>NC_073745.1:99811712-100132903 GCF_029784135.1 Toxorhynchites rutilus septentrionalis
TTAAGGTGGAGAATCGAGAAATTGGAGAAAACCTCCAGAATCGTTAAATTCACAGAATCCATGTAAAATTAATTTTCCTGGTTAACATTGGTGGCTCCATAGAGGAGGAGCCAGGCCAAATTCTAGATACCCAAGAGCTAGAGAAATTTCGTGCTTATTACGGATCTCACGAATCCCTAAGGCCCAACAAACTCCGACCCAGAGTTACCATATAGCGTTGGCAGAAATGATGCCATTTAGCATAAAACACAATGAAATGCAAATTTCTGCATTACTCGAGAATTAATCAAGCAAATGAAACCAAATTAGGCATATGGAGCCTTTAGGGTGCAATAAATGTTTCTATGGTGGTAAGACACTTCTCCCCTCTCTTTAAGGGGAACTGCCATACAAATGAAAGATTAATTTCTGTATAACTCGAAAACTAATCAAGTAAATGGAGCCAAATTTGGAATGCGAAGGGTTTAGGGGACACGAACCGTCCCCTAACATTGCCATACCAATGAAATACAAATGTCTGCACAACTCGAGAACTAATCAAGCACAACTTGGGATGTGAGGGTTTTTTGGTATGAGAAATGTTTCTATGATGGTATGACACCCCTCCCTCCTCTGGAATGGAGAGGGGGTCCCATAAAAATGTATTTCATATTTCAATCAAAGATATTCCAATCAAACATGACAATTGAACATTTTCGGAAAAGTCGGAGAAGGAAAAATTCAGAAAATTAAATTACCATATGTTTTACAATTACATAGTGACAAGCGTCGTTAGTCCATTTGATGTTTGCTCTAACGAAATATCTTTATCTTCTTCTATCTATACAAAAAAAAAGGGATTGCCGAATATGTTGGAAAAAGCAAAACTCGAGGAAGGAATTGTCCGATTTAGGGCTGTCTTTATTCTATCATATTTTCTGTATCAAACATTTATTCCATGTAACGGAGAAACATGTTATTTGCAAGTGGTTGAAAAATCTTGCATGAGAATTGTGTCAGAAAATAATGTGATATTACAATGATGAGTTTTGGTAGAAGTACTAAAAATTTTATAGCAAATGGTAAATTCAACAGGGTCGATTAGAGGATCAATCAATGAACAGTTCTGCGATTTGACCCATGAACTTGCGCTTAATAAAAAACGTGAATGTTTGAAGGTATTGATAACAAAAAACAAATTTTGGGCGAGACGAAGTTTGCCGGGTTAGCTAGTACGTGATAATATTGCACCTGATTATTGAATGAAGTTGGGAAGTGTTTTCTAAGAGCAAAAAGGTGCGCATGAGGGAGAACAATATCTATCTCGGTCTGGGTCGTGTTTGTGGCAAAGTATGCGGAAAGCTTATTTGTTTTTTGTTTCCCTCGCTCGTATTAATCTTATATTGCTGTACCGTGTATATTATACAAGTGCTTACCAGTATTTGTGTATCATGATATTTTATGTTATGTTATGTCTCATTTAATGTCATAAATCGGGATGACAATGCATGAGCTAAAAATCAATTTTGGGTGTACAGAATAATCTGTATTCATACAGATTTTTTCGACTTTTTGAAACCAAGAATTTGATCAAGTCTCTTACACCCCTTGCATTATAAGCCCCTCATTTTATAATATATTTCATATTATGTCAATAATATTTTATTCATATAGCATTCGAACCAGTCTGAATGAGAGCACGCACGAAAAATAACGAAATATATCGTCGGTCCGATTGGGTTTAGAGGAGTTTTTCCGGTTAGGTTTCCGGAGTATTTTGGTTTTGATTTTTTTTATCGAAAATTTTGAATAATTTGTTAATATACTTAAAAAAAAGGTTATTTGAACAAATTTGTACGAAGCTAGATTTTTTTTTAGTAAATTAAAAAATTTAGGAAATTCCAAATTCAAATGAATACATCGATTTAATATTTAAACATACCTAATATGATAATTTAATGAAACATGGATCGAGTTAGGATGAGCAGCGTCTGTTTAGTACGTTTTAATTCGGTTATCCACAGTGCATCATATGATCTTTCGAATAATCATGAATGTAGTAAGGAAAAGGAAAAGTTGGGGTAGGAGTGTTGAGATTGTTGCAAAGATTACAAAATAAGTGATAAATCTTCGAATCCGCTTGGATAGTCCTTTGATTTATTGAATTCTCAAAAGATGTCTATTTAGCATCTTCATATGTTACGATATTATCGCAGAATAGATTTAATTTAATTTTTTTTTGCAAATTATTATTTATTTTGGTTCAAAAATAAATTCAAGAGTAACGATGTACATTAGCGTGCCAGTGAGAATGGTCATCTCAAATTTACGAATGGGACTTCCTGAAAAATATCGATTACCTCGAAAAAATACACTATACAACATTTTAGCTCATCCAGACTTTACTTACTATTGTCGTAAAAACGCCAAAGTTTGAGTCTTCCGAAAACCATAAAATCACCGTTCATGCGTTCTTTTACAGCCGACAACGGGATATCAACATTTTCCTTGACTTCACAATGGAATCAGTCGGTACGTCGTCCCAAGCCTCAGCCACCCAAAACATAGCATCCCTAATGTTGATTCGCTTAACCATCTCATCGAACTCTCCTTGGCTCCTGGATGACAAGCTTTTGCTTGTATTTGGACTTGATCATTTGAATAATATTTTGGTTCATGAGCTGTAACAAGACAATGTTTTTTTTCGAATTTCAAAACATTCTTCCTCCCCATGGGGCGCTAGTCAATTTGTGGCTAAGATACTGCATTATACAGATAAGTCAGTGCAAATCATAGTTATTTTACGTTTACCGAGAGATTTCCTTTTAATTTTTTTATTATTCGATTATCCGGAAAATCCGGAGTGAAAATAAAATAAACATTCCGTTTCGTCTCTAGTCGAGAGTGAGCAGTCTGAGAAACTGATCATCCATTGACGACCATTGGACAAAAGATTTCTTCAAAGATATGGTGTTTTTGCGAAAGCCATCAAAGTCCAGCGTGGATACAACCAGGTTACAAAACTAGAGGGACGAGATCTAGCGTCATGAGGATGCATCGTATGCCTTTTCGAAATCTACAACAAATCAGTCTAGCCAGCATGTAATCAACTACCCATCCCCTCTTAGATGATGCCTACACACGCTACTTGTGATTTTTTCACACGCTACAAATGATAAATCATTGATTTTCGATACAAGTTATCTCAAAAGCTTATTTCAATAAGTGCGATCGTTTGCCCCATAGGCTGCGAACTTGTGCTTCCACTATTGAACAAAAGTCCGCATTTGACGATTTGTATTATAATAAATATTGGACAAGCAAAACTCGAAGTATTTATAGATTGCGTTTCGAAGATTATATATAGTTACTATTTGGTAAGCAAACTGAACCCTATTGGCTTTCCTTTTAAATGTTATTAGACGACAACTGTTAGGTGCGCACCTGCGAGCATTAGCACATCGAAAAGTTATATTTTCATCGCATCGCATTTTTGCCTTGCGATTCAATTCTTTTCTGAGAGCGAGACCACTCTATCACAAAGCGATTCGATCCAAAGCTCCGAGGCTAAGCACCCAATCGGATCAGGAAACGAAAGTAAAGCGACGGCAGAAACTAACGAACGAATCATATAATGATACAAGCGAACATCGATGAACACGCGCACAGATACCAAACGATGACTCTCACGCTGTGTTCATTCAGTGTTTTCGTTGACACGTCAGTTTTCTGTTTCATGAGTGATTTAAAACATATTATTGTGTGCGTTGAATGAATCAAATAAGAGAATGTAACGAGTGCTCGATGATACGATTGGAACCATCCTTGCCGGTAGTCCTCTACGACCACGAAGCATGGACAATGCTCCAAGAAGGCTCGCAAACACTAGGTGTTTCCGAACGCTGGGTGCTCAGAACAATATTGGCGTCGGCGGTGTACAGGAAAACGAGGTATGGAGAGGAAGGATGAAGCATGAATTGGGGCAACTCTACGTATAACCTAATATAACCTAACGTATAACCTAACACATAGCAAGTAACGCGACCTCGATCCGGAAGTGCTGTACAAAAAATTAAACAAAATTATGGCTGTTAGAATGCAAAGAACAAAAATACGCAATTCAATGACGATCTTAGAAGCTTCCCTAGATATTGTAGGCCCTCTGGCTTCTGACTGAAGTATTGAAAAACAAACCAAAACCAGTGCCCCTATTTAAAATCAACAACCAAATCTACCTAGCATATCCTGGAAAATGTGGATTCATCAAATAGTCGCTGTGCCGGTCGAGCTCGCGAGAGAACAGTAAGCAAAAAAGGCTTCTGAAAGATGGATATGAAGAAGATAATTTCCAACTGTGAAAGCTGTGTTCTTCGATTGCAAACTGATGGTGAATTTTTTTATAACTCGATAATTTTTAAAGGTTCAGTTCTATATGTTTGAGGAAACCGAATTCTCAACTATATTTTTATTACTATATATATATAAACCATTTTTCGTATATGTAGAATTAGTAAGGTAGAAAATTACCACTCGCGGTCGATTCAAGTTTAAAAAGGGGACATATTTTCTCCAGAAAAGTATGGGATACATATAAGGAAATTGTAATAATGTTTAAGTTGTCTACCAAACTGAAATGAGAACAATGAAGTTTGACTTCTCGCACACCGAGTTGTTTAAGTTGTAACACTGAATTCTTAAATATATTCGTATATTCATTGTGTGTTTATATTTCAACTTATTCTACTGTTTAACACAATCGATTTTCCACTCGCTTGGTCCTAGTCCTAAATCCTAATCCTGCCCAATCAATCTAGTATTAGATTTAGTTATTAATAAATTGTTAGACTTAATTATATAGAAAATAAGCTATATTTTAAGGTGAAATTTGACTCTGTAAATCTGTTAGATAATCAGTAATTGAGTCTGATTAATAAACGTTATTGGAAAAAATAATCGATTTCGGATTTTCTGTTGCCGTTCTATGAAAAGTGTAGTACATATAGCATAATTTGTGTATTATTTCATTGGGAATGATGTTTTTGGAAGCGTCAGAGATGTATTTTTGAAGAGATACTGAAAAACTACTTGGATATTAATCTTTCTATACTCGTGTATAGGTCTGACATACCGAGCATCAATGAGATGGCTGAATTAAATGACTAATAAAACTGAATGAAGTTAAAGAAAAAAATATTTTGGAATTTCTCACTCAATTAAATGTTCTTCTTTGAAGAAATACCAATAACGCCTAGAAATACACAATAGCAATATCACAGAGACGCGCAGAGTCCAGAGTACACAAATTACGATTCTCGCGCGAGTATACTGCCGTTCTACGCATAGTTGTCCCATATTCCAAAATCAACACCTGAGAAAAACGCAATCAAAGTTTTCTGCCATATTTGTCTACCAGAAGCTTTACACGTTTAAGTTTAGCAATACACCGGGGTTTTTTTATAAGCAGTAATCTATTATCTAATAAAATGTGATAGGTTCTTCTCACTTGAATCAATCAAGCTTGGAGGGACAGTTATGCCTAGAAATGTCAATGTCCAGAACGTCCAATGGCAGGAACTGTGTTGCTCGTTCAATACCTGATGTACTTGTGTTCGATGACTGGAATACGCTCGCGAAATGTTTAGCGAACAAGTTGCTTTTCTCTTCTGCAGAGGTCGCGCTTACGCCATCCAAATGAACGGTTGATGGAAGACCCATTTCATTTCTTTTTGAATTTACGAAGTTCCAAAACTGTTTCGGATGGCGTCGTAAGTTGTCCTGAATACGTTTCACGTACCTGCTATACAGGTGACGGTTATGGCTTCGATAGAGGCGACTCGTTTGTCTGAATTCCAGCTTTGCTGAGTTACATTTTCGAGCTGAGTATCATTTCAGCATCTTGGACCGCCTGCGTCGAAGGTACAGTAAACGAGAAGTAGACCAAGCTGGGTTTCGCCGTGTTCTCGACAACGGAACGCAAAGGGCGAAGCATTCGCGTAGTGTTTCATTGAACCGACTAACAGCGTCGTCTACACTGTTACTTTGACGGATGACACACCAATCAATTCGTGAAAGCATTGAGTTGAGTGCATCATAATCGACTTTTCCAAAATCACGTTTACGTTCATCGATGTCTTCTACGTATGGAGTTATTGACGAGAAGTAAACTGTGAAAACCAGACATGGGTGATGGGGGTCAGCATCTATGATGGACTCCGGAGCCTCGTCAATTGAACTACATTCAGTTATAGATTCATTAATGAATACCAAATCAAGCGTTCTGTCTAAGTGATTACGTATCACATTGCGCTGTCTCAATCCTGCAAAAGAAAGGCTGTCCAAAAGAGTGCGGCAAGCTTGCGAAAAATTCGAGTCTAGAGCAAAAGCATAGGTATTGTTCACTGATTTATAGACGATCTGAGGCTGATTGAAATCTCCGAATAAAATGAGACCATCCTAAATATTCATCTTACGATTAATTTCCGAAACAACGTCTACGTGTGATTGAATACATTCACAAACAGCCGATTTTTCTGGCGTAATATATGATACGATAACGAAGATTGATTTTGAGGCCGTTGAAATTTTCACGCAGACATTCTCCACGCTCAAACCTGAGGCAGTTTGCACTATTGTTGATTCATATTTGCTAGCAACAGCAATCAAAACATCCCCGCCGCGCGTTCTGGTACTGTTCAAAGCAGAACGGTACGTTCGAAAAACGTTGAATCCATCACCGAACAACTGACAAGAGTTAATTCGATTGTCGGGCCATGTCTCTGTGAATACGAACACGTCGAAGCTGCTTTCCGATGTTGCGAGGAAGACGTCAGTAATCTTGGTTTTAAGTCCTCGGACATTTTGATAGTAAAATTGAAGCTCAATTTTTAGTGTATTACCGATCGAGACAGTTGTGTCAGATGAACGGGACGGAATATCTGCAGCGTTACTTGGTGGCATACGGTTCGGCGACGAGATGATTGATAGCGACGTTTGGGGGAATATTCCAAGAACATCTGTGGCAGCTCGGTGTGAGTTGACAGAGGAAGTGAGCTGTAACTTAGGGTGATTGAGTGACAGGTTGGATAAATTTGAGTGAAAATACTCGCCTGTGATGGGAACCCGAGGATTCCCACCGTCAACAAGAAAGCGTATCAGTTACTATGGCTGCATTAGAACTTCCGGCGGTACGACTGATGTTGGCGTCAGATGAATAACGGAGGGTTTCCGAAAATTTTGAATGGTGTGTTCCTCGAACTCGCGGAACATGATACCTTCTGGCCAAGTCGATGGGTCCATTGCGGTGGTTTTCAAGGCTGGGTCTAAGCCGACTTTGAAAGAGATGTACGTCATATTGCTCGTGTCAGCTCCTTTTACTACCAGTTTGACAACCTTCGGGTCATGAGACAACTTGAGATTCGCTCGAACCATTTTCTGCACATCTTGAATGGATACATCTGGTCGTATGCGGGACAAATAGATCCAAAATTTGGTCGTTGTCTTTTCAATGACAGGAACAGAGGCCACATTCTGCCCTACTTGTTTGGAACCCGACTGGCATTCGGGTGCCTTATATTCCAAATAGGGACCACAAAGCCGTTTCGCCGCTCGAATTGGTTCGATTGTTGGCCAACGCTAAACCGCCGATGATAGATTGGGTACGGGCTTTGACTATAAGTGTTTGATCTCCATCTGAAGGTTGTTGAATGCTTCCGTAAGAGACATCAGAGGAGACTTCCATCCGCCACCTTCGTTATGGAGCGAAGGTGCGAGTTTTGGAATAAATCGGCACAGTTTGACACATCCAAAATAAGTTTCTCTTATGCGTCGTGAAATAATTCATGAGCGCAGGTGTTACATCCGTCTGGCCTGCACATGCCATATGAAACATGCGACCGCAGTACCCACGGCAGGTGATAAAATAAATGCCGTTGATTGCTTGACTGCACTTGGTGCAATTTTTCTTTTCCATGCTCATCAAGAATTTCAAGCGAAACGCCTTTAGGTAGGCACAATACGTAACCAGCAGTACAGCGGGGATGGAAGCTTGTTCGAGTTAATAGTTTCAATGTTTCTACACAGAATGGGATGGTGAAACAATACCAACACAACACAGTAACAACAGGCTCAAAACATTCAAACAATGTTCGGTTTTTCTGAGAAATCTGTTACAATACGATGAACATAACACACGATACACGGTTTGTTGATGGTTTAAAAACGAATGGTCAATAGATTAAAAATTATCACGGTACAATAATACTCAAAATATGGTTAAATAATGGTTCGCTCAAACACACATCTGACTTTAACAATGATGTGAACGAATATCGCATGCTCCGAAAATAGTCGACTTCAATAACAATGAATATTTTGTTCCCGAGTATACATATTTTCTCCTAGATTTCAATCAAAAAAAGATTTCCGTTTCATGGAATCATGAACGAAATAGACACATAAGACTCTGTCTCATTATAAACGATCCAAGCTTTATTCTTAAACTCTTTCTTCCATTCCCAGGCCATTGTTTTTCAGAGCGAAATCTTCCACCCACTGACTTGCCCGTACAGTGGGGCGCTCGATCTGTCAGAGGCTTTTCCGAGGTGGAAAAACGGAGAGAACCACGTCTGGCAGCTGCTTAAGTTTGTGCAGTATGTGTTCGCAAGCTTCGACGAGTACATGTCTCTGGCGGAACAAAGCGCCAACAATGTAGCCCATGAATTATACCATCAGAACCGTACCGATTTCCTCCAGAAGGTGAATGAATGTGTGAAACTGAGCCAGAGTAAGCTGTACGATCCTGCCCCTGTGCAGGATAAGAATTATATTCTATTCGAAAGGTTCGATAAGGAGACCCATGGACCGGTGCTAGAATCGATTAAGCAAGGCAACACGAGCGAAGTGACAACTCCACCCACCTCGGGCCTCTCGTGGGTGAAGGAAGGGGTTTTCCAACCATTGAGCAAGTAGGGGTGATAGAGGTAGAAGAAATAATGTTAGATGTACAATTATTTATTGGTGAATAAAGAAACCTGAACAATTGAATGGCAATAATATTCGTGCGTAGTTGATTGCTTATGCAACTTAATCGATCTAGAGTATATCGAACTTTACTTTGGATGGAACTGAAATAAACCCTTTTTTTCGTGTATCCTTTACTCATCTACCATCAACTTTGCTGTACCTCCCAAGCCGTAGCCGTTTGGCCCGACGATCGCCAATCACTCGCCGAGCTATATCAAGCAGCGCGATACCGAGAACAGAGAAAAGGATAATGCCCGCACCGATGGCAAAGGAACGGAATCCTGGATACACCTGGCCTAGTTCCACCTCTTTTATGTGGATGTGGATGCTTTCCGATTTGGTCACAATCGGTTGCATCGGGTATTTGTGATCCGTATGGGGCAGATTGGGGCTCGGCGCTGGTTGAGATTCATCGTACATGTTGGTGACTTCGCCATATTCAACGTGCGTGTCCTTGAGGGATGTGTCTATGGACTACAAACAGAATATCATTAATGGTTTTTGAACATAGATTGAGAGTGAGGGGTATATACCGCGCCTTCGATTGTAGTCATGACTCGTGACCAACTGTAACCTTCCTCGTCGGTGTAGACTGTTACCAGCTTGGCTTGGAACTCCCGATATTCTCGCTCCTCTGTGGCAATGACGGTCACGTTGATGGTCGTGTATGGGCTCATATAGCGAATCGCATTGATGGTCTGGAAGTAAGTTGTCATGTAATTTTTCAAGGTAAAGTGTATCTTGGGCTGTTTCGAGATTCCGAGAAAGATGTTATTTTTTTTTCAGGCAAAATAACCATCTTATAGACACATTAATTGATAGTTTATACTACTTGTGAAGTGTTCGTAATTAATGTGTATATATTTACTATTATAATGAGTAGTTTGTAGTCAACGTGTGTATTCCGTAAAACGGCCACCAACACATATTTGGTAAATGTCAGAAGAGTAACAGACAAAGGTCTGAACGAATCGAAAAATAAAGAATAAGCCCTTCTTATTCTGGTGCTCAAAGCAAGCAGTTGTCTTTTCTTTTGGTTCTCAAAAACAGGATTTAACAAGTGGCGACGAGGAAAAAGTGAATTCGCACAATTAGTACACATTATTGAAAAGTGAAAAGCAGAGATAAGGTGAAAAAAGAAAATTATTAATCCGATATTTTATTGTGCGGCGTTTTTTTCTTTTCTCAGTCTCAGCCAACATAGTCGGTGCGATAGACGCCAACAGACGCCATTGCGTTAGAGGAACAATTGGCCTATATAAATGTTTTGTCTTCGTCTTACGCTGAACCATCAGTGATTCCGGTGAATTTTCCTGCGTTAAATTTCGGCGGGCAGCAACTTATATTTCTAATCCAGCACGGCAAAAGCCGAAAGCAGTTTTCAGTTAGTCATATTTCACGTTATCTCCCGGAAAGGCAGTGGCAGAAACGAGAACAAGACAACGAAAGGAATCGTAAATATCTGGCAGCTGAGATTACTCGTAATTGTGTGCGATTTTTGTGGTGTCAAGAGATACAGAAATTATTAAAAATGAAAAACATGCATAGGAGGACGATGTTAACATTATGGGCCTGATTCTCGAATACACTTCACGGTGGAAACGAAATAAACGGCACGCCATTGAACTACGTTTTACGAGTTAGTGAAGTGTCGAAGATAATGATGAGTTTTCAGGCAGAATGAGCACTTTTCAAATAAAAAATCATTAATGAAAATTATCTTCTTCGTATCAAACTGGTATTCAATGTGGGTGGAGAACTTTGTTTTCTTCATGTGGTAATCCCATACAAAAATTTCATCTGAAGATAATTTGATATTATAATGATAAGTCATAATAATTCTGGATCCAACCCGGACGAGCTCTTGAGTGATATGGTCAACCGAATGTCAGCAGATTCAGATAGTGAGAATGATGAAGATGGTTCAAATTAGAAACGTACCAATTATGGCGCATCGCAGTGTGATTCGCGTATATAAAGGGTATAGTACCTACAAAAAGCCAAATATTCGCTTGGTCTGGCAACGACCGAGGCTAGACGCCAGCGGTACCCACTAGGAAGAATTTCGTAAGCGTGAATGGAAGAAGAAAATCATGGGTGGACAAATTGCCGAATCGATTGTTTCTAAGGGTGGGTTTAGACTAGTGATATATTCATGTGAAGAAATATGATGACTTCTATAATGAATATGTTCATATTTTAGGTGAACTTATTCACCTGAAGTAGAACTGCATCCAACTTTAGTGATTTCTCACCAGTGAGAAATTCTCAAGCGTTTACATATGCTGAATTTATTCAAGTTATATATACCTCAAATAAGTGTATCATATTTATTCTCACCCGTTTACACCTATTTCACGTGAATAAATCCATCTCTAGCTATAGATCTCCCTAATGTAAACCCGCCATAAGATGTTCGAAAAGTCTAAAGGCGCGTCCACATCATGCCGAATGATGCCGATCGGTCTGTACCAGGCGGCATATTCGATTCGTTATGTAATGTGGACGCCCCATCGGGTGCACGAGGCCGAAGTCCCGTCCGATGCACGAAGTCGTCACGAACAATTTTAAAGTGTAATTCTCCAAAGAGGGAAGGGCTGAAGTGTTCGTAATTAATGTGTATATATTTACTATTATAATGAGTAGTTTGTAGTTAACGTATGTATTCCGTTAAACGGCCACCAACACATGTTTGGTAAATGTCAGAAGAGTAACAGATCAAGGTCTGAACGAATCGAAAAATAAAGAATAAGCCCTTCTTATTCTGGTGCTCAAAGCAAGCAGTTGTCTTTTCTTTTGATCCTCAAACACAGGATTTAACACTTGCTTTCAACCTAAATAATCCCAACCCAAGTAGGGTAACACGGGGTGATTTGGTCATATCAGGTGATTTGGACCACCCCTTTATCTCAAAAATTGCGGCTCAACTTGGATTTTTTATAATGTCATATCCTTCTATTGTTGAACCTTATGTACCTAAAGTAAAAAAAAATTGGTAAAATTTCACAAGTAGAGGGAAACGGTAGCATAAACACAGCAAGCACTTCGATCGTCAAAAAATGTGAGTTTTCCTATAGTGGTTTTAAGGTTTTTCCCGCTAATTAAACAAACTTTTCGTGTATTATGCAGTAAAGTTCTGTTCGCCTACAAGAGGAACAATTTAATGCAGCGAAACTGTAAGTTTGATAACAATGAATGAAATTAATTGCATTTTAATTTTTGCGTGTTGTGTGGGGTGACATGGACACGTTTCTGTGGGGTGAATTGGTCCTACAGGTTTGAAACTTTTCTTTGGTCTAATTGATTCCAGATGCCGCTGAATTACAAAAAGAAGGATGGACAGACAACGTTGGAAGAAGGAGGAGCTTGAAAGAGCAACGCAGGCCATCGAGAACGGATTTTCTTTGACCAAGCATCAAAAGCGTTTGAAAATGCTCGACTAACGGTGAAAAGATTCATGCAGAATTCGAGATGGTGTCAATCCAACTTTTCTGGTCTGGAATCTGGCCAAGACACCTGGTATCGATCCCAAAACATTATTACTGATTGTAACATTATCCCAAAATACTTTACATAAGCATAAGTATGTTTTTTTCGATGAAACACACACTGGACCAAATCATCCCACAGACGGTCCAAATCACCCCGCATCAAATTTTAATGTCCAAAAATCATCTCTTTTATTTTATGATATATTAGGTAGATTGAAGCTTTATATAATGACTAAACATTATTTATTGAGAGAAAACAAGTGTAGCTCAGTATACAATTGAGGAGGCGATCTGGTGTAGTGGTAACATCCATACCTCTCACGCTGAAGATCACGAGTTCAATTCTCACTCCCGACATTCTTCCAAAAATGGAAGAGAAAAAGTGACGAACCAGCCAAAAGTGTTGAAAGTCACTATAATACAGATAAAAAAAAATCAGTATACAATGTGAAATTTTTTATTTAGACCGTATTGGTTTGCAAATATTAGGCGATTTGCTTAGGTGGTCCAAATTACCCCCTTTTCTCCTGGGTTCTTCTCGAAGTCCATCACTAGAAAACATTGAAATAAATCATTTTAATTCTTTTCTCATCATTAGAAAACATTAAAATAAACTCTTTCGCATGAATTTATCAATTCGCAGGGGAACTGGCAGAATATTTTTCAGCAACGATAATATTCTTCCGGAATCTTCTCGATGCTGGATGGCATTTAAACGAAAGAAGTTCCGCACGTATATATGTGTGTGTGTGTCGGCTGCTTTGATGTCTCAAACAGAATCGTTTTTCGGTGCTGATACTCTCTCGGTCGTCTTCTCTTCTTCTGATGGATCGGTTTTTATGCGCTCCCTCACAGTTCCAAACTAACTGAATGCGTTTCATGTCAGGTAATGAATCTCTTGATCCCTCGCCGTCCAGCTCATCCAGCACGTTCAGCTCGTTCAATAACGATGTTGTCTTGTCGATGTCCTCACAAAAAATGATTGCGTTTCATGATGATGATGTTGAATTAAAGAGGCTTTAAACTTTTCAGTTCATTCGCCTCTAACAGATTGCGTTTCACCACCAGAATATCGCTTAAGTATACTTTTTGTCCGTGATTGAATAGAAAGAAGGTGTGGTTTACGATGGCAATTTGGAAGGCAAACTAGAGGCAAATGAACTCTCTGAGTTTGAAACTTTCAGCGACTGAGCAATAATCGATTGAGAATTATGTTTTTCGCGATGCGGAACATTTTCCGTTGCGCGCGCATCCAATATTGGAAACGAACATATCCTACTGATAGGGAAGAAAAATCTTCAGAAGCTTTCCTGCTAATTGCACTTGATTGAAAAATCACAAAACCAAATGTATTTGGTCGCAGCGTTATATGTTAGAAAACATTAAAATAAACTCTTTAGCATGAATGTATTTTTCAATTCCCAGGGGAACTGACAGATTATTTTTCAGCAACAATAACATCTTCCCAGATTCTCTCCGATACTCGAAGCCCACCAGTGGTTAATGCTAACTCGATAACCACCTGTTAATAGCACTTAATTGAAAAAATATTTGGTCGCAGTTTTACATGGATAGAAAACATTAAAATAAACTCTTTCACATTTATGTATTTTTCAATTCCCAAGGAACTGGCAGATTATTTTTCAGCAGCGATTAGATCTTTCCGGAATTTTTTCGATGCTGAATGGCATCAAAACGAAAAAAAAAATCCGCGCGTGTATGTGTGTGTGTGTGTGGCGGCTGCTTCGATGTCTTCCCGGAGAACCGTTTTTCGATGCTGATACTCTCTTGGTCACTATCTCTTCTCCTCCCGATGGCTCGGCTTTTCTGCCCTCCCTCACAGTTCCAAACAAACAACATGTCTTTCAGGTTAGGTCAGGCTAGGTAATGAATATCTCGATCCCTCGATCCCTCGATCCCTCGCCGTCCAGCTCGTTCAATTATGATACAATTATGTTACCTTGTCGATGTCCTCACGAAAAATGAATACGTTTCACCACCAGAATGTCGCTTAAGTATGCTTTTTGTGCGTGATTGAATCGAGAGAAGGTGTGGTTTACGATAGCAATTTGGAAGGCAAACAAGAGGCGAATGAACTCTCTAAGTTTGAAACATTCGGCGACTGAGCAATAATCGATTGAAAATTATATAATTTTCGCGATGCGAAACATTTTCCGTTGCGCGCGCATACAATATTGGATACGAAAATTTTCTACTGATGGGGAAGAATAATTTTCAGAAGCTTTCATGTTAATTGCGATCGATTGACAAATCACAAAACAAAATGTATTTGGTTGCAGTGTTATATGGATAGAAAACATTAGAATAAACTCTTTCGCATCGATTTATTTCTCAATTCCCTGGGGAATTGGCAGGGTATTTTTCAGCAACTATTAGTTTGTTCCAGATTTTCCTTGATACTCGAAGCCCATCAGTGGTTAATGCTAACTCGATAACCACCTGTTTATAGCACTTGATTGAAAAATATTTGGTCGCAGTGTTACATGGATAGAAAACATTAAAATAAACTCTTTCACATGAATATATTTTTCAATTCCCAGGGGAACTGGCAGATTATTTTTCAGCAACGATTAGTTCTTTCCAGATTTTCCTCAATACTCTAAGCCCACCAATGGTTAATGCTAACTCGATAACCACATGTTAATAGCAATTAATTGAAAAATATTTGGTCGCAGTGTTACATGGATAGAAAACATTAAAATGAACTCTTTCGCATGAATGTATTATTCAGTTCCCAGAGGAACTGGCAGATTATTTTTCAGCAACGATTGAATCTTTCCGGAATTTTCTCGATGCTGAATGGCATTCAAACGAAGAGTTCCGCGCGTGTATGTGTGTGTGTGGCGGCTGCTCCGAACTCTTCCCGGGGAACCGTTTGTGGCATCACTCTCCTCTTGATGGATTCCCTTCTGGCCTAAGGTGCACAAACAGGCTCTTGGTGACACCGTTCATCCGCGCTTTCATGATAAACGAAGAGCTTCACCACAACAGCGACAACATGCTCCAATCGCTGTTC
Source organism: Toxorhynchites rutilus septentrionalis (assembly GCF_029784135.1). Taxonomy (NCBI): domain Eukaryota; kingdom Metazoa; phylum Arthropoda; class Insecta; order Diptera; family Culicidae; genus Toxorhynchites; species Toxorhynchites rutilus. Next base: position 99,827,241 of record NC_073745.1, read on the forward strand.
AATTATAACTGAGTGGATTTCCGAGCGGCGCTCGCATATATACCGATTGGTGATTTCAATAGCCTGTTGTGAAAGCAATTTTAAGGCTATTGAAACAAGTTTTTGGATCAAAAAGTAACAAGTATATAACGCGTAGACATTTTATCTTTCGAATGAATTGTTTATCATACCATTTCGTTCAGTTGTTTAGGAGCTATTAACGCTCAAAATCTCGGTCTCCGGCGTAACGCTTTCGTTTTCGAAACTTTGATTTTACACCCCGGTATAGAAATGAAAGACGTAGTCCTACGTCAAAATACGGGAAAGTAAAAAGATAAAATCCAAATTGTAAAATTTGTAAAAGAGGACTTAACGCACTTTGTGCAGCAAACCATAATTGCGAATGAAATTGTGTAATTAGAATTCTCTCATTATTTAAAAAAAATCTATATAAATGGGCCTGATCACGAACGTCACTTCACGGTGAAAACGAAGTGAATTATATACAACGTTATTACGGGTGCCACCGTGTGTGTAGAATCCGGAATAGTTCATCCGTCGTGACAATTTTGATGAACTCGGTGTTATTATGAATACCACGATACTGTCACGTCACGGGGAAAAACAAGTATATTTGTCACTTGTGATTTAGATGGTGAAAGCTAGACACGCGGAATGGAGTAAGTTTAATTTCGGATTTATTTAGCTTTTTTGCTAACATTTTGAATCTTGTCTTGTTTTTTGAGAAAGAAAAGATAAACAAACAGCAATTTACCCGCTTGGTGGCATTTTTAGAACGGAATTCTGACATATCCAGAGAATGTAAATTTGTTTATTTGGATTCGATGAATGCGCTATGGGATGTAATTGAGGACTAAAAATGTAGCTCTCGTAGACCGATTGAAACATGGCGAAAGGTCTAATTTCGATTGCCCTAAATGAATAGAAAATTTTGTTGATATTTTGAATATAAAATAATAACTGTAATGTTTTTCCAACATTGCAGAGCTGGTTTTTGTAATTCAAACATTCAGGACGATAGTTACATCGAATAAGGTCATTTATCTTTTGTTTTTAAGTAATAGATATTTTCAACGATATTGTTTTAAAGACATACTTTGAATGAAAGAATATTTAAGTTTTAGCTTTTAAATTAATGATTTTTAAATTATTCTCTAGTTCTTTTTCCATAATTTTGATTTCAGTCTAAAGAAAATCTGAATAATTTTCTGCTTTTGGAAAATTCCTTGAAACTCATCAGATGTTTTTTAATATGAAAATTATGCTTCTGACCGACGCTACTGACCAGTTTCTGTTCAAATAATTATATCAAACCTCATGTCCCATATATCAAATTACACGAGAATGGGAAGGATAAGAAACTTCAGAATCCCATATGGGAGTAGCTCAGACTATACTGATCATGAGATGGATAAATTCGGGTTTATTCTGAGATATAGAAGATATTATTATTCATCAAAATTGTAGAAACGGTTCTTAAAAAATGATTCTAACCTTGACCTATACTAAATACTTCTCACTCTTCAAACGAGTATGACAGAGCTGAGTACAAGAGTATATGAGATATCGATTATGAAACTCATGATAGTCATGCTTTATCTCTAGAGTAATTTATAGAAAGAGCAAATAAAACTACATGTTTAACAACTACATTATTCAAGAGCAACCAAATATTAAGTGAAGTGTAAGTGACGTGAAAGCGTTTGTGACAGTGATGTTCGTGATCAGGCCCAATAAGTTAATGTTGATAAATTTTATAAATCCCACTTTTATATCTTATTATATGTTCATGATTGCCACTCAATAATACAAGTCTGTCAATTGGTATGTTCACACTTCAAGAAATAAACACTCACTTTTAAATGTAGAAAACTGGTTTATTGATGTTAAAATTACAGCTTTAAAAAGAGGTTCTCCACGCGACCGTTCGCGTGGAGTGTCTTGCTAGAACTGACTTACCACTAAACTCAAAAGTCTTAACTTAACTTCCTAAACAATTGTGTAGAGTTCTTAAGTAATGCATTGGGAGGAGCCAAGTTAACTTCAGGGGGAAAATAGCCAATCAATCGAATGCAATGTTCGATGAGAAAGGGGTCAATAAAATAAAAATGCTTACTGCGCTCGTAAGCGCGCATATCGGTTTCATGGGAAACCTCATCGCGTATTTCATTGGAATAGAATTAGGTCTCGTTTTGGTTTTTAGTTTATTGCCTCTAGCTGCGCGCGACATGATGTAAGAATGCATTCATATCGCTAACGCGTGTTGCTAGTTTTTATGGCTGAGTGTGGGGAAAAGCAATTAACGAAATTTTGCAGTTGTGCTTGAGGAATGTTTCATGGGAATCGTAAATCGAAGTGTATGCGCATGAGTCATTATGAAACAATCAACTGCACTGGAGAAATTTAGTAGTAAAAGCAGCTACCAAATCTTTAGTAGCCAAAACATTGGTAAAATATACAAATGTTTTGTAAATATTACTAAAATTGCGTAAAAGCGATGTCAGACGCAATGAACGTTCCTACCAGAGATTCGTAGATTTTACTTCATACCATTAGTAACTTTGTTTTTTTGTCATACCTAACATCTGTGATGTGCGCACTTTGCAATCGCCATTTCTATTTTGGAGATGAATCGATTCGGAGGTAAGCATTTTGTTGATGTTACGTTTCATTTCATATATACATATTTAATATTATTAACATATGTATTTCTTCTTCTTCTTTTTTGGCTTTAAGAGGGTTTAAACTTTTCAGTTCATTCGCCTCTAGAACATATGTATTTCTTTTCTTCATAGAGACACGAGAGAACAAAATGCGGATGAAACGTGCTGGTGCTACCGACACTCCCTAAATAATGCAAACTAGAGCGATGCAGCAGGAAGAGGAACGGGAACTTTCCTCGTATACGCTGCTCATAGAATAAGTTATATATTATTATTATAATGTATTCTAAGTATGTGGAGTTAAATGTAATCAAATAGAATTTTTTAAATTAAAAATAATTATTAGAAAACATTTTTATTATCCCTGATGATTATCTCTCACAAATGAGAAGCAAAATTGTCACTGATATTGCACCAATGTTGGACCAACAAATAGTAGTTTGTTTGACGTTTGTGCCTTCCATTTTTCTTTCGTAATATGTACCAATGATTAGTAGGGTAGAAAATGACTAGAGAATTGGTGACATGTACCAAAAAATTCGTCGTATTTACTAACTATTCATCTCAGTGTGCTTATGAGGATGGGTTTTGGAGATGGATTTAAAATGGGATATGAAATGGGATTTGAAATGGGATTTGGACATGGGATTTGAAAATCATACTACACATACAACCAAACATTTTCAGATGAACAGTGATTGGCTTCTAATTGGACATATCAAGGCACTACTCAGTTTCGCATTAGAAACGATTGTGACCTGTGATTGGACATGTCAACAAACACTACATTATGTGAAAAACAAGTTAAAACAGGAAAATTATTGAAAATATAACAAATAACCATTAGAAAAGTTTGTAAAATACATAATCTAGTTAAATGATTGGAAAAAGGTGGAAACAATCCTAAAAATTATCGTGTTGTAGGAACTTGCACAAAGGATGTTTACAAAAATGTCCTACTAGAGGATCAAATGTCGAATTATTCGTGTCGCATTACATGGCTGTCCAATTTGTACTCTACAACGTAGAAATATTTAGAGGGATGAGATTATGATTGTTGGAAATTTTGTCATAAAATTTGTCGCATTTCAGATCAAAGTTCCGTTTGACAAACATCACAGCTTTCATAGTTCAACTTTCTGAAAGAGGCACTTGATTCATTTTCTATTGATTTCATCATAATCGTGGATTTTCGCCAACAGTGCTTGGGAATCTGTCAATATCCAATGAACCACAATAAGTCATGCTAGTTACAATTCACGAATATAATTACATTGTGTTTGTGTAAATTTGTAAAACTGTAGCTATTCTAAAAATTATAAAATAAGTACTATTAAAGGGTGTGTCACATCAAATTGCATCACGGAAAAAACGCTGTAGAAATTCGCCCAGTAGACCGATCCTTTTGAAAATTTTAGACAGTAAAATAAAAACTATTAAACAACTTTTGGCATTTTCTTTTTATTCATACTTCGAGCCCAAGCCCATATGTTCGCACCTTCCTCTTTACCCCGTCCATAAGGTTCTGTACAACGTCAGGTTGTAGTTTTTTTTGAACAGAAACCCATTTTCTCTTGAAGTCCGCCTCCGATTTGACAACTTTTGGGTTCTTCCGGAGGGCCTGCTTCATAATCGCCCAATATTTCTCTATTGGGCGAAGCTCCGGCGCGTTGGGCGGGTTCATTTCCTTTGGCACGAAGGTGACCCCGTTGGCTTTGTACCACTCCAACACGTCCTTTGAATAGTGGCACGAAGCGAGATCCGGCCAGAAGATGGCCGGGCCCTCGTGCTGCTTCAATAGTGGTAGTAAGCGCTTCTGTAGGCACTCCTTAAGGTAAACCTGCCCGTTTACCGTGCCGGTCATCACGAAGGGGGCGCTCCGCTTTCCGCAAGAGCAGATCGCTTGCCACACCATGTACTTTTTGGCAAACTTGGATAGTTTCTGCTTGCGAATCTCCTCCGGAACGCTGAATTTGTCCTCTGCGGAGAAGAACAACAGGCTCGGCAACTGACGAAAGTCCGCTTTGACGTAGGTTTCGTCGTCCATTACCAGGCAATGCGGCTTCGTCAGCATTTCGGTGTACAGCTTTCGGGCTCGCGTCTTCCCCACCATGTTTTGCCTTTCGTCGCGGTTAGGAGCCTTCTGAACCTTGTATATACGCAGGCCCTCCAGCTGCTTGGTCCGCTGGACGAATGAACTTGACAAATTCAGCTTATTGGCGACATCCCGGACCGAACTTCTCGGATCACGTCTAAACTGCTTAACTACGCGCTTGTGATCTTTTTCACTGACGGAGCATCCATTTTTGCCGTTCGTCACCTTCCGGTCGATGGTTAGGTTCTCGAAGTATCGTTTTAGTACTCTGCTGACCGTGGATTGGACGATTCCCAGCATCTTACCGATGTCCCGATGTGACAACTCCGGATTCTCGAAATGAGTGCACAGGATTAATTCACGACGCTCTTTTTCGTTCGACGACATTTTTCCAAATTTACGAAAAATTGGCAGTGAAGCATGGCCAACGTGATCTATACACTCTTATCTGATTATAAGCGAAAGCTGAAGATATAATTCCTAAAAATTAAATTTCTACAGCGATTTTTCCGTGATGCAATTTGATGTGACACACCCTTTAGCTACGCGTAATAATATTTGTTGTTTTTCTTAGCTATGTGGCTAGGAACATTGATCACAGTTGTTATCAATTACCAAAGTTTAAACAATTAAAAACCGTTGAAAAAATAAAAATACGATACAGGTACACCCAGGTTTTTTTTCACGCGATGGATTCGTAACTCGTAAAAAAATCCGCGTAAAAACGCGTTAATTGGAAAATCCGCGTAAAAAAAACTCGTGAAAAACCTGGGTGTACACTGCACTGATTTAATACTTTTTATCTATTTTAATTTAATTTAATCGTTTAAATCCAAATTCGATGGGTTATCACGGTTAGGTTTTCGACATAGTTGAGTCATCGAACGTATTCTACAACATTTTCATCGTTTCGGCACAATAAATTTTGTTTAAAAACACAAAATTTCACACAATATCTTTGACTAATGAAATTATCCATATCAAAAATCGCCAAGCAAACCCAAATGACCTGGTTCCTAATAACGCTGTAAATAAGCTGAAGGATAGATCGCGCTCAAAGTTCACATTAAGGTTACTGTCAGTAGGATCAACTTGAAATACAATAAAAAATTGTGTAGCGCGAAGATTTAAAATTACAAATTTTCGGTGTATACACTCGACAAAAAAACGAGAGCTACGCAACTAAATCAACTCTTGTCGCACGATACTTTGACAATACGCTTCAAACCCATCTCAACACTCAACTGGATTCCGAGGGTACGCATAGTATATTGTACTTCTGGTACAATTTGCGATGAAGTGCTCCTCTAATTTACTCCAAACTTTGATCGATTCCTTTTGATTATACCGGTGGGATGATTATTTTTTGAACTCATACAAAAACATCTCTGTATTGAAAGGTCCTACAGGATCGTTATAAAAATCAAATGAAAGTGGTTCTGCAAAAATTAGTGCGTTACCGGCTACAAGTTCACTCTGATCTGCACAATTTGTTAAGAACTTTAACGCTAGCGAATTTGTGAACAAATGTCCAGATGCAGTGAATGCAATGATACGGAAGCATTACGTTGTCGACTATTTAGACAGCGGAGAGGAAGCGATTAGAAGAGTGGAAGAATTGACGTTCGTTCATTCGAGAGGCGCATCCATATTTTGTGGGTGAATGTTAAATTCAGCGAACATGTTACAGAAGTTGAGTGAGTTCCCAAGAAATTCCTCAGAAACTCCAAGGACGAATGTTAGGAGATTATGTATGCCATGAGTTGATATCTGTACAGACTCTGAGGAACTTCGTTACCGTACCTGAGTAGCCTGAGTGGAGCTATTCAAGATAGTGCCTATATGCCCCTCTGAGATTTATATCTCTCATCACAGTTCACGGAATAATCCTGTACACAATGCTGGACAGCTAGAAGTCGTACATTCTTTTTCAACAGAATCATGCAAGATGGATGTTCGGCTGTTTGTGACAAGAAGTGAATCTCCTTCAGAAATTTACAGCGATAATGCGACAAACTTTCTAGATACCTGTACCGAACTTCGGAGCAAAATCTTGCCCATTTACGGGAACTCGAAAATTTCGTCTGGGTCCTTAATCATCCGTTGTATTCACCTGATTTTGCACACTGCGACTGTTTTCTTTTCAAAAAGTGAATGCAAAATCAAAAGGGTAACAAACATTCGAATGGCTTCAACCAAAACTATGGACCATAACCTTGAATGAATCGGATGTCAGAATCAGCTAGAGAAGCCAGCATGTCTAATTTGGCAACAAAGAAGTGACAGGAAGATCACCTTTCATGCGTTGAAGGGCAATTTTATGATCCAGGGATTGCAGACTGAAGATACGATGTAAAGGGTGTGTCACATCAAATTGCATCACGGAAAAAACGCTGTAGAAATTCGCCCAGTAGACCGATCCTTTTGAAAATTTTAGACAGTAAAATAAAAACTATTAAACAACTTTTGGCATTTTCTTTTTATTCATACTTCGAGCCCAGGCCCGTATGCTCGCACCTTCCTCTTTACCCCGTCCATAAGGTTCTGTACAACGTCAGGTTGTAGTTTTTTTTGAACAGAAATCCATTTTCTCTTGAAGTCCGCCTCCGATTTGACAACTTTTGGGTTCTTCCGGAGGGCCTGCTTCATAATCGCCCAATATTTCTCTATTGGGCGAAGCTCCGGCGCGTTAGGCGGGTTCATTTCCTTTGGCACGAAGGTGACCTCGTTGGCTTCGTACCACTCCAACACGTCCTCTGAATAGTGGCACGAAGCGAGATCCGGCCAGAAGATGGTCGGGCCCTCGTGCTGCTTCAATAGTGGTAGTAAGCGCTTCTGTAGGCACTCCTTAAGGTAAACCTGCCCGTTTACCGTGCCGGTCATCACGAAGGGGGCGCTCCGCTTTCCGCAAGAGCAGATCGCTTGCCACACCATGTACTTTTTGGCAAACTTTGATAGTTTCTGCTTGCGAATCTCCTCCGGAACGCTGAATTTGTCCTCTGCGGAGAAAAACAACAGGCCCGGCAGCTGACGAAAGTCCGCTTTGACGTAGGTTTCGTCGTCCATTACCAGGCAATGCGGCTTCGTCAGCATTTCGGTGTACAGCTTCCGGGCTCGCGTCTTCCTCACCATGTTTTGTCTTTCGTCGCGGTTAGGAGCCTTCTGAACCTTGTATGTACGCAGGCCCTCCCGCTGCTTGGTCCGCTGGACGAATGAACTTGACAAATTCAGCTTATTGGCGACATCCCGGACCGAACTTCTCGGATCACGTCTAAACTGCTTAACTACGCGCTTGTGATCTTTTTCACTGACGGAGCATCCATTTTTGCCGTTCTTCACCTTCCGGTCGATGGTTAGGTTCTCGAAGTATCGTTTTAGTACTCTGCTGACCGTGGATTGGACGATTCCCAGCATCTTACCGATGTCCCGATGTGACAACTCCGGATTCTCGAAATGAGTGCGCAGGATTAATTCACGACGCTCTTTTTCGTTCGACGACATTTTTCCAAATTTACGAAAAATTGACAGTGAAGCATGGCCAACGTGATCTATACACTCTTATCTGATTATAAGCGAAAGCTGAAGATATAATTCCTAAAAATTAAATTTCTACAGCGTTTTTTCCGTGATGCAATTTGATGTGACACACCCTTTAAAATAAACGAAATAAATGTATCCAAAAACGCGTTTTTCTCGAAACCATGTTTCGCAAACTGGTGTGAGTTCTACCTTCGGAACTGCCATCCAATTTCGATGAAATAGTTTTTTCTAGATTCTCCACTAAATATCTTGTCATCGTACGTAGGATTTTTTCGATATCTTGAAAAATAATATTTGGTGAATGTTTTTGTCTCGATTTTTGAGGTAAAAGCGCATTTTTTTACAAAAAATGTCGCCATTTCGTTAAAAATCAATATTTCGAAAAAATCCTACGTACGATGACAGGAAATATATCCAAGATCACGTAAAAACAATTGTTTGAAATCGGTCCACTAAAAAATCTTGTAGAACTCCCACCAGTTTACAAGGTTTTGGCGGCAAGGGTTCAACATACCGATTGCAGCTATTCAGGGGACAGTCCAATTGGCACCAATTTTTGTTTTGTTTGTTAAATAACATATACCTAATAAAACTGTGATATCACATTAATCTTAGTAATTTATTTTCTCGTTGAAAAAAGTCGCGAAAATCTCGCGAATTTTTTCATGGTGTTCAGTGTACTACCCCTTTAAGACAATGTAAAAAGTCTATTCATCAAACATGAAAATAACTTATTCAAGTTCGAAAGTTCATTTTCACTACCAGTCTCGAAACTTAATGAACACACTGTGTATTTCATAACAATATCTTTGTGTCACTCATTACGATAACTTCCATTTAGACGTTTGTGACCCGAATGACACTTGATAGCACTTTTACATAATTAACAATAGTGATGAAATCATCATTTTAAGAATATGTCTGTTTTGCCACAGTTTTATTGTTCTGGCAATGAATCGATAACGTAAATTGTCCCAGATTGAAAGTCAATAAAATTGATAAGTGTTGATCATATTTACCTGAAATACCCTGCTATAGAATGTTTCCCCGGTCACCGTTTTGTAGCGCACAAGTTTTCCTCGGTAGACAGAAAGTGGAAGACCGTGAGCGACTGTCGCCGGGAGCTGGTGCTCTAGCCGTGAATCCGACAGATAGGATATATCTTGATCGACGTATTTGTACGATGCATCACGATTCTTCAGCGTCGCGTACGCCAACACTGGTGTCCCGAGACGCGTTGAATTAGTCCATTTTTTGTACGTGATATCTCTCAGTTCGTATCGTTCAGCATACTTCTCGCCAAGGATCAGTACCGAACCTTTCTGTGATGATTGAGAACGTGAAATTTTTTGATGAACGACGCTGACTTTGTTCTCTAAATACTCACCAACTCGCCATTTTCGTTTGCACACGTGTCCGTTGTGGGATCGTATACGCATATTCCGCTTAGATCTTCCTTATTGGCAGCTTTGGCCACGAACTTCAAACTCGTGTCCAATTCTGGCAACTGTTGGAATTTATCAGCCGTTATCCATAATAATAATCCATGCGCTCCTTCCTTGCAAAGGTTCTGGACGTTGCGGTCAATGTGATCCACACTCAATGATTTGACGGCTATGCCCATCAACGTGGAATTGCTATCGCAATTTCCTGTCAGAAATGACTAAATGATTGAAGAAAACGGAAAAACTGCGTTAGACGTCCCATCAAGATAACCACTGCCAGACTGATTTCATTGTGATTATCACCGCTCAACGACAGTTTTACAGCTCACCTTAACATCCACTTCCGGTTGGCTACCTGCGAAAATATTGCTTCCGAAAACACATCCTGACCCGAACGCAATCAAAAACCCCACCACTGTGCACAATTGAGCGTTGAGTCTCATCTCGAAACGCCTGATCGGTTCTGCTTGCAAGTTCTGACTAAATCAGGGTGGGAAAATCAAACACTAACCTACCGGATCAATTCCGCATAATATGTGCTGATAAGCTGATACCGTCCGTGTCATTCGTTGCCATTCCGTGAAAGAATTCATATTGACGATATCGATTTTTATGGGCTAAGTTGAGCCCACTTATCTTTACCTGTTTGTTTTCGTAGCGATTAATCGCGGAACGTTCGTTTCGCGTTATGCCATCCGAGATACCGAGATAGGAATGGGTCGGGTTGCATCGTTCCAAATTTTGGCGTTTTTTGGCAGTTGGTCGTAAAATGCACATTTTTTAATAATGAAGAATTTTCTAAACTTGAGTTTTCAAATGTTAAATTTATCACTTATTAATAAATTTAAACTGCCACCCAAAAACCCCACCAAACATTCATTTCACGAAAAAAAAATAAAACGAAAAAGATGAATCGGACTACCCCATATCTCCCATCTTGCAGTTATCCTCAGAAGTTGTCCTTTCACTCGCCCGTTTTTGCGGCTTCGAGATAAGCACGTTGCTACGGGCCACCATGTAGAGAAATGCGGGGCAAAGGCGCATTGGCTATTTTGAAGCAAACGAGCATAAAATTTCGACAACAGTGTAGTCGTTTGATTCATTATTACACTAGCAGCTCACACATATAAAAAAAGATACATTTCATGAAAGTGGCAAAAAGTTATAAGATAAAAAGAGTTTTGCGATATTTTGATCTAATTTTTCCAATTTTGGAGATGACGATTTACTTACCTAAAATAAATGGTAAGTTCGAAACTACACTGTCAAGGAAACCTTCATTCTATAGTAGATGATAGTGCGTATTCGTTTTCAAAAATTCGATTAGTTCAAAAACAGCTTGTGGGGCAAAGGTGCGCAGTGGCTGTGGGGTAAAAGCTCGCACTAGCGTTTTCATGTTTTCAATAAAAATTTTAACGGGGCCCACAAGAAGAAAACTGATTTGAAGAAATACACTCCAGAAATGCTCAAATGGCCCGACAGAGGCTTCGGGAGGGAGTATCAAAGTGTCGGATTGCGGAAGACCTCGGTATTTCTGAATCAGCACTGAGGAAGAGGGTCTTATCAGAAAGTGATTTATGATTTGAATCTTCTTTTATAGACATTTCTACTTCTGCTGGAATGTGTTAGCGAGCACATAGTGCGGTTCAGATAGGTATTTACGAGTGAGCAGTCTGAGGATCTGCAGGCCACTGGACAAAGTTTTCTATAGTATGACTCTCAAAGATTTACGGCGCATGGCGTTAGATTTTTCGGAAGCCAACAACCTCCAACACGAATTCAACAAAGTTGCAAAACTAGCAGGAAGAAATTGGGCTTCTAGCTTCACGTGGAACCACCGTCTGTCTCTTCGAACCCCACAACAGCACAACGAAGCAACAGCGCTCCAAGGCAAAGCGTCGGAATCCTCAGAACCGAAATCCAAGATGAGGAATAAAAATAAACAATTGCTTGAAAATAATTCAAAATGATTTTCGAATGATAAATGTTTTTATTTTCACCATGCACTATGGGACAAAGGTGCGCATTTGTCTTTTTGTATTAAAATAGGTATTTGTCCAATTACAAACACAACTCGAGAAATGCTTGTACTACGTTTCGAAGGTAATATATATATAGTTACAATTTGGTAAGCAAACAGAATTTCATTTGCTTTCATTTAAAGAGTTATTGGACGACAACAGTTAGGTGCGCACCTTTGCCCCGCATTACTCTATATGTGAAAAGGTATCCGAAAATAATGCAAGTGTTTACCAATAATTACTTACCTGATCCTACAGAATAAAAGAGTAACAATTTTACTCAGAATATTATTTTATGATCGTTGTTGTGAGCGATGAATAGTTATCTACAGGTTCTTTCAGATTAAACGCTCACACAAAAAAAATCGAATAGCTCCTTATACTTTTTTTCGCTCCGTCGTTGGTAACACTGCATTCCCCACTTCGGGACGATAATATTCGGCTACACGTTCAGTGTGATCGGATGGTTTTTAGTGTCAAGATGTACAATTTACAAGAACGTGTATTTTTAGTGAAATCGTATTATTCGAGCAACCGAAGCCTTAATGAAACTTTGTCCTTTTATGGGAAGAATTTCAACATTTCTCGTCGTCGATTACTTTCTCTGGGTGTACGTGAAGAACCGCTGCTATGTTAATAAGCCCCAAAATTTGGAAGAACTTAAGGTGAAGGTGGAAGCTAGCCATTGTAGTAGTATAGGTAAACCCACGTGTAAAAATGGGGTAATAGTGTTTGTGAGAGAAGAGCGAAGCACATGTAAATAGATCAATTCACTTATCAGACTGTGTGGCGCTTCATTGACACTGACAATACTGATTATACGCGAGCGTAACATGAGCAAATTTATAACACATGCGAATTGGGCCTCTTTTGATATTAACAAGTTCTTCCGCATGCTGATAATTCCTTCATATTTTCCTTCGTTGGTCGTATTGTTTTCACATATTCACGTTGGAGAGCCTTAACTCTTCTCTTCGTTGGCCGAGGCATTTTGATTGAATGTAGTACTTTTCCGTTTATTGTTTTTGAAAGCATAGGCAGCCGTGGCAGTGTTCCGAGCTCTGCAATACAATTTTCTTACCCAATGTTGAAGTTGCTAAAACTTACATTATAGACCCATTAAACGTAAACATAATGATTGTATTGATATCAACACAATTTTATTCTATTGATTTTCATGATATGAAACGCTATGACTCAGTAATAACATTTTATTGAGTGGTTTTGATAGATGTTTCGATGATGTTGTCTGGCATCAGTGTCGAAAAAATAACGATGCTTTCACCAATACAAACAAAACCATTGTCGAAGATTGAAAAATGAAAATTGACCTTTCAGAGCACTTGCTCGAGTTTTCCGACGTTGTTCACTATACCGGGCGACAGCAGATGAAAATTTAATATCTTGTGAGTAATCGATTAGAGTTTGGTTGATATTACTTCATGGGAAGTGTGCGAAAACGATCATTTTCTCCACACTGTTTCGCAAAATTATTGATTTTCGGGCGAAGGGTGAGGGAGGGAGATGAAAGAAATGAGCGTCATTGTGGCACCCATTTGTGGCTAGCTTCCACCTTCACCTTAAAGAAAAAATAATTCGGATTTTCAACAGCATCGAAGTCGTAATGTTAGGGTTGTGCATGAAGAATTTTGTTCACCGTCTAATACGCGTTATCGAAAAAAGGAATGGTAACATCGAAAATATCCTGAAATAGGCTTTATTTTCGCTTTTTAAAAATAAAAATCGGTTCACTTTTGTAGAATTTGTTACGTAAGCGTTTAATCTGAAAGACCCTGCTTTGTTATTCAGCTGAAAGCAAAAGTTCAATGTTCAACAAGAATTTTATGTGTGGCAATCATTCACTGGTACTTGAATCCTGCAACACCCCTTTTAATTATCGTAAACTGTTGAAGTAACCTCTTTTCAATGGCTCAAGGAACAATGGGCACACATCTGATCATCCTCCTTGAAATTGCTGCGAACTTAGAGCTACTAGAATGGCTTATGAAAATATTCGAGTGGGATTGATGTGCTTCCCATAGTACAGCAAAATGAAGAAAAAAGCACACACATGTGCTGCTATCTGATAAGATACCGAAGGCACGTTCCTCGTGGTGACTTCAACGACGAAACGCGTCAACTTTCTCTACAGTTCGCGATGAGTTATTGCTCGATAAGCGTTTGTTTCTCATTCAAATAGAGGGCGCATTTCGTGTGATCCTATATTTATCATCTTCTCCGACCCATTGTGTTTCATAACTCATTCATCACGTTGACTTTGTGCTGTCAATTGCGTTACAATACTGAAGTAAAATATCTGCTCGCTTTGAATTGGCATAAATCGGCAAAAGCACCTAAGTGATAGAAAGCAGATAAGATTAGATACGCGAAGGCCATCGAAAAGAACGAATTTGCGTTGGATTTATAAACTATGACATTAATAATGCGTATCCTGTGAATTTTAAGAATACTGAATAGTTGAATTACCAAAGTATTCTCCTGCAAATTGGTTTCTGTGAACGATGGCTTTGCACCGGATGATTTGGGAGGTGGTTCTGTAGTAAAATTCAATGTGCAATTCCGCAATTGATAAACGTGAAGCATGCGTGTGATGAGAAACATTCCCATTTGCCCAAAGAATCAAAGCATTTTAAGTTGCGGAAAGAACGTATAAATATTATATATGGGCAAACAGATTTGCGCAGAAGGGTGTTATGATCAAAATTTGGTGAAACAAGAATGCTTGTAAATTTGTTTTTGTTTTCCTAGAAAATCTATTTTTTTATTTCATTTGGTATAACATACACAAAAAATATTTAGATTATCTTCCGGTTGAAAGAATCCAAACAGCACGGCCTTTCGTTTAACGCATGTCCCGGATTGTTCTTGCTGCGCTTTCGATTTAGCTTGGATTAAGAGCATTTGCACAATATCATCGTAGGTCCCCGCTAACAAAGATATTTATTATACGAAAAGAAGAGATTCAGAAATTCGACTGGAAAGTAGTCACATATTGCGAATCATTCGGGAGCACAACATATTTTGACGTAGGACTACGTCTTTCGTTTCTATACTGAGGTGTAAGTTCAAAGTTTCGATAACGAAAGTGTTACGTTGGAGAACGAGATTTTGAGCGTTAATAGCTCCTAAACAACTGAACGAAATGGTATGATGAACCCTTCATTCGAAAGATGAAATGTCTACGTGTTATATGCTTGTTACTTTTTGATCCAAAAACTTGTTTCAATAGCCTTAAATTGCTTTCAAAACAGGCTATTGAAATCACACCAATCAGTATATAAGCGAGCGCCGCTCGGAAATCCACTCAGTTATGATTGCGTAACGATTGAGGTACGATCGCTGGAATGGATGTGTGTTTCCCTAACACAGATTTCGAAACCATGGAGCCAGGGGAGATCGACATTGCAAAATAGCTGTAAGCAGCAGGTACTTTTGTACTCGTTTGTGTTTCTGCAAATCGGAATGCTTCCCTAACACAGATTTCTAAGTACTTTTGTACTCGCTGGCGTTTCTGCAAATTGTAATGTTTCCCTAACACAGGTTTCAAAACCATGGAGCCTGGGGAAATTGGCATTGCAAAATAGATGCAAGCTGTAAGTACTTTAGTACTCTCTTGCGTTTCTGCAAGTCGTACTATTTCCCTAACACAGATTTCTAAAACATGGAGCCTGGGGAAATTGGCATTGCAAAATAGATGCAAACTACGGGTACTTTTGTACTCGCTAGCATTTTTGCAAACCGGAATGTGTTTTCCCAATACAGATTCCGAAAGCAAGAAGTTGAGAAAATCGGCATTGTAGATACATTCAAGTCGGCAATACTTTTATATCCCCATGCATTTTAGACTCCGGAATTCGTTTTGCTAACACGGTCTTAAAAAGCGGGTACAAATGCAACGCTCGATTATTCATTACTGCATTGGAAGATATCTTTTCATTTCACGTATAATGAATTATTCTCCATTTACCGATAATAGGCATTTATCAGTTATTGTATTGTATGTTGTCCAATCAATTTGTGCTCAGCTTATGTTTTTATCGTGTAGGTCTTGCTACTAACAATTTATGTAATTGTGGTCCAGGAAGTCATAATATCGAGCATGTTGTTTGGTTATATAAAAAATGTAATTGATGAATTTAACTGGCTGTTGATTTAGAAGTTCGAAAGTGTATACTCACGCATATCAGATTATGGTAGCTTAGTCGCTAATGGTATTTAATGGTATTTTTGTGTACATTTGGAACAGAATATGGTTCCGGATTCTACCACGTTATCTCATCTAACCCGTTTAAAGGATACAAGTTTATACAGGAAACGATTTTTTTTTCAGGGCTTACTTTTGATGTATCTCGAAATTTTGAACAATGGAAAAACTCAATTCAAATGCAATCACTTCACACAATCCCAGCCCTATGTCAAGATCCCGTCCGTGTTCCTAGGCCCAGACCCATCAACTTTTTCTTGTTGATGATCCCGGTTGTAATGAACATATTTTTCAAGTTTCATGTACCAGGTATTTGTAAGCAAACAGTTTTACATGAAAATATATTTTAGTTGCCGTATAAAACCCCTGTCCAGGAGCCGGTTTGAAGTCGTTCAAACGTAGCATCAGTCATCACGCAATCGTGCTCCGTATAAAACATCCGGATTCCTGTTTTGACCGTTTTTTATCGTTGTGATTTGGATTAACTACCTTCTTATAAGTCGACAGTCTTGCTCGTTTCTGAGTTGCACGATTGTAGACTTCGGTATCCTAAATTTAGAGTGTAATTTTAGTGGAATCTGTCAGTAAAGATGACAGCGGGGAGACTGTATAGATAATTCCACGTGGATATGGACGAGTTAAATTAATTTACAAATTAGATTTATTTGGTATTTACAAGAATTTCTGAACTTGCCCACCACATTCATAAGTGGAACGGTGCTGCCCAATCTAACGTTAATTTTTTTCCAATATCGATGAACTTCTCATCTGAACTGTGCATTCAGAAAGTAACTCACATGAACCGTGGGCAATCGAACTATTTCCGTTGATAGTAGAGAATTCATTCATTCTATCAGAGTGAAGAAACTGTCAAAGAATGGTAATTAATGAGTTCGGTTATAATGTTTGAACACGAAAAACATTAGGCGTTTTATTTTATATGAAAATAGCAGAAATTTCTTCTGAGGGAACTCCTTTTATTAGATGTCCTGGTTTGATATATTATGCCTTTGTTGAGTCACCTTCAGTCACATGTTTGCCAGATGAGCCACATTAATAGCTTTGGCCTCGTTTTTACCTAGCAGTCTTCCGGGGCACTCTGTCATTCGAACGAAAATTAGCATCCGTAACAACACAATCGCATCTCGTCGAAAAAGAATTGTGAAAATTACTGGAGTGTTTGTTTGCCTCCAGATTGTACTTAGCGTTACGGTCCGGTATCAATTGTACCTTCAGACTTCTACAACCAGCCCTCTTCTTTGACTTTTATATTAGAAACGTGATTTTCATTCACGAACGAAATCTTTCATAAAAGGGATGGCCACAGCTCTAATAGTTGGGCACGATTCCGAATGTATTTATTTGGGTCTTCCTCGGTACTATGCTCTTCAGCTGCAATCAGGGCTCGATACTTTCGATACTAAATGATGAAAATAACTTTTTTACTTCTTCCTTTCTCTTCAGTCAATTTCAATTTCGATTGTGTGTATCCACTACGCATACTGAAACATCGATTCTTCGATTTCGTTTTCGTTCTGCTGTTTCCTAAGAATTTTAAAACAGATGCTTTCACTTGACGATTGAAAGTGCTCTATTCATTATCATTTGAATGGGCTTTATGTCGCTTTCAGTTTCCCATGTAAAAGAACGATCACTACTTTCAATTGAAAATTTCATTCGATTTGATTTCATCGAACTGGATCTTCCCGCACCATCTTTCAATAAAAATGGAATTAAAAGAGACGTGTTATATTAGTTTTACAACCAGCGCCGACAACTGATTACGCCTGCTAGTATACTGCACATTTCTTTCACAACGTCATTTTAATATGTTTCAGTGAATACAGTTCGAGATACAACGAAATTTTCATTCGAAATAAGACACTTCGATATAAAATCATTCATTTTCATTAGACGATATGATAATTTCGCTTGGGTGTGAAAAATGAAAGAAATGCACGTGATACAAAACGAGACTGTATGAAGCTGAAGTGATATTCTCTTTAGTGAGCGTGAAGAGAGAGATTAGCATTATTTTTAGTCTGCACGAGTTTGCAGCATATTGAAAGGCGAAAGGCTCATTGAGTGACGATGTGTAAATTGAAGTGAAATGTTATGGCCCTGGCTGCAATAGCTTCTTCCCCACGCAATGTACGACGTCTTTGACGTTGCGTGTTATCCTATAAATCTACAGGTTGTTCAGTAATTTCGAATACACTTGAAAAAAGTGTTTAAAAAAGAAAACATAAGATAATCTTTTCTGTGACAATTTTTATCGGGGTAATGTTTATTGAGAACCCTTACGACATATTAGCTGGGAGCTGTGGGCAGTCCCGATCGACACATCCAGGTCAGCTACTGTCTTCCGGATTGAGCGGTTTATTTTTCAACGAACTCCCTTCCTCACCACCTTGATGGCTGCTGGCCTCCTTGCCGAACGTGGCCTCCCGGATCTTGTACGGTCCTTGGCCGAGCTCCCAGTTCCGACGGTTGGTGGTATAGATGAAATCCCGTTTCACCCCTCGTGATTTCAACCATCGGGATTTCACCGTGCTCAGTAAACAAACAACAAATGACAGCAAGTCGACACCGTGCGCGTCGGTTAGCCTATTAGCGAATTCGTTTTTAAAACTGAGTCAGTTCCAAACTGACTCTGTAATACAGAAACGTTTTCAGTTTCACGAATACGGCGGTTTGTAGTTGTGCGTTATATAGTTTGATTTGTTTACATTTGCGATGACAAATGTACAATGTCGACTCTGGTGACGATATTAGTGCTCGGGAGGTAAGCGAAGCGCAAAAATATAAAAGTTTGAATGAAAATTTCTACTACATATTGTTTGAATACTTAACACATGTAGTCCTGACACTCACTTAACCTTTTGTCGATGCATTTCTTGTTTGTTCTACAAATAATTACTATTATAATATAAATTCATCATCAGACACAGTTTTCGTTCAATATTTTTTTTTGCAATTTCGGGAAAACCCCTTTTTTCATCAAATAAAATAGAAAAACGATACGCTAACGTAAATTTTCATTCATGATTTTGAAAACATGTTTATTCCACCTGAATATCCATCATTATTTTCGCCTCCCAATGAAAGCACACAAAGTTTAATGCCGTCTATGCGAATATGCTCTTCAAAATCAGAATCCGAATTGGATTACGATTCCAATAATACAAAAGCAAAAGCAGCAGGTTTTCAATTTTTTTCAAAGTCTTTATTTTTAGATTTTCCAAAACAAACCGGATGTTATCGAGCGGAGTCTAGTCGTCATGATCCTCGCCTTTGGGTCCTTTTTGAGTTGGCGACTCAATTTGCCCGTGGATTCAGGGATTGAAAGAGAGCAAAATTCCACCAGAAATTGAATTCAGGATAACGATATTGAGTCCTGATGAGAAATAGGAAAAGTCCTATGTTACTACTGGGTCTTACTCTTTATTCAAATCCATACATGATCCTTCCGTCCTTTCAGGTCGAACTGCAGTTTTGAAATGATTTATTTTCAAAAATTAAAATGTCCAAGCTTGTCCACGGTGAGGGGGAGGGAGTTTAGATAATGTCCACGTGGACACGTTATATGAATATTGAAAAAAAAACTTCTGTGTTCAACAATACGTGAATTCTATTCTGTATTTCCAAGAAAAGCCATATTTATCAATGAGAGAGTTGAGCTGTCTGATAGTCGAACATCCATATTTTTTCATATCGTTGAACTCCTTTCCTAAATGTGTATTCTGAGAATTACGCACATGAACTGAGAAATGAACAATTTTTTTCATTTGTTTTAGAGAATCATGAGATCATTATTATTAAATTCGTTTATTTTTACAGGCTCAGTTACATAAGTTTAAAGGAGCCGAATTCTTAATTATATTTTCATTGCTACTATACATTAACATTTTATTAAATCTAAGGTAAGTAAGGTAGAAAACCGATTACTCGCGGTCTACTCGAGTTTAAAAGGGTGACATATTTTTTCAGGAAAAGGATCGGATATAAGGAAATTGTTACAATAATGATAATCTCACACACTCAATTCTTAAATCTATTCGTATATCTATTGTGTATTTACATTTCAACTTATTCTACTGTTTGTAGCAAGGGGACCAATTGCTCGCAAAGGATATAAGGATATAAGGATAATCACACACGAACATCGATAGCTTTAAGGAAAATATAGATTTGGGACATGTAATCAAGGTCTAACCGAGCCAACACATCTCTCACCGGCGCATTGGGCTGTCTTCCTCTAGCCCTAAGGGAGTTTTCTAAATTCGATCTGGCGACAAGATACAACTCGCCCGACCAAACAACGTGCTCGATGTCGTGGTAACCTTGGCCACAAACACAAAGATTGTTATCGGCAAGATTAATACGAAAGAGTAGCGCGTCTAACGAACAGTGGTTGGACATGAGTCGGGAGAAGGTGCGAAAGTCATGAGATCATGAGAGATGAGATATGAAGACGCCACCAACGTAAAAACTACTTCGTGTATTTTTTTTAAACTCCCATGTTTTGCGAAAATGGAACACAAACAACAAATTCTTCCATGGGTGCGCAGATCCTATCTATAGAGAATTTCAATCTTCGTTGAAATGTAATATTTCCTGGAATACACTTCTATCCGGGGATTCTCCTCCGGAGAATCAACAGCTCCATAACCAGGTTCGAAAACGCAAAAGCGATGAGGGAGCAGCGAACCCTGTTCAGACTAAGAACCCGCTACTGCACCGTGTCGTGTCGAATAATCGGCTAACCCTGAAGAAGCCTAATTAATTCGTCTTTGAAAAAAAAACAGGAAGTGGGTTATATCTGTGGTATAACCGCAAGGGTGACGTAGGACTATCGTATGATTTAGTGATCATTTGTTTTTAGTTGCTTCTGAATCAATTCTGAATGGATTTCCAAGCGGCGCTCGCTTATATACCGATTGGTTATTTCAATAGCCTGTTTTGAAGGCAATTTCAAGGATATTGAAACAAGTTTTTGGGTGAAAAAGTAACAAATATATAACGCGTAGACATTTTATCTTTCGAATGAAGTGTTTATCATACCATTTCGTTCGGTTGTTTAGGAGCTATTAACGCTCAAAATCTCGGTCTCCAGCGTAACGCTTTCGTTTTCGAAACTTTTATTTTACACCCCGGTATAGAAATGAAAGGCGTAGTCCTACGTCAAAACTCTGCATGTCATTGTCTGTGGTTGTCGATATTCAAAAAAAATCCTTTCCGACAGGCCATCTCTCCTGGGGCTGCGTACCATTCTGTCATGCGTAGAATAAGTCGATAACCCACTGCACACACCACTACACCCATTACCGTACGTGCAGTTACACTACGATTGAACTCCCCGTTCAGCTGAGTATCAAATGGTTTAGTCTTTTGCTAGAAGTACGGATGAAAAGTTGATTTTTCCAATTAAGTCCCGTGTTAATCGATTGGTAGTAATTTATCGCAACAAACGCAATCCGCCCAGAAGCGATCCCATTCGGTAGATCGCTCAATTCGCGTTCTTTTAATCCCCGCACGGGCGTTGTAAGTGCCCGGGAAGCAGTTCAATACCCATTGGTAGTTCCTCTTTTTCTGCTGATTGCAAGTTACGAGCGAGTCAGCCATTGTTTAAAGTCTCGAGTTTTTCACTCTGCCCGCATACAAGCGCAAAATTGTGTGCGGCTGTGTGCTTTGGAGTGGTGTGTAAAGTGTGCAGCCAGTTGTTACCGTGAGATATCACACGCACACGCTGACACGGAAAGTCAGTGCTCGCGCATCGTAGCAGTATTGGTCGTGGTCAATGAGTTTCGCAATTTCTCCCAGCATTCGTTTGCCCCTCGGTTGGTTGTGAATACACCTGAAGAAGACGAAGCAAAAAAATTGATATTGTGATGCTGGAAGTCTCTTGTGGAATCGCTAGAAATTTAGCATAACAAAACGGTGGAAGAAAAATTAAGCAAACATTGCATTTGTAGGGGAAATTTTTCCGAAGGCCGAAGTGTTGGTACGTGTGTGTTGGAATTGCATGCATCTCCCCCCGGAAGCTGTGTTATGTGTCTAATATGTGACGTTTAACGTCGCAAAATCTGTGAAGTGTTTATTTTGTTAATTGTTCAAAGTGCTTTTCCTCCCGTAAGGAAAGGAGGTTATTGGGTGCAGCAAAATAGTGAACCAGGAGTATCGAAAATGGTTGCTATGTAGTTATACCTGGCAAAAAGCGCTGATGTAATTTACGCCTGGTTGTTTTGAGTTAATGCCTTTTTTTGTTTGTCGATTGTATTTGGAAGAGATTGGCTCGCGCCGCTGAACTGCGGAATGTGAAGAGAGCTCAAATGTTTGAAGTGTAGTGACAAATGCGAAAATAACATAAAATACTTGAAAAGTTGAGATTAGAAGAACATAAATAAACAAATGAATGGAAACTACTCTGGAGAGACTGGCATTTATTTATATTAGGTAAGAGCTATTCTGTATTCTGTACACTCGAAAAGAACTCGACTTGAAAGTCGAAGGCAAATCGTTCAAATTGAGATAACATGATCTACCAGTCTACGACAGCCGTACATATTTACAGACATAATCGACATTGAAGCGTACGAAAATGAGAATACAATATAACGAAAAAACGATTCAGTCACCTAACAGGAATATAACGGAGCTGTGGCTTAGCTTTTCTGGGTCGGAACTTGTCCAAATGCTTTGTTGAAATTAATGAAATCCGGTTTGTTTTTTTTTCCTCCAGAATAACAACTAAGATCAGGTGTAACTTTTGTAGATAAAATATTCTGTTGAGTATGGATCACAAATGAAACGCAAAACTATCGTACGCCTCGAAATAAAACGAGTCTTTATTCATCAATGCCAACTACTTGTTTCAATACATTATACCATACTCAACAAGCCATCTCTTCCTTCGAATGATCAATATTGTTCACCTTTAAACAAAATTGTTGCTTGTATTCCATGCGATAACGAAAATGTTCTTCGGTTTAGGAATTAATAATTTTACTTTGAATGGGAACTTGATCCACGGGTCTGTCAGAGTTTTCAGATGTCAATTAAGATGCATCGTTATCCCCCCAACAATTGAATTAAACGATTTTTTGGAACAAAGCGGTGTACCATCAGATCCCTTTCGTGCTGCAAGCTGACACCTCTCTGGGTTGCAGTTTCAACCGCCTCCATACACAATATACAAAAATACAAATTGGACATCGCTTGATTTTGCTTGTCGAAGAAAATTAGAACATGTCACACATTTGTGCATTTTTCTTTTATTTTCTCTGTAATTGCTTCCAACCTCTCCGTATTGAACAGTAGCTTCTCTTCAGGTGCTAATATTCATGTCATTTATCCCTTCTTTTTTCCTCCCTTTGCTTATGGCCTGTACGGCGTAGTTCTGTCAAACTTAGTTCCGTACTGCTCATAAAATACCTATAATGCCTAAAAAGTACACAATAGCAGTATTACAGAGATATGCAATGTCTTTAACACCGTGTGCGTATATACCGAGATGAAGAATAGAAGGTGGGAAGATTCACGAGTTTTGGTTGTGTTAAACTTTGATTGTATTAGTAGCCTGGAAGATTGGAAGTTCACATATCAGGCATACCAGTCAGTTACTCAAATGTTACAACATTGAGTGTGTCAGCGAATAAATTTGAAAGAGGATATATAGAAACTAATTACATATTTCCAAAATATATTTTTCGCATTATGAAAAAAACAGAACATGTCACAAACTAAAATGTTTATTTTTTTCTTATATAAGAAATAGTTTTCTAATGTCTACTACGTTTGGATTTTAGAGCAATTTCATGGAAGTTTTTCTCTTGTCAGCAATTGTAATTACTTTTTTCACAATAAGGGTGTTGAACACTTCATTCGTCTAAAACTAAGACACAAGCGGAAAACTTTTCGTCTCAATCTAGTCAATTAAATTTATTTTTCAAGTGAATTTCACATGAAAAAACTTGCAACCTTTTTTCCCATCCACTGTTGAATGTTTCTCCGTTAAAGGAACAAAAGATAATGTGACTCTGACTTTGTTCATTTACGTTTTTGGTCGACGAACGAGAAGAAAAATTGAATTGAAATAATACCTCAATAATACTGAAATTTCAGTTTCTGCTAAATTGTCAGTTGGGCTTTTATGAATTTGAACGCTAACATTGTTTTTAAGAAAAAAAATTGTTCGTTCATTTCATCTGCTTATTTTTACTTGTAATAACAACACTTTTCGGGGGTCTCCGTAGCCACATTGGTTGCGCGTTCGCTTAGTAAGCGATCGATCGTGAGTTCAAAACTCAGGGCCCTCATTGACGATCTTTGTGTTGTTACAGAATAACTACGTCCACGCAACAATCATCAGCGATGGAGATCGATCCACGGTCGAAATAAGATCGATTCATCCATACAACTGCTCTGCTCTGCAAGAAACATCGGGCTGCTGTTCTATAAATAACCCAACAATGATCAATATCAACTGTCTCCGCTGTCCGGTCTGCTGAACAATGGAAGAACAGAACGAATACTCTTACGCCTAAATGGCTACTGTGAAATGTAATGTACCATATGCAATGGTATAAAAGGAATACTATAACGCCAAAAAAAATGGCAAGTGTGTAATGTGCTATTTATAGATATGATAAACATGTGACATGTACACTATTAAAATTCGGCTCTGTTACAGCTGAAATGCTAATGAGCCTGAAATAAACGAATGGGTTAAAAAAACAACACTTTTCCTATGTAGTGGACTATTATAAGAAAAGTAACATGCATAAACAAAATCTGTGACGTCACAGATTTAAAAATCATCCCACCTTTCATTTTCCATCTCGCGTATATACGAGGTATGATTTTGCGCGCGAGTACAGGAGGGTTAAAACGAAAAGGATCAGAAGGCTTAATAGTTGACATTAGAGATGGGCAAAACGGTTCACTTTAATGTTCACGGTTCACTAGAAAATCAAACTATGATTTTGAAATTTTGATTTAGTTTGAGCCTAGATTCATTTTCTTTCTGCATTACACGAGAATTAATCAAGCAAATTAAGCCAAATTTGGCATGTGAATGGTTTAGGGTGCACTAAATGTTTCTATGGTGGTGAGACTCTCCACCTCCCCCCCTAGGGGGGGGGGGGGCAGGAGTCTGCCATACAAATGAAACACAAATTTGTGCCTTACTCGAGAATTAATCAAGCAAATGGAACCCCCTCTCTAAGGGGGGGCTGCCATACAAATGAAACACAAATTTCTGCATTACTGAAGAATTATTCAAGCAAATGAAACCAAATTTGGCATGTGGAGGTTTTAGGGCGCACTAAATGTTTTTACGGTGGTTAGATACTCCTCCCCCCTCTCTAAGGGGGGCTGCCATACAAATGAAACACAAATTACAGGGGGCACACAAACACAAACTTTTGCATAACTCGAGAACTAATCAAGCACAATTTGGTATGTGACAGTTTTTGGGTATGAGAAATGTTTCTATGATGATATGACACCCCTCCCTCCTCTGGAATGTGTAAAAATATTACATGTTTCAACCAAAAATATTCCAACCAAACATGACAATTAAAAATATTCGGAAAACTCTGAAGGAAAAGGGGAAAATTCGGAAAAGTAAATTCCCATATGTTCTACAACTACATAGTTACACGTGCTGTTAGTTCATTTGATGTTTGCGCTAGCGAAAT
Organism: Toxorhynchites rutilus septentrionalis; assembly: GCF_029784135.1. Lineage (NCBI taxonomy): Eukaryota > Metazoa > Arthropoda > Insecta > Diptera > Culicidae > Toxorhynchites > Toxorhynchites rutilus. Next base: position 99,852,931 of record NC_073745.1, read on the forward strand.
TGATCTTTGTTGGAAATTAATTTTAATGTGATGAAACGCACTTCTATATCTTCTTCTATCTATACCAATAAAAAAGTATCGCCGAATGTGTTGATAAGAGCAGAACTCGAGGAAGGTATTGTCCGATTTAGGGCTGAAACATGTTATATGCAAGTGGTTGAAAAATCTTGAACGAGAATTGTGTCTGAAAATAATCTGATATTATAATGATGAGTTTTGGTAGAAATAAAAGGAATTTTATAGTAAAAGGTAAATTCAACGGGGTCGATTAGAAGATCAATCAATGAACAGTTCTGCGATTGGACTTGCTCATAGTAAGAAAATGTGAATGTTTAAAGGTCTTCTTCTTGAATGGCGCCACGTTCCCTGTGGAACTTTTGTCGTCTCAACGTATGCATTAACTAGCGTCATTTATTAATACTTAGTTGAGATTTCTTAAGCCAAATAACACGGTCTGAAATGTATTCCGAGGGGCAAGCTAAACGTTTGAAGGTATTGATAACAAAAAACAAATTTTAGGTGGGACGAAGTTTGTCGGGTCAGCTAGTATAATATAAAAACATTTCATATCCGCACAAATCAGAAAATGACTGTTTGAATCGTTTCGCTTTCAACTATATTTTTTTGGTGAGGTAAGTTGGAATGTCTTACTGAAATATTTACCCTCAACTTAAAAATATGAAATTAAAACATTATTTGATAAATAATCGAACAATCCAATTTAAGAACCACGGAAATATTTCGTTTTATTATCAAAACGACAATCCCGACATCTTATTTTTGTTGTTTCATGGGGCTATCGCTTGTTTCCATTCGTTAATTTGAGGACTATTCGCCTTCCTCTTATACACCGATCACCATACACCGTTCGTCCTGAACTATATGCACAGCCAGCGGTCAGTTCGTTCTGAACTGTATACACCAGTGGTGGCCATCCGGCGGCCCTCCGACGTTGTTTATGCGGCCTGCGGCTTGATTTGAAAAAAAATCATATGAGCGAAATTATGAATATAGTTGAAAATTCTTCCATACAATTGATTAGAAATAACTTCGCGAGTAATTCTTGTTAATCGTGTGTATCCAAACTAATATTTTTCTGTTTTTATTTCGGTTTTTTCGTGCTAATTTAATCTTCTGACAATCGTTCTCGTTAGTACTCAAAAGACTTTTTCTCGTTTTTGGTTCTGTTCTGCTCACACTCACATAAATTCATGCAAGTAACGGCGGTAAAACCGGGTTTATACGTGGTCAGTTACTCGCTGGCGAGTAAACGTCAACGATCCGAACAATTACGAGTGTATCCATACCATGAAATTTGACATTTGATTTGTGTCCAGTCGATTAGTTTTTCTCGCAGATATTGGTGATTCAAAACCCATGAAATAATTCTCCAATTTTCTCTACCCTATTCAGTTTCGATGCAGAAAACATGCAGATGGATCTCATTGAAACGCAGTGTGATTTAGAGTTGTGTGACAAATTTCAAAACCATGATGTCTTGGGTTCCTACTCCAGATATGTTCCAGAAGCGCGATTTCCAGAACTAATGAAACATGCTCATTTTATTACTTCTTTGTTTGAATCCGCAAATATTTGTAAGCAATTATTTTAGTTATGAAAGAATTAAAATCAAAGTCAAGGAACAAAATCACTGAAAGTCATTTGGAAGACACGCTTCGCATCGCTATCTCTCACATTCAAGCTGATTTAGATAAAATGGCTCAAGAAAAGTAGTTCGAGTGAAATCGAAACAGTGTTGAACTTCTCTCTCACCAAGATTCGTGGTCCCTTCGATACTTGTTCTGTTTTCAAGCAACGATAAAGTTCGGTCTGTACGTGAAGCATGTGGCAACTGTCACGTTATTTAAATGCGGGAACCCGGCAAAACAGATCTACGAGCTGCTCAAACCGTTTCCTATCGATGAACAATTTGTGTTCCGTACACTACAAAAGTACAAAGAAACAGCTGTTGTGGGCGATAGGCCCATAATGGGAAGTCCGAAGTCGGTAGGCTGTACAATGTTATCTACGTTTTCATGAACGCGTTCAACGCAATCCTATTCGCAAACAAAAGTGTCTATCAGTCGAAATAAATTGGTACGTTTTGGGTTTTTATCTCATTTTGTTCTCGAGTTATGAGTTTTACAGGTATAGAATTGAATTCTTTCTAATTTAAAATAAAAAGTAAGTCAAAAAAATACACACACATACACAGTTCGGCAGCGGTTCTGAACTGCATACACAGTTCATCGTTCGCCGTACACAGTTCGTTCTAAACTGAACTGTATACACAGTTCAGCCAGCGGTCTTCGTACACAGTTCGTTCGGAATTGGGTCAGCAGTTCATGTGAACTGTTGCCCAGTAAAAAAGAACAACTGTTCGTTCAGTCTTTTTGGTGAACTAGTTCTTTTGAACAGTTCATGAACGGTTCGCCAGACTGCTCACTTATGTCATTTGCTCTAAAAATGCATTCGAATCGCCTCTCGGAACTGGCTCACTCTAACGCTAGACGCATATCTCTTCGTGTTTGTAACAAATAACAATTTACAAAGTTTACTTATATTTACAATAAAAAATTAAGTCAAACATGAACATACATAAAAACATACTGCACAATGCACAGTGATCAAAATATAAAAGCAAACATGTTACAAGCAAGCAAACATAAAATCAAAATACAAACAAAATATAAATTCTCACAACTAAGTCGATGTTGGCTTGAAACGTTATTCCGAAAATCTTGTTACTTCTGCTCAACAGTGTGCGCTGAAGTATTGGTTATTTAGCTTGACCGTACGTTTTTAAACATACATACATGTAACATACAAACGTTTGTAGGATAGTCCCAATTTTACCAACTTTCTGTTGACCGATTGATCTGGAATTTGGAACATACCTTTATCTCTACTGTCATCATAAAATTAACTAAAGAATAAAATAAAAACGCGGAGAATGTCGGATCCACAGTTTAGTGGTTTCATCATATGCCCCTCGATTTTATTTTAGTTTCATCAAGTGGAGGGAAGTGTGTGATAATTGTTAACTTATTTATATAACAATAAATAACTGTTAAATTATTTTTTTAGGTTTTAGTACATTATCTGTACATTATCACAGTGAAACCGTTTAACTCAAAATGTATTTTTTTTACTCATTTTTCCTTCAAAATTTCTCAGTTTTTTCTCACTTCCTTTTAACTTTTTCTCATTATTCTTCTTTTTTTATCTTGTTCTTTTCCTCCTTAGTTAGTTTTATTGGGACTTTCAACTCAATCATTCATTCCCCGGAGATGTTTTGGCGATAGGGATGGTGTTGTCTGGAATTATAGAGGCTTGAAACTTTCTCAGTTTAATGGCCCTATAGTCTTGAAAAAGGTTCAATCCTTAAACCTTAAATTAAGCTCTCATATCCCGGCCTTGAAAAAAACAAATAAATCGAGGGGTTGTATCTGAGACCCGACCGCTTAGGACATTGTACTACGCCATCTTTTTTTTTTAGTTTGCTATAATGTTTAAGCACAATGAAACCGTTTAACTCAAAATGTATTTTTTTTACTCATTTTTCCTTCAAAATTTCTCAGTTTTTTCTCACTTCCTTTTAACTTTTTCTCATTATTCTTCTTTTTTTATCTTGTTCTTTTCCTCCTTAGTTAGTTTTATTGGGACTTTCAACTCAATCATTCATTCCCCGGAGATGTTTTGGCGATAGGGATGGTGTTGTCTGGAATTATAGAGGCTTGAAACTTTCTCAGTTTAATGGCCCTATAGTCTTGAAAAAGGTTCAATCCTTAAACCTTAAATTAAGCTCTCATATCCCGGCCTTGAAAAAAACAAATAAATCGAGGGGTTGTATCTGAGACCCGACCGCTTAGGACATTGTACTACGCCATCTTTTTTTTTTAGTTTGTTGGTTTATCATTCCGATATTATTTGCGAATACGTCGAAATTCCATAAATAACTCTTTAGTAAAAATTTCCGGGGACCCTGAAAAGTTTTAATGGCTGGCGTGGTTTTATAGAATCATTTCGAGAAGCAACGATTCTTACTTGCCTTTGCGAGAACAGTACACTAATTGGTCATATATCACAATTTGTTTCATTATATCAATGCACGCATTGCACTGAGTATTTTACGAGAGACATCTTCCGTCCATCGCCATTCAACAAGCATCAAACATGCGTCTAACAGATCCACACAGTTGCAGCGATAAAAATTAAACATCGAAACACACTTCATGTGAAATATTCGCTAGCTAGCTCGAGGGAAAACATTAAACACAAAACGAGCAGACTAAGCGACCTTTGTTGTTTCCGGCACACAGAAAGATACTGAGAATTTTCCTCAGAGGAGATGCAATACGCCAGCGACAGTTTACTGACTATGCAAGGGTGTAGTTTACTTCTCAAATACAGGTCGGACTCGATTATATACAGACTCGATTATATGTGATTCAATTATATACAATTTTGGACTCGATTATACGAGGGTCACTATTTATATTTCGGGAATTGGCAACACTGATGTCATGTGAGTCCATCTGACGGTTCCATCGTAAAGTTTGACATTTTTGACGATATACGTACTCCGAACATTTTGTCATACGGACGCTATTTGTTTATCTTATATTTAGTTGAAAGTTTGGTCTCGGCAAAAAAATGGAACTGAATCGTGAACATTTTCGTGCGATGATTTTTTACGACTTTCGACGTGGATTATCACAACAAGAGTGCGTCAATCAACTTAATTTGACTTTTGACGATGAAGCTCCATCAAAAACCACTGTGTATCGCTGGTATAGTGAATTCAATCGTGGTCGTAGTTCGCTGTCCGACGAGTTTCGTGAAGGTCGTCCAAAATCGACTGTAGTGCCAGAAAACATCGATGTTGTGCACGAAATGATTAAGCAAGATCGTCATGTAACCTATTGTGAGATTGAGGCATTCCTAAGCATTAGTTCCACCAGCATATATGCGATTTTACATGAACACTTAGTTGTGCGAAAATTATGTTCACGTTGGATCCCACATAATTTGACAATCGCTCAAAAAAAAGGCTCGTGTCGATTGGAATAAATGCTTTGAAAATTGGTTTAAGCGCAGGCAAAAGTGTATCGATCATCGTGGCGAGTACTTTTAAAAACAATAAAAATATATTCGCAGCTTAACTATTTGTTTTTGTTCCTATTCCCGAAATATAAATAGTGACCCTCGTATACAGTTTGAAAAAAAATAGTTTTTTCTATATTTCAAATATGACTTATTTCAAGAAGAAATGTAACCTTTCTACGTTAAGGTGAAATTTAAGTGGCTATTACATGTACATTGGGGTAAAAATCGTGATTGTTGAAGAGATTGCTTGAATTTTCACCAGGAATTGTTTATACCGATATTACAGCCAATTAAGAAAGATAGAAATTTGGTGTCAAAAACAAATTGTAGACCAGTTAGAGAGTTTCAATTCAATTGATAGAAACAATCTAGTTGAATATTATTTTTTAATAGTTATTAACGTTAACTTTATTTCATAAAAACGTGACCTGTTTTCTGATTTGGCACCCTTAATGTAAGACGTAGTCCTACGTAAAAAAATGCCGAGTTTTTATTGCTGAACATTGAAACCACACAAGGGAAAATTTATTCCTTTCGATCGATGCAACGTGATAAGTGAGACATCAATTCTCAAATCAGAATCAGAGAGAAACGGCATATTGAAATTTACATAATACTTCCACTGCGTGCCATTATTCCCAAATTAATTTGCAACTTCAACACATGGTGTTAACTGATCGCTGTCTAGAGTGCTCCTAATTTTCGGATTGTATGATCGATTTGTTATACCTCCACTTTCGTGATTGTTTTCAAGAGATTTTTACCCGAAGGTCATTCGTCCCTAAAACTCTCTCTCTCTTCTTTTCTCTCTCTCTCTCTCCCTGTCATCTCTTTCTTTCTCTCTCCTTTGTTTATATTTCGGTCTCTCTCTCTTTCTCGTTTATACATCTCTCTTTAATTCTTCCTTTCTCTCTCTCTTTCTTTCTTTCGCTCTCTCTTTATTTCTTTTTTTCTCTCTTTTTTCGAGCTCCATAAAAATAAAACAAAGAATATTTTTACTATCCATTATATCATTATTTCTTTATCTATCTTTTAACAATAAAACAAAAATTGAACGGAGAGAAAATATTCATAACTAGAACAGTTAAGAGCTGATGAAGTGAGAGGGTTAAAAAAAGTTGTGCCATGGCGTACACGATTTCAGCCCTTCTGGTTATCTGAAACAAAAAATCGAATAGATTCTGAATCAGTAAAGATGCCGCTATCGCATGAACCTCAGACAAATCAAAAACATCTTTTTTGACAAATGGCTAAACGGCCGCCAAGCAAAATGCGGTTTAAATTGTTTTTTCTTGCGTTTCCCGATTTTTTAAAAATATTAAAATTTAGAAAACATAATATTTCGGAGGTTCATGCGATAGAGAGACACCTGCAGATTGTATCCATATAAATTCGACATGAATCGGTTCAGTAGAACTTGAGATATCGTGTACGCCAGTTTAAAAAAACTAGTTTCAAGAAAAACGCATTTGAAGTTCATTGTTATGGTCGTACCAGGTTAGATAACGCATCACTAAAATGGCTCTAACTCGGTGAGTAATAGTATTTTCGATAAGTCTTTTCTATGGTATGTTCTTGAATGCCTAAGCTACAAAAATATGAAGGAAAAAAAATGATATTTTTGAAATTTCTTGACTAGAATACTGCCTTAAACGGCATGGACACGTTAGATATTCTGAGCTCTCGTAACGATTTCCTCACCGGCATGGATTGTCATTAGAAGACAAAAATTACTTATTGGGTTTAACAATTTCCTCTCAAGGGTTCCTTTGAATGTACGTCAAGGAAGACGAAATGATCCAATTGTTACTAAGGGGTAACTAGGAAGGATCATTTACGATGGGTCGGGCTGCAGAAAGATGCCAATGGTGGACTGGTCTTTTTACGCAGCTTGAATTACTAAGAATTCCTCGTTATAATTTTTCCGGTCCTGTTTGCAACTTACTCACGAGAAGTGAAAGCACATATTTTTGTAGAACCCATAGAAGTGGCATATTTTCCGTAGCGTACTTCCGTTTGTTAACGAAACACAATTCTATCGTCGCGTTTAAGTACAAAGATCAAAGTAGCATCCCCATCCCCACCAGTTGCTAAATTCGGTTGCTAAAAACGATTAGGCACCCCTTCACAATAACTTGGCAACCACACCGGGAGTTGCCATTCGGGTGAGTAAAATAATAACGCACCCCCAAAATAGCAACCGGTTCATAAATTTGGCAACGCGGTAGTTACTTCATCGCAAGGTTGCTATTTGCAGCAAAATTCGGAATTTTGTTTTGATTCTTTCCGTTCTGCGATGGTTATGATTAAGTTGTTGTATAAAACAGTGATTTTTGCTTTTCTTTCCACGACGCGTGAGTTTCTCAAATCTCGGAGCAAACAATCATATCAACAAAAAGAACATCCTCGTTTGATAACCACCGGTGCGAAAAAGAAAGTACTGAAATGGCAACCATGATAGCAACGACCGGTGCAAAAATGGGTTGCTATCCAAAGTAGCAACGATTAAAGTTGTCAAATTACCAACGCTTATAGCAACCCATCGGTGGGGATGCCCTTATAGACCTCTTTCGTTATCCAGCCCTGAATTGGAAAAAGCCGTTCTTGGTATGATCGAGGCGTGCTAAGAAAGGGGTATTATTGGTGTTATACAGTTTGCATCGTACGAAACAAAATATCAAGCCATTTTGCCAAGACAATGCTTCCTCATAGCTGACTGGTTGTAATAAAAATCCATTGTAAACGATATACGCATTGAAATCTCCAAACTATGAAAATTGATGGAGAAGATTATGGTGACACCTACCTCATCATTCAAACGGTACTTTTGGAGGTATCTATTACGGTTGCATTATGGCGGTTAGGCGATTCCTTGCACGTCGAGGGTAACCCGCTGTATTTTACACGGATAATGCAAAATTCATTCCCCCTGTTGTACTTTTATGGGAGCGACTTGTTTGTTTCCAGTTGGCACATTTTAGTTCCCCGTTAGCCCGGCTAAGGAGATTGTTTTATATTATGCTGTGGCCATGAGAAATTTGAGGCCACTTACATAGCACTAATGATGCAGACCAGGACGCACTGACTCCCGATTTTCTCAGGTCCATGGCTCGGCAAAGTCATATCAAATTGAAGATAGTCAGGGGACTATGAAGAAATCCGCCTTCACATTCGATCGGAAATGTGTTTTTGCTTCTTCCAGCAGTTTCTCCGTCAAAATGACTCAGCAGTCATTCGGGCGTTTAGTTGCTATCTCTCTCTACGACTCGACTATCTCAATTCATTCTTCCCCATCAAATGGACTTCATTGCATACTGAACTGACTCCCCCCAGATTGAATTCATTTTCTCGTTCATGTATCACTTATGCATGTATCGATGTTTGAGTTCACGGTGGGTAATCAATGGAGCCGTCCATTAATGGTATAACTATAACCAGTATTTTAGCATCAGAAATCAAGTTTTCGTTCACGTCATATGGCCGTTAAAATAAGATTGTGGACGTGGACAACGAGGTACATGCCAGACTGAATTCGTTTCTCTCTCTCTCTCTCTCTCTCTCTCTCTCTCTTCCTCTCTCTCATGTATCACGTATGTATATATCAACGTAAATAGAATAGTAGGTGCATTACAACGCTTGTGTCATACACACACTCCAATACAAATAAGCTTATTTTTAAAAACCAGTGTTTACAATTGTCATGTTGAATTTTTTCGATCAATATTATCCCCTTCAAAGTACTCCCCATCGACTGCAACGCACTTATGCCAGCGCTTTATCCAATCCTCGAAACATTTATTATATATGATTTGTGGTATGGCCATCAGCGTCATCTTCGATTTTTCCATTATCTCATCTCGGGTGCTGAGACGTGTTCCTATTTCTCGTTCGAATAGGGAAAAGTCCCAGGGAGCCAAATCAGGTGAATTCGGTGGTCGCAGATGGTTCGTTTCGGTTTTAGCCAAATGTTCGACTAACGATGTTGTTGTCAAATTGTACAAAATCGAGGCACGCACAACATCAGATGCACTCAATACAGCGTAACATTTAGAAATGTAAAACTATCACATTGCAAATTTTATAGAATGTCAATGAGAAACATGCCAAAAATGAAAAATAAAAACGGGTGACTGAGATCGCCACACAGGTAGTATACCGGGTATTCTATTTATGTTGTGCATGTACCGATGTTTGAATTTACGGTGGGCAAACAATGGAGTTAATGGTGAAATTACTTTTTTGTATCAGAAATCAGGTTTTCGTTTGACTTCATATGGACGTTAAAATAAGATTGTGTACGAGATTCATGTAAGGGGGAGTAGTAGAGGTGAATTTAAGTTCATCATTATTAGAATTAGTTTATCAGTCATCCTCGCTCTTAACGCTCGTCAATTCAAGTCATATTGACGGCGAATGTCGAAGCAATCCTAGTTGAAGCGAAGCGACTGAGAGGAGAGTCGATTTTCATTTTCCATCTTCGAAGATGTTGGACCCTGATCAGGTCATTGAATCTGTTATTTGTTTTGTCAAAATACGGTCTCCTGTCTTACTAAATGCTACTATTGAGATATATTCATAGATATATTATCGTAGTGTGCAAAATTATTATCTATTTAAACCTATAGATAACCTATACCACTGTAACATCACAAATTATTTATGTTATGGCAAACATATCATGCCATTAGAGTTGGTTTATTCACTATCATTATTTTGTGATTCAAATAACTTTCTCGTCGTACACCGAACAGTAAGAACAAGCCCCCCGTTCTCAGCAAGACAGACATATGCCACTGACCGACCACCAGCGAGCGCATGCGCCGTTTTGGGTCATGTGTTTTGATGAACAGTGAAGGTTATTTTCCACATCATATATACATCATTCCCCTACATGTGTTGTGTTGTGCACTGGCTTTAAGTTATTGTTAAACACACTCCATCGCCGCTACCGTAGTCGCTTCAATTTGCATATGGCACAAAGGATTGGCCCATCGATGGAAATTTATGGTGTTGTGGAGGTTTGTGTGCGTGTGCACTTCTTAGTTCAATCGAATTTATGCTCATCGATTGCGACGGAGCTTGTTCGAACCTTGGTAGGCACCACTTCACTCTTTGAATACCGAAGATGATTGTGATGTGTCCTGGCTCAGGTCATCACCGCCAATAGATAATAATAATAGCCTTTTTATGAGGAAGCCTTGGAAACCAGTTGAGCGCGCTAGACCTTTAGCTGGAGTATATCCATCGTTGGTCGATAATTTACGGTCGTAGCCGTAGTGGAGCCTGCGTTCTGTTGCTGCTTGAACACCAGCAGTACTCGTCGGAGTGAGAAACAGAAAACTATCGAGTTTCCATGCAATAATATACACACAACAGTTGAGTGTTTTCTGCTGGAAGTGATAATGAAATATTATTGCTCAGTTGTTGTTAGCCTTGAAACAGCACCGGCGGCTGTGTGATTCAGCTGATTTTACAGTTCCGAGCGGCGTCCGAGATGACGTATTTGTTTCCTATCGCAACTGGGAGCGAACAGATAACGGACCACTCCTCTGATTGAGGAAGCGAAGAAAAATGACGCGTAGCAAATCAAACCCGAAAGGTTAACTTTGATTTTGCGAGGAATGTTCTTATTACGTTGTTTTTCTAAATGATGTAATGTTATTGTTCACTATTTGCATCTGGTTAATTTCGCACAACACACTAATCGTGTTTTGTATACTTTTGGTATCAACAATCCAAATTCCATGTGGAAGATTTCCAGATCATTTCGGATTCTGAAATCGCGAGAAAATATCATGTAAACATACATACACTGCGATAAATATTTGGATATCCTCTTAACGAATTATGTGACTCAAACTTTTATCAACGAGACGTTAATTTCCTAATAGTATGAGCAACCGAGTTCGTTCGGAAGATGATGAAATAATCCGAGCAGAATGTGGACAAATAAAAAAAACATGCAAATCGCAAACAACCATGTCTGCCATCAGTGATGGTGCCAGAAAGTCTAGAGATCAGCTATTGTGGTGGAAATTGTGTTTTTGCTCCGCACTGTTTTTTTTTGTGGAATGATACGATTGGATGCGCTACTCAACAGCCGAGCTGGTCGGTCGGCCTCGACCGTATCTAAATCTTTTGTCTTTCGCAAACACCATGACTAGAAGAATGAATTCCATGGTTATCTAGCGAGACTGGTGGTCAGGGATATTTTTTTAATTGATTGACACGATTAGGGCGAAAAGAAAAAAAAACCTATTCTGACGTCGGAAGATGTAATTATTGCTTCAACCGGGACTCGATTGATTCACTGAATTTCATGGTGAATTCGACGAAAGAATTAAAATATCGAATTCCATAGTTTGGTATATTTAAGTTCAAAGTTTCGAAAACTAGAGTGTTACGTCAGAGCAACCAAATTTTAAGCTTTAACACCTCCTACACGACTGCAATGGTATGATAAACACTTCATTCGAAATATAAAATTTCTACGCGTAATATGCTTGTTACTTATTAATCCAAAAACATATTTCGATAACTTTCAAATTGCTTTGAAAACAGTCTATTGTAATCATACAAATTAGAGTTGAAACGGATATCCGGTACCGGTATCCGGCCAATACTAAGGCCAAAACCGGGTTTTAGAAAAAAATAAATTCTTATAAACTTAAAATAAATCATAAAACAATAAGCTTATGAACATCATCTTCCGTAAATGAGGTGTGATTATTGACATGTCAGAAATGATATTATGTTATTATATATTAAATATTTTATTAATTATCATTTCATAACAGTATTAACTTTACTCACTTTTACAGTACTGGAAATTAACGTGTGGTAAATTATGATGAATGAATAATGAATTTCCAGCAGAACACCGAAGTGAGTTTGTATTAGCTTATAAAGAGCCGAATATCCGGCCGCCGGATATACGGCTATCCGGCCTCGAAGCTGGCCGGATATTCGTTATCCGATATCCAGCCAAACTATCGCTGGAATGTGGTTCCCTAACATAGACTTCATAACCATGAAACCTGTGGGAATCGGCATTGCGAAATAGATGCATGCTGCGGGTACTTTTGTACTCGCATTGCGTTTTTGAAATCGGAATATGTTTCCCTAACACAGACTTTAAAACATTGCTGGGAGAATCGGCATTGAAAATCAGATGCAAACTGCGGGTACTTTTGCACTTGCTTGTGTTTTTTGCAAATCGGAATGTGTTACTCTAACACAGACTTTGAAACCAAGGAGTTGGGGAAATCGGCATTTCAGATAAATGCAAGTCGGCGGTACTTTCATACCCTCATGCATTTTTGCACTCCGGAATGCGTTTTGCTAACACGGAGAGAAATGTAAAATACATTGATCGTTTGACAATTCTTCCGTTCATATATTTTGCAAGTCCACGATAAATGAATGAAATGACCAAGACATCATGTCATACGTAAAAGGATAACGGGCGGTCAGACTTAGTCATTAGATTCACTTGCTACGAACGGCAGACTCTTGAAAGGACGATCGCTGCTTTCAACTGAAAGTTTCGTTCGATTTCGTTTCTCCAAACCGGATTGTACCGCACCGTAATACGAAAAAAAATAGTAGAATTGAATGTGGCATGTCAGGGCATATATAGTCACACAACCAGCGCCGACCACTGATTACGCCTGCTGACATACTGCACATCCTTCCACATCGTCATTTTCATTGAATACGGTTCAAGTTCCAATGAAATTTTCATTCGAATACATGACATTTTCATTTGATATAAGAACCTTGCATTTTCATATGACGATTCGATAACTTCCCTTCAGTGTGAAGAATGGAAGAAATTAACGTGAAACGAAACGAGAATGTACTAAGGAGAGTGATTATCTTCATCGAGCGTGACGAGAGATTCCAGCCTGTTTGAGTTTGCTTTTTGGTTTGTTTTCCCTCTTTAGCTAGGTAGCTTGTAGTTTGGCAAAAATGTCCTGTCTACAAGACCGTTTGACCGTCATCTCTAGATCGGCGTTTCGTTGACGGGCTGCTGTCATAGCCGGTCTGGTGCGCGCCTTCTCAACTCCGGCTTTTAGATCTCTCCGTTCGTCGACGATCCTCTAGGTTTCGTTCGTCACCCATCCCCTCCTCTCGGTTCACAGCTGGCCGAGAATTTCACCACTCGTAGGGACAAAGTTGTTCTTGATGCTCGACCATTGTTTTTCAACATTTCCATTGTTTGGTAGCTTCGAGGTTCAATTTAAACGCGATAAGCAGAAATTCCAAATGCAGTTGACACCGATAAAAACACTCCATCTCAGGTCATTCTCATTGGATCGTAGATATGCGCTGAGCTTTCTCATCGCCGGTCTGAACTTCACAAAAATTGCTTTTTGTTTGTGTTTAATTTTTTATAATCATTTCTATTTGTAATCCTTGCCAAATTCAAGCCTTCACGGTGTAAGAATTTTCGGAATATACTGGCTGACAAAGGACGAAGCACATCTCGTATTTCATCATCTAAGATATCTTTATGTCACTTCCTTACAAATTCACTCTCATTGACACATCGTCATTCAATAATGAGACTGTCGCATTTCAAGACGTAGCTTACTCACACTGGCTCAATATGTTGCTGCACTCTCTTCACGTTCAATCAATAAAATATCTCGTCTTCTTCGTGCACGCTCATTCCGCTTTTCGTTCATTCGTTTCATTCCTCACATTGAAGTATGCCCTCCTACGCCTCATCTAATACCACTTCTTTTCGAAGATTGTCCGGAACGGTCAATTTTTGGGGAAATAAAATGGTTGAAACTTTTGATTTAATAGCTGCGAGTGTCGTCTTTCGCATGCGAAATACAGGGTCATTTAGATTAAACGCTCACGCAATAAATTTTAATAACTTCTACAAAGAACTGATTTCTAAAATAAAGTTTGTTTTAGGACATTTTCGATGTAACCACCCCTTTTTTCGATAACGCGTTTTAAACGGTGCACAAAATTATTCATGCACAACTCTAACATTACGACTTCGATGCTGTTGAAAAACCTAGTTATTTATTCTTTAAGTTCCTCCAAATTTTAGCCACAAAATTAACATAGCAACGACCCTTCACGAACCCCCAGAGGAAGTAATCGACGACGAGAAATGTTGAAATTCTTACCATAAGAGGACAAATATTTCATTAAGGCTTCGTTGGCTCGAGTAATACGATTTCACTAAAAATACTCGTTCTTGTGAATTGACATTGTAATCTTGACACTAAACACCATCCGATCAGACTTAACGATTAGTCGAATATTATCGTCCCGAAGTGGGGAATGCAGTGTCACCATCGACAGAGCAAACAAAAATTATTATAAGGAGCTATTCGATTTTTTTGCGTGAGCGTTTATCCTAAAAGACCCTGTATAACCCTTTGACAACGAAAATGAATACAGCCCATTCGAGAAAATTCAATCGCCGATGGAAACTTTTGCTTTCGGAACTGAATACGACATCAGAAATGGGCTTAATTAAAGAATCGATGTTTCAGTATGCGGAAAAAAACCAAAATGTGAACGGAAATTAAACGAAGAATGATGTGAAAGTAACAAGAAAAAAACATTTTCATTTCTTAATTTCGAAAATGACAAGCCCTGCTCTTGATCGATTGTGTGGTTCCGTAGGTTTGTGCATTATTTAGCACGATTGATGCTTTGTTTTTGGTCAATCCGAATCTGATCTCAAAACAATGATAGTGTTCTCGAATTGTGTAAATAGTACTTTGCATTCATCATAATTTCTTAGTAGAGCAAATTCGGCATAACTATAAATCGAGAAACAAAATAGAATATCTGTGAGTTCATCATTTCTCATCGCTCGCAACCCATTTCTCTTTCTTCGCAGTCGATAATAATCAACAATCAGTCGCCGTTTTCTATCTTTATTGCATGAGGGTAGCAATAAAAGTGGATATCGAGACATAGAAACAAATTATTTTTCAGATGAACAGTCGTTGTTCTGTCGATACAAGGAAATGAGAATGACTCAGGCAAGGGGGGATTCTGTCCCAATTGAAGTGTTAATTTGTAGAAATATTCGTTAACGTAATTCATTTAATGTAAAACATTTCTAACAGCTTGGAACTGCATAACAATTCATTGGCGGAAGTTTCAAATCCTAACCCAACTGTTGGTAACTAGTGATATTTTCTATTTTCCACAATCTAAAAATACAGGGATGATAACAAGTCGGGGAACAATTGATCTCACTATTACCCCAGAAGATTTGCCCTAGTTTCCATGCAGTTTATTCACGGGTTGGACAAAACAAACAATTTCATTCAACTGCTACTAGTCACCAGTCACCACCATCCGAAGGAAGCAATGATAAAAGTGTAAACGATGGTTGTATTGCATAATTTCTGGGTTTTATTTTCGTGGCAACCACAGTGCGGCGACACCCGCTTCGTAAAAGAATAGAAGTGTAACCACCAACACATCAAACTAGCTGTTGGGTTTTGGTGAGTAGGGGCGGCTCCTATTCGATAACACATTCACCCTGTGACAGTAAGCTCCGTGTTACACATACACCGCACAGCTGTAGACAAGGCCACACCGCCGGGCATGGTAGTTAGAGACACTGGTTTTTCACGCCCTCGTAATACCATTTTTTTCCGCGCCAGAACGGACGAAATTAAATATGTGTACAGTAAGAAACCGTGGAAATTGGTGTTGCTATTTTCTCGTTGGGATAGGGCAAGTTTTTATATAAGATTCAAAGCAACAAAAAATCCGTTTATTTTTACTTGAATGTCAGAGCGAAGGATCTGACGTGAGTTGATAGCGTGGATTCGAAAAGTGGTTGTCAAAACAATCATTAAAATGCGACTAATTTTAAACAAACTCGCGATAACCGAAATCAACATAATAATGCCGATAATAATTGGAGGCGCCAGCCGAAACTTTTGTGATAGATTTGAGTTGTACAGAAAATATTACCAAAGAATCCACGACACCAATGCGCACTATTATTACTCCTAACCGACTGGTTGATAATGCTGACGGCGTCTTTTAATGACGACGAAGGCTACGACGTGACGATAACGACAACTTCTGTCGAAGGCAACTTTCATCGTAAAGACGCAAAAATCGGCAACGAGATAAGGCTAATTCTACTCTAATCTGGTTCTGTTAATTGAGCAAGAAGCAAAAATGCGAAAAGTCCAATAATACATTACAGTGGAACTTATTTATGAGCATGTAAATGTAGCCAAAACAACAGCTCATGAACACTTCAACAAACATGAACCAGCAAGAACAGTAATGGTAAACATGGTCGCAGTAGGATATTGGAGAATCGCTTCATGTTTTTATTTCAAATACTTTAGAAACCTTAATCCTGGAAATAATGAAAAACTGAAGGAAAATTCGGCCAATCCAGCATATTAGGTTAAAAAAAATCCATAATTTCTTCGGTATCAGTGATTGATATCTCGCGAAGTATTGCGCAAACAATCCAAATTTCGATTCTTGGAAACGTTTTTTTATTCAATCCATTCAGTTTTCAGGGGTAGGGTATTGAGTATGGAAACCAACAAAGAGAAAACCCAGTAAAAAATTTACAGTTAAAATTGTAAACTGTGTTTTTGGTACCCATACTGTAACGTACCTGAATGGAACAGGTATCAAAAGATCATAGAAATTATCGAAGTTGACGCATATCCATCTATAAAAATAGGATGGTTATATCTATGGTATAACCGCAAGGTTGACGTGAGACTACCGTTGGCTTAGTAATCATTTTTTGTATGGCTAAATTATTGATTGAATGAAACAATTTTCGAATTCAGTTGAATTCAACATATTTGCTTTGTAAGTGAAGAATTTGAACAAATGACATGTAACACCGATGCATGCATTGTAATAGATTATGTTCTACGTTACAAAGAAATTGATGACAGCATTATGTCTAATCATCAAACGGTATGCGTAGAAATTCAGTGAGCAGAAGATACCAAAGCACACATTCCAATGCAGTCTCGAATAACCGAGCCAAAGCGTTGTGTTCGTACCCCCATGTTTAGTGCAAAAAAAAACATGGGGGTACAAAAGCACCCCCGACTTGCATGAATAAACACCTTCAACTTCTACTTTTCATACTATAGAGGCTTTAAACTTGAATGTTGATTCACCTCCAGTATCAGAAATGACGATATTTCCTAGTTCCTCAGTTTAGAAGTACGTGTTAGAGAAACATAGTCTGGTCTGCACAAAGGCAAGTGTGTACAAAAGTACTCGCCTCTCGCTTCTATTTGCAAAGTGTATTCCCCCAGGCACCTTGATTTGGAGGCCATGTTAGGAAGGAAGGAAGGTTTTGTATTATAGAGACTTTAAACTTTTCAGTTCATTCGTCTCTAGCCTTGAGAAAGGCCCTTGGGAAACTTCACTCTACTCCAGCACTACACCTCCACCCTGTTTGCTTTGAGAAAGGCACTCGATCCCTTGCCGTCCAGCTCGTCCAGCAACGATGTTGTCCAATCGGTGTCCACGCAACGAATAAGACCATGTTAGGAAAACACATTTCGGTATGAACAAAAACACCCCCGACTTGTATGTATTTGCGATGCCGATTTTCTCAGGGACCTTGCTTTTGAAGTCTGTGTTAGAGAATACATTTTGGTGGGAACAAAAATTCCCCCAATTTGCATGTAATTGCATTGCTGGTTTCCCCAAACTCTTTGGTTTTGAAACCTGTGTTTGATCCCACTGAGAACACATTTCAGTGGGATCAAAAGCTCCCCAAACTTGCATGTATTTGCATTGCTAATTTCCCCAGGTTCATTGGTTTTGTAGTCTGTGTTGAGGAAACCATGAATCGGGCCAATCAAAAACGTGGCAGTTAGGGCGTGTAGATAACGCTTGACACAGTTATTCAATTGTTTATCTCATGACAAATAACATTTTATTAATTGTGATAGGTGCGTAGAAATATTTCCTATCAATCAAACATCTTTCCGATCTATTAAGAAATATTCGAGTCATAAGGATTCGAAATCTTTCATTTTTTCTCGTATGTTCTGTGTTTAGGTTTGTACCCCCATATATTCCGGTTAGACGTAGTCTAACGCCAAAAGATGACAACATGGGTTGCGAGAATTAATGATGAAACGGATAATCGAAATCATACAAATGTCACATTGTTCGGTCGGACAATGTACACCCGACCAAATGTATTCAGTTTTTAGTATTTTTCCTATCTAGTAACCAAATGAGAATTGTCTCACAGTAAATTCGAACTCTTCCAACGAAAAATGTACTTATTCACCATGATCAACGTTATATTCCAATCAATTCATAGCTCGAAAATGTGATGCACAGGATACTGTATACTGAAGGATTTCTTGGAAGATTTGCCGTATGACAAAAATCTGGTCCGTCTTCGAGCGACCAGGCATGAATCCGGTTTGATAATTTTCTACAAATCTGCTTGTTTAATCTGCCACTGTACTACATGGGCTGAAAAGTCCCGCGATTTTTCAACAGATAACACCATTAAAAAATGAACATGATTCATTTCGAGAGGCTCATCTGTCACTAACTTATGTGTGAAATTCCATCACATTTCGTTTATTTGTTCACAAACTACAGTTGTTTAAGTGTCACTACCTGAGTTAGCTGAGGCCGTAGGCATTCCAAGTGGGATACATTTTGCACGACATTTTGGACATGAAAAAGCTATCCGCGTGATGGGTGCCGCGTTTGCTGACCGTCGACTAGCAGCGCGTTGATGATTCGACAGCCGGTTTGGCGTTGATGAAGCGCAATCGAGTGGACTTGTTTCCACGTTTTGTGACAATGGATGAAACGTGGATCCATTACCACACACCTGAGTCTAATAAGTAGTCTGCAGAGTGGCACTGATGAAAATTTCGAAGACTTAGACGTTTCGTACTACAGAAAGGGAATCGAAATGTTGGAAACCTAAGTGTATTGCCCTCGAAGGAAACTGCTTTGCCCAAAAAACGATTGTTTTCATTAAAAATCCCGGGACTTTTCAGTCGATGTAGGATGTCTGAGTGGCCTACTAAAAGGGATTACTCAAGACGGTGATGAGGTTATATGTATTTTGTCTTTTTTCATGTCAAATAAAGAGAAAATCCGACATATTTTACAGTACTACTATGACAAAGGCAAAAATGCATCTCAAGCTGCCAATAAAATTTGTGCAGTTTATGGACCCAATACAGTTTCCATTTCCACCGCACAACGATGGTTTCAACGTTTTCGTTCTGGTGTAGGAGTCATCGAAGATGCGCCACGCTCCGGAAGGCCTGTCGTCGAAAATTGCGACAAAATCGCTGAATTAGCCGAAAAAGACCGGCATAGTAGCAGCCGTAGCATCGGCCAAGAGCTGGGGATAAGTCATCAAACCGTTATTAACCATTTGAAGAAGCTTGGATTCACAAAGAAGCTCGATGTATGGGTGCCCCACACGTTGACGCAAAAAACATCTTTGACCGTATCGACGCATGTGAATCGCTGCTGATTCGCAACAAAATCGACCCGTTTCTGAAGCGGATGGTGACTGGCGATGAAAAGTGGGTCACTTACGACAAAGTGAAGCGCAAACGGTTGTGGTCGAAGCCCGCTGAAGCGGCTCAGACGGTGGCCAAGCCCTCATTAACGGCCAGGAAGGTTCTGCTGTGTGTTTGGTGGGATTGTCAAGGAATAATCTATTATGAGCAGCTTCCTTATGGCCAAACGCTCAATTCGGACCTGTACTGCCAACAACTGGACCGCTTGAAGGTAGCACTCATGAAGAAGAGGCCATCTTTGATAAACAGAAGCCGCATTGTCTTCCATCAGGACAACGCCAGGCCACACACTTCTTTGGTGACGCGCCAGAAGCTCCGGCTTTTGCATCCGCCGTATAGTCCGGACCTTGCACCAAATGACTACCACCTGTTTTTGTCCATGGCGAACGAGCTAGGTAGTCCGAAGTTACCAACAAAAGAGGCCTGTGAAAATTGGCTATCCGAGTTTTTTGCCAATAAGGAAGCGAGCTTCTATAACAGGGGTATTATGAAGTTGGCATCTCGTTGGGAACAAGTCATCGAACAAAACGGCGCATATTTGACTTAAAACAGATGATTGTAACTAATTTTATGAACAAATGAAAATTCAAAAAAAAATACCGCAGGACTTTTTATATTTACTTCAAAAATCAAAAGAAAAGTTAATCAAAGTTAAGCATTTTCGCTTGATGCCCTCCATCAAAGTCTTTATGACAGTACCAGTTTCTCAGTTTTTTTTTCCATTTTCTTAACATGTCCTTCTCGTCTTCTGTCTCTTCCGAAGTTCCCTCTTCATTATTGCCCAGTACTGCTCCACCGGGCGCATTTCCGGACAGATTGGCGGGTTCATGTCTTTGGAACAAAATGGACAGAATTGGCCTCATACCACTCCAGGACAACTTTAGAATAGTGGCATGACGCCAAATCTGGCCAAAATAGCGGAGCTTCGTCGTGCTGCTGCAAGAACGGCGAAAGGCGCTTCTAGAGGCACTCAGATTTGTAGATCTCGCCATTTACTGTGCCCTTTGTCACGAAAGGCTCACTCCTCAGTCCGCAAGAGCAGATGGCCTGCCAAACGAGGCGAACTTCGACATTTTCTTCTTCTTAAATTTGTCGTCCACATCGCACTTGCTCTTACCGGTGAAAAACTCCAACCCCGGAATTTGCTCAAAATCGGCTTTTATATACGTTTCGTCGTCCATCACACAGCAGCCATATTTTGTCAGCATCTTCTCGTAGAGCTTCCGTGCCCGAGTTTTAGCCGTCGATTGTTGCCGCTCATCGCGGCCTTGTATGTATGTAGTCCAGCTCTCTTCTTTGCATTCTGGACGTAGCTCTGCGACATACCGATCTTTTTAGCCAAATCACGGCATGAGACGTTGGGATTTGCTTTAATCATCCGCTTCACCTTTCCCTCCGTCTTTTTGTTCTCCGGTCCCGGTTTCCTTTCAGCTCCTTTGCCGTGGTCCAACGTCAACCGCTCCTGGAACTGCTTCAACACTCTGGAGACGTTTGGTGAATGTTCAACATTTTTCCCAACTGCCGGTGCGACAGGTCAGGAAATTCCAGGTGTTTGGAAAGAATTTGTTCTCTCGACTCGCGTTGGTTCACCTTCATTTTCGTTGAATCGAAAAAAAACGACTTCGAGTTTGACAGCATGTAGACAATACACATCAATGAGAAAGTGTGCAAAATTTGGTTGATTTTTACCCAATGGTAAAAAAGTTATGCCCTGTTGAATGTGTCGCAATAATTTCGTGTTCGCCCTTTATGAGCTCAAATGGGGTTGTGCAGCATCCGAAAACGATAGTCGAGTCGGATTATCGCAGTGTTAGGGACCTGGCACAGTCTGAAGAATAAGGAAAAATAGTTTGGAGAAGTAAGACTGGTGAAGCAAGGACGCTAGTAATAATCATTGGCCATCGAGAGTTCAATGAATGAAAAGGTAGACGAGTATTCAATGTTCGGGCGTGGGTGCGAACGGATGCGTACACCAAACATGGGTTCAAACGTGAAACTTGCGATACTAGATCTTGATTCTGGTAAAACTGTTTCTGAGAGCGGTAATCAGTGTTACGTCCCGCGGAATGTAATGACGATTAGGACCTCATAGACCATCGTTCTCACAGTTAACCCCGACGATACCATTGTTGGCGAGACAGCCAGAGCATGAACTGTCATCTTCTATGAACCAATTAAACATAAGTCACAAGTTTTTGTTTTATTTCGAACTAGCTGACCCGGCAAACTTCGTCTTGCCCAAAAATTATTTTTCTTTATCACATCCACGTTTTCTTACTAAGCGCTGTTCATGGGTCCAATCGAAGAATTGTTCATTGATTGATCTTCTAATCTACCCTTTAAAATTACCTTTTGCTATAAAATTCCTACTACTTGTACCAAAACTCGTTATTATAATATCAGATTATTTTCAGACACAATTCTCGTTCAAGATTTTTCAACCACTTGCAAATAACATGACTCTCCGTTATATGGAATAAATGTTTGATACGTAAAATTTTATAGAATAAAGACAGCCCTAAATCGGACTAAATTAGTTAGCGCAAACATCAAACGGACTAAAAACGCTTGGCAATATGTAATTATAGAACATATGCGAATTGAATTTTCCTAATTTTCCCATTTTCCTTTCAAGTTTTCCGGGAATTTTCAGTTGTCATGTTTGGTTGCGATATGTTTGGTTGAAGTGTGTGTCATACCATCATAGAAAAATTTCTCGTACATAAAAACCATCACATCCCAAATTTGGCTCCATTTGCTTGATCAGTTCTCGAGTTATGCAGAAGTTTGTGCATAATTTGTATGGCACTCTCCTTGCCCTTAGAGAGGGGGTAGGTGTGTCGAATCACCATAGAAACATTTATTGTTTCCTAAAACTTCCATATGCAAATTTTGGTTCAATTTGCCTGATTAGTTCTCGAGTTATGCAATGCAGTTATGCAGAATTTCTCTACCAGTGTTAGTAACATCTAATAAAAAGAAGAAGTCCCCATGATCCTATCATAGCCATTCATGAGAATGATACCATCCTATTGGATATGTAAAGTATCCAGAATTGATTTGAAGGTCACTTTATATAAATCATTACGAAACACATGATTCGAACAACTCCATGAAATACGCAATTTACTCAAGAATAACTACGGCATCATTAATCAACCAAGAAATCACATTAATCGTCACACGTAAACAGCGATATTCCGCTGACCACCGTAACTTATGAATTCACTCAGCTGATAAAACACATAGACGATGTGACGAAGACCGTGACCAGTTGATACTCCCCATTCCAACGATGTGACTTTTTAAGTGACTCCAATTTATAAACATTAGTTAATACACATACACACACACATGAGAGGTGGCGCGCACCATGAACGCTAGCGTGAATCCCAAACCGATGCCAACCAGATCTTGTTTTTGCAGGCGCTCATCATTACCGCGCGCGCAGGATTGGTTTAATGACAGCCCACCGCAGCCGCCGGGTGTTTTATTAATGCCATCAATAAAGTGAGCAGCAGTCGTGTCATTAAAGATGGCGATGACAAACAGCTGTGATAAAATCGCCGCCACCGTGCGGATGACGCAGCTACACATATGTATGTGATAAAGGTGGAAAAACATTTTACTTCAAGATTTGTTTCATTTAAAAATTGAAGTAGAGCAATTTCAATGAGTAGTTTTATTCATCAACAACATGCACAAGAACCGTCAGAGGGCGGCGCGTGGCCTGTCCAGTTCGGTAGGATTAGTTTCAGCGACGCAGATAGCGGTGCCGTGCCACGCCTTATCAGTGCATTAGCGTAAACTTGTCGCTTTTCGTGCTAAGCTATAATTTAACAGCTGATTCCTAACTGGGAAACCGGACAACATCACTGTTTCGCTGCGTGTTTTATATTGAGCAACCAACCGCGGGCGCTTGGGTCCGTCATTCGTTTTAGCGGATGCTGATCTCATACCACCTACTCGTGGCACTGATATAGGAAATCCTTAAACGGGGCTTGATGATAAGCAGGCAGGCAGGGCTTTGCTTCCGAATAGTTTTCACAAACGAGCGTGTGCAGTCGCCGTTGCGCAATTCCTTATTCCTCTGTGATTCATTGATGGCAATCACACGTTCGCACGAGTGGCAATGTGATGGTTGCTCGTGGAGATCCCCTTTCTGGTTATAAAAATAGGTATGAGGAACCTTAGTGCCTTTGTTTTGGGTATTGTATAAGGAAAAAGTTATTCTCAACGATTAACAGTTGTGCTAGTGTATGGATCAAATTTCGAGAACCCCCATAATAACGAGCAGAGTTATGTTTTGACACATTGCATACAAGTCTTCATATTCCCGACGGTTTTGTTGTATATAATGTAATATATAATGTTCTGAAATCTGAATATAAAATTCAAAATAAAAAATTTCTTATCTGTTGTATCTGGACTTATGGACTGAATCTGTTTTCTATACTATAATCTGCAGCTCTAATTTTTGGATCCGTATGTCGGATGTTGAGAACTGCAACTGGAATTGATATTATGTAATCCAAGTTCAAAATCCCGAAGCCTGTTATTTGAACCCGGAGTGTAGATATAAAGTCCATAATATTTGAATTATGAATCCGAATCCAAATTCCGAAATTTGAAGATCGCTCTGAAATCGAGAAACTGACATTTAGAATCTGCAATATCATGGAAATCAAACTTTCGGAACATACGTCTGGATCTGGATATCAAACTTAGTAAATTGGCATCTATATTTTGTACCAGGAACATTAAATATGAAACTGAACTTAGAATCCGCAGTACAAAATTAGGATTCTGACATTTGAATTCAGCAAACTGCATCAGAAATCTTTATTCCGAATCCATGATCTGAAGTTCCTCATTTGGTGTCGGCAATAATGATATGCATAATCTCAATGTAGAAATCTGAATCAGGTACTTAATTTAGAATTTGATATCCAAATTCTAAAATCATCAGAAATTTACAAATTACATCTCAAATATTGAAACCAAAATCTAGAGGCTGAAGCTCGTGCTAAATCTTTAATTTGCCTTACAAATTTTAAACCTGAAATTAGGAATCCTTCAGATCGTTCAAACAAGGTTACCTCTTCAGAAATGATTGAAGGTTCCCATAGTGTTCCATTTTTGAAGAAGATACAAAATATAGATTCCCAATTCGGATCCCAAATCTCGGATCACCCATTTTCAGGATTCTAGCTTTCGGACACAAAATTCCTCCATCAGATTGCTGATCCTGATTCTATCTATAGATGTATGTTTAGACGATCGATCCAAGTTTTGGATTCGAATTCCAAGACCAATTACTACTTATGGTTGCAGTTGTATGTATTCTATCACATACAACTGATGCCTGTTACACGTCTTGGATTCCATCGGGCAAATCAGAGCATCAGACATCATGCTTGTATTTCAAAGAACAAAAATTAAATCTGTCCAGTTTTAATTTGCCAGTTTTTTTTCGGAGAATCATTCAAAACTGATGCGAGATTCTTTAGATCCAACATTTTGAATTTCGAATTCTAGATTGGATATTTCGGACCCAATTCCAGAATTCCCTTCCAATTTATAAATTTCAGTTCCGAAATGCAAATTTTCGGAAAAGCTGATTCGGTTTCAGATCAGTGATTCTAGTTGAATATTTGACTAATTCGGTTATGGAGCAATATTAGATTGAAGAATTTAATTTATGAATACGCTTCCTTGTCACCATCGTGTACCGTCAATGCTACACGTTGAACTTGATATTAAAGTTCCATTGAAGGTGGTGTAGTAGATCAGTGGCGTATCATCCGGCTGTTCAAAATGTTCATAGGACAGATAGACAATCAATATTATTTTACATTTGAAGCATGAATGAGGAACTATCGAAGGTAATTTATTTGTAATTTCCATATTATCCCGAATACCTTTATTTTCTTTACTGTTTGGGTAGAACCTATCAACCGTGAAGAATGTAATCGGAAGGCTACATTTGACTACACCACAAAACCCACACGCAGCACAACACTACGAAATAGCCAGTAATGACTACCGGGTTCAAAACTTTCATCTTAATCCGCCGTCAGTCAAACAGTTATCTGCAACTTCAAGCGCGATAGGACAAACGCAAAGGCGATCACCACTACTAATGCGTCGTCTTGCGTAAAAATGACATTTGAGATTCAAAGTTCCTTACTGAACGAAGCCGATGGAAACGATAGAAACAACACACACCATTGTTGATTGAAAAGGTCAGGACAGGACACTTGATCACGCGTCGCCTCAGCACTAAATGAAGAAAAGTAAGATTCTTCCATTGCTTAGTGTGAAAAAATGTGAAATATTTGGGAATTTGGGAAGTTGCGATGCGATATGGATACCCTCCGCCGCGGGGTGCTGCTGATATCTGTAAATGCTGAAAAATAATATTGCAGAAATCGTATCACGATGGAATAAATGATCAGTCCATTTTATTATGGAACAGTTTTCCGTTTGCCTTCTCAGGTTATCCATGAGAGGGTATTCATGGATAACCTGAGAAGCCGTCGAGTTTTCAAATTTAATATTTTTTTTATATTCAATTCAATTTATATTGAATATATATATATATATTCAATATACAGGATCTTTCAGATTAACCGTTCACACAAAAAAATCGAATAGCTCCTCATAATTTTTTTTTCGCTCCATCGAATGTAACACGCATTCCTCACTTCGGGACGAGAATATTCGGCTACTCGTTTAGTCTGAAAGGATGTTTTTTAGTGTCAAGATGTACAATTTTAGCGTTTAACCTGAAAGACCCTATTCACGAAACCTATCGTTGGACCGTTTCACTGCAGAGGAACGTTATTTTGAAAGCTGCCGATTCGTGTTACTTGTGATTTGTTACTTACAAGTGCCGTTCAACGTGTTCTTCATGCAATTTTGCTGATTCAAGTCAATCACGGAGAGAAACTTCGACACTTCGCACTGTCTACACTGGCTCTGCAATCCAAATACCAGATTACAGCCACCAAATCTCAGATTCACGATTTGAGATCTTGCGCTTAGAATGTAGATCTCCTACCTCATGTTTCATATCTTTGCGTATGGATTCCGGGCTGGATTCTAAATATGGGTACTCTGGGCACTGAACACAGGTTCCAAATTCAAATACCAGAATTGAGGAACGCAAAGACCTAGTCCTACGTCAAAACAAATGTTTATCTGTAGGTTTGTATGTTCTTCATAGACTACTGAACTACTGAACTGATCAACATCGAAAATTGTGCATGAGGGTTTACGATTATGACCAGCATTACTGTGTTATCAATTTTCTAACTCTATCTCGAGATAGGAGGGTGGAGGGATTGGGAGAAATAGAAAGAACTAATAAAATTATCAATAAAATTAGATGCGTTACAATGCTTACGTCAGTACAGCTGGCATTTTATATATCATATTCGTTTCCCAGTGACTCGGTTTTCACCATTTTAATTGAAAATCTGGTTTAAAGACACAGGTTCTGAGAATTCAGTATCCACGACATCGACACTGGAACTTAAAATTTGAATCTTGTATCTATCTTGTATCTTGAGTCTAGGATTTTATATCCTGGATGCTGGATGATGGATCACTGTTCCCAAATCATGGATCTTTCTATTAACGATCTTGGATTTCAGGTGTTGGATCTCGGATTTTAGACATCCATATTCTCAATTTTGAATTTACAATCTCAGATTTTCAATCTTAGATCTTGGATTTTGGATCTTAGTCTCAGATCTTAAACCATTGGGATCCAGCAGCTTGGGTTTTGTATTTTAGATCTTCGATCCTGGAATTTAAATTATGATTGCGGATCAATGATCTCAGATCTTCGATACTCGATTTTGAATTTGAGATGTTGAAGCTCGAACCTTCTCGGTTATAAACATTAGATGTTGAATCTCGAATCTTAGATAATCGTAAAAATTATTGAACCTTGAATTTTGAATCTTGAATTTCTACCTTTTAATTCTAGATAGTGGATTTCGAATCATGAATCCCAGATCGATCGTGGATATATGATCTTGGGTTTTTCTTGTTGAATCTTTTATCATAGGTTCTGGAAATTTAGTAACATACAAATAGAATCTTGAAACTCTGATATTGGATTTTGTATCTTGAACATTGAATCTCCGATTATCAAGCTTAGGTGAATTTAAAATCTCAGGTTTTCAACCTAGGAATTTATAAACTTAGTTCCTTTATTTCGGATCTTGAATCCTGAATCATAAATGTTCGATGTTGAATCTTGGATTTACAATATCGAACTATGGATGCTGTGCTTTGTATCTTGAGTCTAGGATTTTAGATCTTAGATTATGGACCAAGAATTTTTCAAATCTGCATTCTCTTGGTTTTATTAGTTTTTGTTGTTCAGACGTTGGATTTCTAATTTTGGACATCCGGATTTTAAATTTTCGATCCTCAGATCTTAATCTAACCTTTTATTTTTAACACGTTGAGCCCCGCGTCGGTCCCTAGGGGCCTAGGGTTCAGGATCTATGATTTTGGATTTTAGAAATCGAATCTTGGATCTAGGATCATATATTTTGGATTTTAAACAGGGATATTGGGATCTCGGATTTTTATATAGTAAGTTTTGGTTTTGATGTTATCATTTAGTAGAAATACCGAATTACTTACATGTGTCGTCTGAAAACGGTCAACGGTATATGAAAATCTGCTATTATGAACTAACTGGTGACAGTAACGACCTAGCCAAAATCGTTACTGACTATTCAATGTTCGGAGAACAACTAAGAAGAGTTCAAAACTCATATACTGATTAGAAATTATCGATCCCAGAGACCCATTATATTTCTCTTGTACTAATTGTTCTAAAAGCTATTGGCAATCAGCGAATGTCCCTAGGCGTTTCGGGTTATGTTCGTGTCACTCTTAAGGTGATATCAACCATCATTATATCCACTTCCGTGTCCCAAATGTATTACTAGCGCTAAACATGCTAAGGTAGACGAGACACGTGTGTAGCATTCATTCCTCGTGGTTTTTTTTACGCCGTTAGCGAACAGCGTAAACTTCCTGCTCGAGTCGACTCCTAAAATCATCATCCCTTCGAATTGTTAACCTTGAGGTGACATGATTAGAATTTTTGGTTGGAACGAAAAACGGAATACATGTTATCCGCTCTTTATTGATGTGCTGTTTCCTTCCTCACCTCTTGCGCACACTGTGGCGACGGGTCGTTGGAGGAACGTGTTTGAAGAGCTGATGATACTGTGAATTCTCTTGGTTTGCTCGATAACACCTGGGAATGATTCTACCCTGATTTTCGAAAATCGACAGCATATTTTCCGCACCAGTGGAAGCTTTACAACGAGTTGTCGTGGATAAATAGTTTTTTTAACTATCGCTGTGATTGATGGATGAATAAATTACTTTGTTGTTTTTCGGTGGGCTGTTGAGGGTTTTATTGGCTGGCTACCTTGTGCCCGAACTCGCCGTAGCTGACTGGTGTCTTATTAACATTCATGCAAAGTGTCTAGGAGAAGGTCAACCGTTTGTATTTCGACACCATGGCTACTGTTTTCATCCGGGCAACAAACGGGGCCCGGCTTGAAACAGCTGGTGGGTTCAACAGCTGAATCTCTCCACCGTGGAAAAAAATAGTATAAATTTAGCCAACGTTTATCGCGCGTCTCTTGTCTGTCGGTTCTTCTGCGGTTGGTTTTTTCTCTTGTCAGAAGTTTGGATGTGTTCCGCGGCATTTCAATATTTCACTTGCCGCTTTGTGGTCACTTGACTGCTGCTGCTGCCTCTCATTATGATGCGAACAGTTCATCATTTGGTATATACGTTCGTACGTTCGTATTAACACATTAATACTGTTCGGATTCCTCGAATGAGATTGTTTCCTTCTGTGTCGATGAGACGAAGGCGAGCCATCGGTAGGCCTTGTTACATTCCTGGCAGGCTAAAAATTTATCCATCTAGTGTAGAAAACAAGGGTGATCCATCTGTAATAGACGAAACGCGAAACACGAGAAAACTCGTGAGCGGTCCGCAATGTGTTAATATCGGGGATGGGGCAGTTTTGGCCCGGGGCCAAATATTCGCTCGCTCGCGACGGTCTGCCTTCTACCGTGATAATTAGACTGCACTTTTTGGTTCATTATCTCCGTCCGTTCGGTCGTACGTTGCAATGCCGTTCGAATGCTGTCTGAGTATGAAATTGGAATCGTAGATGCGAAATTCAAAGCTCGCATTGACGTAATTCAAAATACTGTACCTATTACAAGTGCGGTTTCTAATGCATGTTTATTCTTATTTTTACTTTCAGGTAAACTATACCACTTCATGTTCTACATCTTCAGTTCGTGCATCTTTTGAAAAGGACATGGAACTATGCTAGGAACCGTACCAGTGACCTTTTGAAAGAATATATGAAGTTGGGGGGAAAGGAATCCTTTTTTTCTGGTAAATGGCTATAGTGATCGATTTCTCGTAAATTGTCAGATCATCAGATCATTTTCAGATTTATGCTCGTTAAAAACATGACATTTTACAATAGAAAAAAGCTTTGCTTTTGCTATCTTGAGTTGTTTGATCCAGTTGTGAGCAGTGTTTTTGAATGATTCATGTGAAACTTCCCATAAGTTATATTTTTTTTCTCGAAATTTTAAAGTTTCAAGATTTGGTCAATATTGAAAAATTGAAATCTCATATTTATAACATTGACACGAACATGTTTTCAATGTGGAATGGAAAATCCGCATCAGAGATTTTATACTTAGAAAGGGGTTCATGACTGATTAATTTTTTCTATATATAAATATTATATAAATTCTTCAAAGTTTCAGCAATACAATGAAAAATCGATCTATCTTTAAAAAAAAGCTCAAATCTCGTATATTTGCTGTGTTATATAGTTTTCCTTGAAATTCTCTATTTGTTATATTTCTAGAATTGTTTATATAGGAATTCAATGAGAAAAAAGATCCACCGAAAAAACTATTTATTAATAATCAATGCCTTTTCGTGTACTGAAGGGTCCAATGAGCAAATAATGAGCTGATTCAATAGCTTTAAAATCGTTGTATGTATGGGATCACACATCTCTTTCTTTTTTCGTCTCTTTTGGGATTGTCCCAAAAAAAAAAGTCATACGATGTCAACGGGGATCGAACCAAGGCCAGATGGAACGCAAAGCTGTATAACACGACCACGCTTTCCACATAGCTATTGGTACTGTTGCATAAATGGGTGATAATATTACACCTCATTATACAATGAAGTTGGAAAGTGTTTACTAAGAGTAAAAAGGAGAGCATAAACGAGAATCTATATCTTTCTCGGTCTGGTCAGATTGGGCTTATATTGCTATAGCATATATATTATACAAATGATATACAAGTGTTGGGGTGTAGCGCATTTTCTGTTATTTTTGGTCTCATTGAATGTAATAAAACATGTACTAAAAATTAAATTTTTAAAATACAAGACACATGGATATTGTGTTCCGTTCCGAAAATAATCACAGTAAATCATCGTGAATCATTACCCAAGGGAAAACAGAGAAAGAAGCAGTGCTACCAATATTGCTTACGCTGCGACTAGCCGTTACATCATCATTACTAAAGGGTGTGTCACATCAAATTGCATCACGGAAAAAACGCTGTAGAAATTCGCCCAGTAGACCGATCCTTTTGAAAATTTTAGACAGTAAAATAAAAACTATTAAACAACTTTTGGCATTTTCTTCCCGTCCATAAGGTTCTGTACAACGTCAGGTTGTAGTTTTTTTTTTGAACAGAAATCCATTTTCTCTTGAAGTCCGCCTCCGATTTGACAACTTTTGGGTTCTTCCGGAGGGCCTGCTTCATAATCGCCCAATATTTCTCTATTGGGCGAAGCTCCGGCGCGTTTGGCGGGTTCATTTTCTTTGGCACGAAGGTGACCCCGTTGGCTTCGTACCACTCCAACACGTCCTTTGAATAGTGGCACGAAGCGAGATCCGGCCAGAAGATGGTCGGGCCCTCGTGCTGCTTCAATAGTGGTAGTAAGCGCTTCTGTAGGCACTCCTTAAGGTACACCTGCCCGTTTACCGTTACGGTCATCACGAAGGGGGCGCTCCGCTTTCCGCAAAAGCAGATCGCTTGCCACACCATGTACTTTTTGGCAAACTTGGATAGTTTCTGCTTGCGAATCTCCTTCGGAACGCTGAATTTGTCCTCTGCGGAGAAGAACAACAGGCCCGGCAGCTGACGAAAGTCCGCTTTGACGTAGGTTTCGTCGTCCATTACCAGGCAATGCGGCTTCGTCAGCATTTCGGTGTACAGCTTCCGGGCTCGTGTCTTCCCCACCATGTTTTGCCTTTCGTCGCGGTTAGGAGCCTTCTGAACCTTTTATGTACGCAGGCCCTCCCGCTGCTTCGTCAGCTGGACAAATGAACTTGACAAATTCAGCTTATTGGCGACATCCCGGACCGAACTTCTCGGATCACGTCTAAACTGCTTAACTACGCTCTTGTGATCTTTTTCACTGACGGAGCATCCATTTTTGCCGTTCTTCACCTTCCGGTCGATGGTTAGGTTCTCGAAGTATCGTTTTAGTACTTTGCTGACCGTGGATTGGACGATTCCTAGCATCTTACCGATGTCCCGATGTGACAACTCCGGATTCTCGAAATGAGTGCACAGGATTAATTCACGACGCTCTTTTTCGTTCGATGACATTTTTCCAAATTTACGAAAAATTAACAGTGAAGCATGGCCAACGTGGTCCATACACTCTTATCTGATTATAAGCGAAAGCTGAAGATATAATTCCTAAAAATAAAATTTCTACAGCGTTTTTTCCGTGATGCAATTTGATGTGACACACCCTTTAAGACTGACATTTCAGTCGAGCAACTGAAGTGCTTTGAAAATCATTACAAGCATTCAGAATTGATTTCATCACATTAATCCAGTCAAGTGGTTCAACAGTTCTTCGGGAAATTTTTGCTACAACTGGTTTTTACTTCATTTTCTGTCGGAGGTAAGCGATGAAAATCAATAAATCTAATAAAAACATACCAATGTAAGCATATATTAGGCTGTCAAAAAAGTCCTGCGGTATTTTTTTTTGAAATTTCATTTGTTCATAAAATTAGTTACAATCATCTGTTTTAAGTCAAATATGCGCCGTTTTGTTCGATGACTTGTTCCCAACGAGATGCCAACTTCATAATACCCCTGTTATAGAAGCTCGCTTCCTTATTGGCAAAAAACTCGGATAGCCAATTTTCACAGGCCTCTTTTGTGGCTAACTTCTGACTACCTAGCTCGTTCGCCATGGACAAAAACAGGTGGTAGTCACTTGGTGCAAGGACTATACGGCGGATGCAAAAGAACCTCCCATCCGAGCTCCCGGAGCTTCTGGCGCGTCACCAAAGAAGTGTGTGGCCTGGCGTTGTCCTGATGGAAGATAATGCGGCCTCTGTTTATCAAAGATGGCCTCTTCTTCATGAGTGCTACCTTCAAGCGGTCCAGTTGTTGGCAGTACAGGTCCGAATTGAACGTTTGGCTATAGGGAAGCTGCTCATAATAGATTATTCCTTGACAATCCCACCAAACACACAGCAGAACCTTCCTGGCCGTTAATGAGGGCTTGGCCACCGTCTGAGCCGCTTCAGCGGGCTTCGACCACGACCGTTTGCGCTTCACGTTGTCGTAAGTGACCCACTTTTCATCGCCAGTCACCATCCGCTTCAGAAACGGGTCGATTTTGTTGCGATTCAGCAGCGATTCACATGCGTCGATACGGTCAAAGATGTTTTTTTGCGTCAACGTGTGTGGCACCCATACATCGAGCTTCTTTGTGAATCCAAGCTTCTTCAAATGGTTAATAACGGTTTGATGACTTATCCCCAGCTCTTGGCCGATGCTACGGCTGCTACTAGGCCGGTCTTTCTCGGCTAATTCAGCGATTTTATCGCAATTTTCGACGCAATTTTGACAGCCAAATATCATGCATCTCCATTAGTTCTAAGTAACTGGCCAGACCCAATCTAATCGCAAGGTAGTCTTGAGAGAAAACTTAGGACTTAATGATTCTTCGAAAATATCTCGGAAACAGAAAATTGTAAGGGGTTGTATCCAGGACACGACCGCATTTTCGACGTAGAACTAAGGAATAATATCATTCAATCCGCTTGTTTATCACTTCGGATACTATTTTAGAATGATTCGAAATTTTTATATAACCTTTTGGTTATTAAGTTATTTTGACTACTTCAAAAATAAAGTAAAAGTAAAAATTTTCATTTGAAATTTGAACAATTTGAAACTGCCGTCGGACCTGGTCAACTGATAGAGAATAATATGCCTCCCTGAATGGATGACGGTACCAGACGTTGACACTCTAGATCTACATATTAGATATAGACATATTATATATAGAACATATTAGATGAAGAAAAATTATTTTTTTTTCGATAATTTTCATATTAAAAATGTGACCATTCCGCCAGACAATCCATTATAATCACTGTCGCTTCCCAAACTCCTGATAGAAAGCTCAATGTCGTCAACGCAAATTAACTTCTCCGCTCCGTCTGTGCTGCAGGTACGTACAGAGAACCGACTATCCGACAATATAAATACATATATTATGTATTTTTCGGCTCATGCCGGTACATGTCTGATAAAACAGTGTTCGTTCTCTGTGTACAAACAATTCATAGCAAACCCTTATTCCATCCAACAACTATCAACTTTTGCACAGAATGTTTCCACTGAGCTGTGCGAGTAGAAATATTTTCTATTAATTGGTGCAAATATCTCTGTGAACTATCGAGAAATAGTTAAATTGCAGTAGTTTCACTCTCCTCTTTCATTGTCCGTACAACGAACGCTGTATTTGATTCGTGTATCACTTAAATATAGAACTATAATATAAAGCATATCAAACAAATCTTAGAAATTTCCCGATTCGATTGGTATGCAAATAATCAGAATTCATTCGTAGTGAAAATAGTTGTTAACGTTCACTTTATTTCATAAAAAAGTGACCTGTTTTTCAGGAAGGATTCCACCTGAAAGACATAGTTTTACGTAGTTCTAACGCTGTTTTAAATTTGTATAAATAGTATATTCGGCGAAATTGGCCGAACAGCCTTTTTTCAGACCATTTAGGATGGTGTACCTTAACTCATTAACGACCAACCATTCGAAATTAACAGCAGTTCTTTCAATCTTCGAACGATAATGAGTTAAGGACGAAAAATGCTTATCCGAAATCTTTCGATGAGGAATAAGAATACTCAAACTTTGAGCAGAAATAAATAGTTTTTTTATAGAAATGCTATTTAAATATAATATTATATCTGGGATTATAGTCTTCGTAGCTAGAATGATCTACGTATCCACTTATGAATTTTAAAGCTTCAAGCAACAAAAATGAGAAAAAATATTTCTCGAGAATGTTTATCCTTAGTATTATAACTAATATGTGGGTAATTTATTTTCTGAACTTCTTATGTTGAAAAGCTCCAATTTTGTAAAATATAAATTGCCGATTGCCTTATTGGTAGCCTCCGTCGACGCGATTTTAAAAATATTTCATGCAGTACTATGCGTAAAAAGTCACCGTAGTATACCGTCGACTCGAATAATTCTAGAAGAGATTATTGGATTGTCTTCTCGGATACCCATCCTTCGTTAACAATGCGGTCGCTGTGGAACACCACCCTTTTTAATTTTTGCTGAGTGTATTTCACTTCTTAATATACACACCCCGGGAGGTTGAAAGTTAAATATATGCTTTATTGGTGGGAAACACTAGTCGGAATATTTTGTGCGAGATTTGGCGGCCTTCGGACACGTGTCGCTTTTCTCAGACCTTCGCCGGAAAACTATTCTTACAATCTTCCCGACACCTGTCGACCGTTTGTCAAATTTTCTGAAGGTAAACGAACCCTCGAACGGTGTTGGGTGGTTATTATTAGTACAATGTTGTACTTTCGAAAACATACATCTAATGATGTTGCAAAATTTGACGTCAAACACATTTGATGTATGTGTATTTAAATCTCTCGTTTAGTGTCCACTATTTATTTACGCTGAGAATAATTTCAACGAGACAGAGAGAGGCGCAGAGATGTTTCAGTTAGCAAAATAATTCAACTAATGGAATAACAAAACACTGCGGTAGCTGGTAATGTCCTTGACACAACCAATCATTGCGCCGTCGCTTGGTGACAACCACCAGATATTGATTTCCCCTCGGAAAGCCACAGATGCTGGTGTGGTTGGAATGCTTTTACGTTAATGCGGGGAGAGAAATGCGCCGTTGCGTTGAAGTGTTTATCTCAGAGTTTATGAAAAACGAGGATTATCAAAGACCAGCGAGAGATTATCAAGTATCATCGTACCAAGAATACGAAGAACAGAAGAAAATTGGTTTCAATGGATAAAAAGTCGGTCAAGTGTATCTCTGAGTGGCAAGAAGATTGAGGAGGATATTCTATGACGTATTTTGGATTGCAGAGCAGCAGTGCTTTCAAAATTTGCGATAATCATTTCCCACAGAAACTGTATACAGATGTGCAGGTGGGAACAATAATTATCAATTCCCGGAGAAAAATATCGATTAATGAAATGTAGATAACTCTGGGAAGTCTCATAAACACGGTTTGGGATGGGGTCCCGTGCATTAATTATACACATTAATTACGAAAACCAAACAATCTCCAATGTTTTCGTGGTGGCTAAAACTCATTTTCCGTTGGAATATCCCCCACAACATCAATAATGATATGAGTATCCCTCCAACTTCCACCTAACATTACAACCCACCAACGTGAACATAAACCCACCACCGTTTTAATGTCAATTCGATGGAAATGTCAGCTAGCGAGAATTGAAATTTTCTGAGTCGTCAAAGTTTCATCGACAGTCTGGTGAATTTCCAGTCACCTGGTGGATGTCTCTGCGAGCAATGCTGTTGTATGTATTGAATGGAAAATTTTATTGAATTTCAGTTCGGGGGGTAATGTGATTGAGCTTCGGCGTTTCGCGCTTGACAATTGATTAACGCTATGCGGATTAACGATCTCGAACTTTCTCGATGGCATCCACTGGGGGTAACCAACCATCTATCAAATGGTGTATCAATGTGGAATGATTTTTGCTCCTACCCAATAGCTGCGCTTTGCTTCTAGTCAAAATTTGCTTTTATCGAAAAGCTACTGGAATCAAGATGGTTGATTATAGATTTTGTATTTGATTATACAACAAAGAATTTTGATCAAAAATATTTTCTCATAAAATTTTAGGGTATGTATAGTACGTAGACCGAGCGCTGAATTATTTGAAATAATAGTATATAATTGAAAAGCTGTAAATTTTTGGCAAATAAAATAAAGTGAGCATTGCAAAAAATAACCGTTTTTGTTGTCTATTTTTAAAATTCCTTAAATTTAAAATAGACCACACTATTTACATTGTTTTCTGAGTTTCGGGCGGTCATTCCAATAGCTTGGTAACTGAAGCAGGGATGTATGCAATGATTTTGAGAGTCGGCATGCATGGGAACGTTATATTCGCCCTTATTCTTGTTCATCGTATCTGACTTTCGTTCGATGGACTTGATTCGAACAATTTCGAAAAGAACATTCTTGTTTTCGAACGAATCCGTTCGAACTAGACTTCTTGGAACGTAAACATGTTCGAGTTATCAGATGTAGGATTTCATGCATCACTCAAATTTAATGCAAGATTTCATCAAAGCAACGATGAAAATGTCACACATACAGTGATCGTTCGTTAATTGGGCCGGAAGAACAACCCAATTATCGAATTTTACATGCTAACTGAACTGTAAAACAGCAAAACCAATACTTCAAATTGAAGATGACGTCTGTTATTGATACATAACTGCTTTGCAACCCAGTTAACGCACGCCATGTTAAAAATAAGTCCAGTTGAAGATAGTCCAGTTGGCGAATGTCTGCTGTATATGATGGGGTGACGAACATCTATGGGCAATATGGGCAATTGTACAGCGAAAAAATAATATCAATAATAGTGTTCAGTCTGGGAACAAAGACTAAGTTGCGGTGGACTGTATTTTCGGGAACTTCTGAGCTCGGGACCAATTGGCTGAACGGGTGGAGCTCTCGTCGGGGATCGTGGTCGGATGTGGGTTGATTCGCTGGATCGGAAGCCTTGAGAAAGGCTGAATACTCTTTTGGAATTAGAAATGTAAAGGAAAAGATGGCGAAAACTTAACAACTCTTTCATATATTTCTTTCTCCTTCTACACTTCTTCTATATGTTTCGGTCGGGTGCTTCATCTTCCGTTGCTGCTGTCGCTTTCCTCGGATGTTGTCGTCACGATGGTCGGTGAAATAGTGGTGGTTTTCGGGCAGCGCACCTCGCTTTTAATGCAAGTGCGAATTGCGTTGTTATCAATTTACTCCGTTGGTGGCGTGGCATACGACGTTCGTAGGCGTGGCATATGATCGGGGTTTTTCTTTTCCGTTGGGACGGAACAAATAGGAATATGGCAGCGATTATCATGCGAGGACTTACGATCATTACATTGCATCACAAAAATAAACGAAATGTAATAATCATAATCTTCAAGACTCGTATTCATAACTTTCAATGACTCAACTCCTTCTGTAGATAGATTGAGCAGTAGAACCAATACGACTCGAGCTCAAATTATCCGAAATTTTAGAATACAACAAAATTTTAGAAATAACTCAAGTAAAAAATAAATCGAGATCTTTCCAAGGCCACCAATGATTTGCGTGGTTTTGTAAATTCAACTAGAGATGGTTGATTCATGGTTAATTCTTACCCTCACGAGAACAATACAGTGGTCACTGGCCAGCTGGACATATGTCACTACTTGCATAGAACGCAGAATACGAATATTCTTCTTCTTCTAGAAGATCTAAACTAACAACTATCGCAGTGGTCTTTTTCGCAGCTAACATTCACTGCGTCCACAGGTGAATTGATATTTGTTCCACCAACACCTTAATTTACATTTGAATCAGGGCTCTCTTGCATTTAAAAATTATTCCTCTCAGATTCATTTGTTGATCATTATTGACGACGCGAATAGGTTAACACACCAAACAAATGTATAGGAACATGGGGACGATTCCCTTTTTGTCAATTTGAACCATTTACGAATTAGGGAATTGTAATGTTCAGCATATAATATCAAAAAAAAATCGATTCGATTGGTATACACATCTCATTTCGTTTGCAACAAAATAATGAAAAAATTTAAAAAAAAACATGAAAACGTGGCATTTTCTCTCATTGCCTCTCTCTACCTCTCACTGCCCTTTTCGTTTTCTCTCTCTGCTTTACCTTCTCTTTCTCTTTTTGGATGGCACTAACGTTCCAGTGAAACTTTTGCCTTCTCACCGTAGTGTTACTTGCGTCATTTTTATTAGTAGTACTTTGTTGAGATTTCTATGCCGAATAACACGCATTGAATGTACTCTGCAGTGGCAAGCTCTAGAATACGCGTGACCACAGTGCAAGTTGGAAGAATTTTCTTTGACGAGAAATCCCCCGGCCAGAACGGGAATCGGTCCCGAACCCCCAGCATGATAGTGTGAGACGCTAACCACTCGGCCACGGGAGCATTCTCTTTCTCTACCTATTGCTATTTCTCTCTTCCTCTTTCATTCTTTCTTTTTTTTCTCTTTTTTTCCTCTCGCTGCCCTTCTCTTTTTCTCTCTCTTTCGTTTTTTCTCTTTTTCTCTCTCTTTCGTTTTTTCTCTTTTTCTCTCTCTGCCTCTCTTTCTTCCTCTATCTTTTTTTCATCTCTGTATTTCTCTCACTCTCGCTTTCCATCTCTCTTCCAATTTTTCTTTCTCTCTTTCTTTTCTATCTTTTTCTCTCTAATATTTTCTTCACTGTATAATGGGTTTTTCAGACAGCAGCTGCAATTTCCCGCAATGTTTTTCCTGGACAAGTTTTACTTATTATCATTGTACGTGTAACAACATGTATTTCTTTCCTCTTAGTTGCCATTTTTGTAAAAACTTTTTCAAACAATTCCAAAAAACAAAAACCAACACTGTCCAACACTGTGGTTTGGTGTTGACGTCACAAACTGACGAAAAAAAAGTATGCTAATTCGCAGAGATCTTACTGAAAAGTTTAATTTGTTTGGAGAAATTTAAGGTGTACACTCAATTTTGCGATGCTTAGAACGGAGATTGTTTTCAAAAAAAAACTTCGCGAAATTTTCTTGCGCGCATAGTTGAATGTGTGTATTATTAATTTGCGTCAAAAGATGATTCAAAATATTTTGTACCAAATAAATGGAGAGTATCGTCGAGTAGGATATGTACACTCAATTTTGTGATAGACTGTACATAACGCATACGAAAATAAGAAATATAGGGCCCTATGTTCATATGTTCATACCATATCTTTCCATTTAACGATTGCTTTAAATTCGCAAAGCTGTTTTTTATTCCTATTGTGGTTCCATTCAGCCTTTCAGCAGAGAAGAATGGAACGCCATTCTACTGAGGTTCTTAGTAACACTGGTAACTTAATATCTTCGCCTTAGTTTTGCAGGAAATCGCTCGTTCTTTCCCTAGGAGTCATTTCCAGTGTGATCCGGAATTCAGTGAAGAATAATACATTTATTTCTCAGTTGCTCTTCAAATTACCTAATGATGGGATGTGTAATGTTTCCATTCTCTACAGCCGAACGAAAACACTTCCAGAATCCGTGAGTATTACGGTATTACGAGCCTCAGTGAGATCATCCATTTCCAATGGATAGGAAAACAAAAGATTATAAATTCATCGGAAACTCGAATGCCAGTTTTAACATCATGTTCTTCTGGAACGTGGGCTTATGAGTACAACATGCAATGACATTAAAGATCAGACAAGTTAATGGATGGATATTTCCCAAAGAGCACAAAACGGATAGATCACGTTGTTCCAGAGAGTTTTGTATCACAAGCTTGTGTTCACTTCAATATGCCGTGAAGCTCATTTGACGGTGAAAAATCAAACGAACACAGATGACTGTTGACTGTTGAATTTATGTTGACTGGGAAACTGTCGGAAGAAGCTCATTCCCAATTGAATACGGAGGCCGATGGCTTCATAGTCCCCTGACTATCCTCAGTTGAATGTGACTACCGAGCCCTGATACTAACACGTATATTGTGAAATCCAAAAACCAGTTACGCCTAGAATATCAATGTTGAATTATATTTAGTTTCATATAGAAGCCAATTGTCGCGTAGCATTTCAACGAGCGGTCATTGACTCCGCTCAACTGCTTTGTCAGCTGAAACCTTTTTTTTTTATATACTCCTATATTCAATAAAGAACCTTCACTTAGTTTTGTGCTCGCAACCAATTCATTTTTACTCTATATAAATTCAAAAGGTTACGGGCCCAGATCACAGTAACAAAAGTTCGTTTTGGGCGCGTGGAACGTTTATTAAATTCGTACGGTACTAAACTCTCAGGAAGTTTTTTGTACGATTCGGTTATAACATTCCGGAACCTGGTAGTGTATACGGAGATACGGTCGGTCGAGAGTTTTATAATTGAACTGAAAGACAGTATAGTTACACTATGAAATGGAGAGTGATAAGGCGAGCATTGAAAAACTGGAAGGTGGCAGTAATTGGTTGACATGGAAATTCCAGATTCGTCAAATACTCGAAGCAACTGAATTGTTCGATATAGTTGACGGAACGACGACAAAACCAGTAGCAGGAGCCAACAACGCAGCTTCGATTTCGTTGTGGAATAAGACCGATGCCAAAGCAAGGCGAATCATATCAACGGCATGCATGAAGCAACCACTTCTGCAAATTATGAATTGTGAAACAGCAGGTGAAATGTGGACAACGCTCAAAAGCACCTACGAGCAAGCCTCAAAGTCAAATGTGTTATTTTTACAACAAAAATATTACAGTTTCAAAATGGAGCCAGGAGATGATATCGCTATTTTTCTTTCGAAGTTGCTTGAAATTGTCCAACAATTAAGGGACCAAAAGGAAATCATATCAGATTCTATGGTCATGACAAAGATTTTAATGTCGTTGCCTGCTGAGTACAACCATTTCCATAGTGCATGGGAGTCCACTAATGACGAAAATCAAACAATGGCGAATTTACGTGCACGATCATTGGCAGAAGAACTTCGATTAAAACAACAGGCTCAAGTGGATGATGTAGAAGCGCTGATGGCAAAGCGGAATTTTTCGAAGAAATCTCAAAAATCGAAAATGGGAAATTCATCTAGTGGTGTTAACATAGGAAAGAGTAAAGCAGCAAAAACGAAAGGAAAATGTTTTAAATGTGGCAAAAGTGATCACTGGAAAAGAGATTGTCCACTACTAAAGGACGGTGCGGACAAAAGGCGGGAAAGTTCATCGATCGACGCTTTTGTGTGTGCTGCATTGAATGGAGACAAAGACATTTGGATCCTGGATTCTGGTGCGAGTGAGCACAGTATGAGTCACCGACGAGAGTGGTTTGACAATTTCACTGAAGTATCAGTGGAGGTAACAATTGGAAATGACGATAAGATTGTGGCTCGAGGAAAAGGCAATATAAACATTCTTGCTTTTAATGGGAATAATTGGATTCCTAAACGCATGATGGATGTTCTATATGTACCAGAGATCCATGTGAATTTATTTTCGTCGGGAAAAGCAATGGATCGAGGCTATCAATTGAAGTCGGACAATAAGCGGTGCGAATTTCTGAAAGATGGAAATATCGTTGCAGTGGGAGCTCGTCGTGAAAAATTGTTTCAAATGTTATTCAAAATAAATGAAGCTTCGCAGATAAAGATTTCTGTGGCAAATGTGGCTACAAAGAAACTCTCAATTCGTTCTTGGCACGAGAGGCTAGGACATCAGAACACCGTACACGTGAAGAAGTTTTTACTGAACAAAAATATAAATTTCGTAGATGAGGATTTTGCGTGTGAAGCGTGCGTATATGGAAAACATCATAGAGGAAGTTTTAAAAGTCGTGAAGAGAAGTCTAAAAAGTGTGGTGAAATAATCTTTGCGGATGTTTGCGGACCAATGCAAGAAGAGTCGATTGGCGGTTCGAGATACTTTTTGCTGTTGAAGGACGACTATTCACATTTCCGGTTTGTTTATTTTATGAAGCACAAATCGGAAGTTGCAAGCAATGTCAAAAGGTGCCTTAAGATTGTGCAAAAGAAGCATGGACACAATATTCGTTATTTCAGATCCGATAATGGTACTGAATTTCTGAACGCAGAATTGAAGGATTTCTTCGATGAGATGGCTATTCAACATCAACGAACTGTAGCATATACACCAGAGCAAAATGGGTGCGCGGAAAGAGAGATGAGAACAATTGTCGAGTCAGCAAGAACAATGATTCACTCGAAACAAATGGACTATAAGTTTTGGGCAGAAGCAGTTAATTTGGCGGTTCATGTGCTCAATCGATCTGGAACAAGCACAGTTGATAACAAGTCACCATATGAGCTATGGTTTAACAAAAAGGTGAAAATAGATTATTTGCGGATTTTCGGGTCAGAGGTATTTATACATGTACCTAAGGAAAGGCGGCGAAAACTAGACCCAAAGGCAATAAAATGTATATTCGTCGGTTATGATGACCATTCCAAGGGCTATCGGGTTTGGAATCCTGAGACGGGCAAAGTTCAA
This sequence comes from Toxorhynchites rutilus septentrionalis, assembly GCF_029784135.1. Taxonomy (NCBI): domain Eukaryota; kingdom Metazoa; phylum Arthropoda; class Insecta; order Diptera; family Culicidae; genus Toxorhynchites; species Toxorhynchites rutilus. The sequence goes on from NC_073745.1 coordinate 99,896,296, forward strand.
ATCGCCTGTGATGTAATTTTTCTTTCGGAGGAATCATTTGTATCACTTGATATAGGAAATGATACAAAGAAAGCTGATGAGTTTGCGAATGATGAGGATGAACCGAGAGCGAAGGAAGAACAACGACGAAGAGATTGTGGAGCTATTTGTGATCTTGACAACCGAAATGTAATCAACCAGCGTTTGCGGGATAGGAGCGCCATCGATCGTAGAACTGAAAGGCGATTGTCATGTTGTGCATCAGCAGATCATATTGCAATGTTAGCAATCATTGAGGAGCCGAAGAATTATGAACAAGCGATGAAATCAAATAATCACGTGCAATGGCAGCAAGCAATGGACGATGAATACAACTCACTCGTTGAAAATTGCACTTGGACTTTGGTCAACCCACCATATGATCAGAAGGTGATAGATAACCGTTGGGTATTCAAGGTGAAACAACATCCAGATGGAAGCATTGATCGCTATAAAGCGCGATTGGTAGTACGAGGTTTCACACAAGAGTACGGAGTTGACTACCATGAAACATTCAGTCCAGTAGTCAAGTTTACCTCTATTAGAGTTATATTGGCAATAGCAGCATCCAAACAGATGACATTAAAACAATTCGATGTGAAGACAGCCTTTCTAAATGGCGATTTAGACGAAGAAGTCTTCATGAATCAGCCGATCGGATATGAAGATGGAACTGAACGTGTATGCAAATTATCTAAAAGCATATACGGTCTGAAGCAGGCATCACGTTGCTGGAATAAAAAATTCACATATTTTATAACGAAATTTAATTTCAAAGCAAGCAAATCAGATCCATGTGTTTTTGTGTCTAATGGTGAAAGTGGAATGCTGATATTAGCTATTTATGTAGATGATGGACTCATTGCGGCGGAAAAAGCGAATGTCATTTCACCAGTGATAGAGCATCTTCGAAAGGAGTTCGAAATCAAAGTTTTCGAGCTGAAATGTTTTTTGGGACTCGAAATTGAACAGCGTCGAGAAGGATCGATTCATGTGCATCAACAGAGGTATGCCGAAAGAATACTCAATCGTTTCAATATGTCAGATTGCAACGCTGTGGCAACATCAACGGAAAGTGCGCAAAATTTGAGTAATTTTGAAGCAGATTCAGAGATAAGGTTTCCGTATCGTGAGGCAGTTGGAAGTTTAATGTATGGCAACAAGACCAGATATATCTTTTGCTGTTGGAAATGCAAGTCGATATCTGGAGAAACCCGCTGCAGCTCATGTCAATGCGGTAAAACGTATTTTGAAGTATATTCAAGGCACAATGAACATGGGAATTCATTTCGAGTCTAGAAACGATTTATTTTTCTGTGGATATAGCGATCCAGATTATGCCGGAGATATCGTTACTAGAAGATCTACATCTGGCTATGTATTTATGCTAAGAAATAGTATTATTAGTTGGGGCTCGGAGCGCCAAAGGTCTGTGGCGCTATCAACAACAGAATCCGAGTACATAGCAGCAGCACATGCCATAAAAGAGCTGATTTGGTTGAATAATTTGCTGAAAGAACTGTTGCAACAAAAATTTAATGCACCAATTTTCTACATGGATAATCAAAGCGCAATTCGACTAATCAAGAATCCAGAATTTCACAAAAGGACGAAACATATTGATGTTCGATACCATTTCATCAGAGAAAAGTTTCAAGGTGGAGTTTTCATTCTGGAATATATTCAGACGGATGACCAAATAGCGGACATTATGACAAAAGCTTTGTCAAAAACCAAGTTTCAACGTTTTCGTACACTCATGAGTATTTTGCAGAAATAGCTAGATGAATTTGATCAGATATTAATTAGAAACTAAAAGTGGGAGTGTTGAATTATATTTAGTTTCATATAGAAGCCAATTGTCGCATAGCATTTCAACGAGCGGTCATTGACTCCGCTCAACTGCTTTGTCAGCTGAAAAATTTTTTTTTATATACTCCTATATTCAATAAAGAACCTTCACTTAGTTTTGTGCTCGCAACGAACACAGTTGTGTTTCATTTTTACTCTATATTCATGGGACAATTGAGCTTCATGTTGTTTTTTGGAAGCTGGGAACAAACAATAAGTTATTTGTGTTTTTCCGAAAGATTAGGCATAAAACATCGTTTTATGAAGAAAAGTGAAAATTGTCAAAAAGTAACATGAGACAACTATGCGTAGAACGGCAGTTAATCAGACATAAAAGTTTGAAATTGAACATTGGCAAAGTGAAACTGCAGAGATGAACTTCGTTTCAATAGTTCTAAAGAGGACATTTGAATTATACTGGAGACAATATAACAGTAATACTCGATAGATGGTTTTTTTTTCCAAAATATATATTTTTATAAAGGCTCATATGGCGTTAGCCTCACGGGCCGGGAGTTCAATACAATTTTTCTTATTATCTATGTTAGTAATATGTAACCGATTACTCGCGGTTGGCTCGAGGTTAGTATTACAAGTGTTTTCGTAATTGGGATGTTGCTGTCTCCAATGCTCTGTACGTGTGCCCGACACGGGATACTTCCTATTGGGATGCAGCTGACCATTAATCAGCAACGCCCCCCTAGTCTGTACCTCATATCTAGCGTGGTGCGTCTTTCTCGACTCGAGGAATCCAGGATAGAATGGTCACTAGCCGGCGCAATCATCAGTTCGTGTAGAGTTGTCATGATCGGTACAACCTTTGGCTCTTGTTGAATGATCAGTGGACTGCACAACCTTTGGCCCGTGTGTCTGTAAAGAGTGTGTGTATGTATTGCCGCGACTAAGTAAAAGTTTATCGATCGGATAGGAGGGATATGAAACGGGGACACAACGAAGGAAACATCATTAAACGTTGACATCGGCGTTTCTGAGGAACAGGTATAGATGAAGCAGAAGATCAGGATCACGGCTACCTAAGATATCCCGGATGGGGATATCCGATTGTCTGCCTTGTGCTCTTAGTGCTCTAGAGAGCTGAGAGCGAGCAGCATGGAACCGGATACACGACCAGACAACATGCTCGATGTCGTGGTAGCCATCGCCACAATCACAAAGATTGTTTGCTGCGAGCCCAATTCGATAGAGATGCGCGTTTAGGTTGTAGTGATTGGACATAAGCCGAGATATCACGCGAATGAAATCACGACCTACATTCAATCCCTTGAACCATGCCCTCGTCGAGACCTTAGGGATAATCGTGTGTAACCAACGACCGAACTCATCTCCACTCCACATGCGCTGCCAACTTACGAGCGTATACTGACGAGGAATGTGGAAAAATTCATTATAAGCAATATGCCTTTCAAAAAGAGTGCCTTCTAAAGCGCCCACCTTAGCTAGCGAGTCCGCTTTCTCATTCCCCGGAATCGAGCAATGAGAGGGAACCCATGCTAAGGTAATCTTGAATAATTTTTCGACCAAAACACTCAATAGTTGTCTTATTCTTGTTAGGAAATAAGATGAGCGTTTATCAACCTTCATTGAGCGGATTGCCTCTAATGAGCTGAGACTGTCTGAAAAAATAAAATAGTGGTCGATGGGCAATGTTTCAATGATCCCCAGTGCGTAGTATATCGCACCCAGTTCAGCAACATACACGGAACAAGGATCTTTGAGTTTGAAAGAGGCACTGGAATTTTCATTGAAGATGCCAAAGCCAGTGGACCCGTTTATGAATGAACCGTCAGTAAAGAACATTTTATCAGATCTAACTATGCCCCCATATTCTGCCGAAAATATCGGCGGAATAGAATCTGAGCGTAGATGATCTGGGATTCCATGGATTTTTTGTCGCATGGACAGATCAAAAATGACAGAGGAATTGCAAAAGTATGGGAAGCAAACTTGGTTGGAGATGCCTGGTGAAGGGTGCACGTCGTGGGTAAGGTACTCATGGATGGTTGTAAGGTACGATAGATGGTTGTAATGATTTTCCCAATAGGTGGTTGTAATGATTTTTCCCTGGGTTATAATAGGCCTAATTGCAAGTTTCGGCTTCCGATTGCAGTAAACAAAAACATGGCTCCAAAGTGCATATTTTTATTCCAATGAGAATAGCCCAATCGGAATGCTCGGAAACCTTGTAAATTCACAGCGAGTACGGATATAAATATTGGATGAGAACCAAATCATGAATGTACTCTCGATGATCGATGAAGGATTTTTTTTTGGTTGAAAAAAATTATTCAAAAAATTTGATGTTTGTGGTACAACGAGTTCGCTGTTGTTTTCACTGATATAGTTCATTGCTACGACGGAAAATCATTCAAAATTATCCGGCTCAAACATTTGTAGGGGGGTGAAGTGGAATCATTATCATCACTCACTCAAAAGTTATCCTGGTAGACGACTTCTCAAATATCATTATTGTCGTACCTCCCCTCTATGACACGGTTTTAATTGAACATTTATTTTTGTATGATTTCATTAAATGAAAATTTACATTTTTAGAGATAATCACGGAAACATTTCAACATAGAAATACGGGCACATAGTTTCGACGAACATCCCTAGCTTGGGAGAGAGGAACTCTGGCTGATACTTATTAAAAATTCCATTCGATTCATTAAAGGCGCCAATATACTCGCTTCAACCAAAACCAACGCACGCCCCATCGAGAACCATCGAACATCGAGCAGATTGAAGAAACTTGAATTACGTCAGTGTCGGCATTTAATGACTTTTCTGCTGCTCTCTCCGTCGTACCGATTTACGATGTTGGAAGAGAAAAGTAGCGGCATGCGTTACGTAATTTGGCAGATAGAACGAAATTCTTCCCGAAGAAGACAGCTTTTCCGGCATTGCCAAATTGAGAGATCATTTGCATGCATTCGGCAGGCAGTTGAGTCAGCACTGCTGCGACACACCACACCGATCGATGGATGATGAACGGTGCCCCACATTTTGTGGCCTGTTCTGTAGAGACGATGGCAGTAGAATGGCACCTGCAATTAATTAGCCACAAAACACATCGGACGGCCATTAAAAGTGAGAGGGCGAAGAGTCATGTGAATCCTGTTTTCGCTGAGTAATTATTTCGTAAAACAGCGAGTGGCACACAAGATGAAACTGAAATTAACACACAGAAGAGGGGCGGGAGCGGAGATAAGGGTAGAAGGTAGCACCTGTAGTCTCGCAACATTGGTATTAGCAGGAAAAATTTCACTTCAAAGCCGTCACGTCAAAATCTTGCAGCAGCACGCGCGACCCGTTGATACTTAAGTGACAATGTATACGGCTTTGGAGTGCTGCTGCATACCTTGGTGAGAGGAGGAGGAGGTTCCGCGAAGCAACCGTACCATTGACACATGCGACTGAGGATGTGGAGTTGAGAGGAAAATCTTGTTACAGCGGTCTAGTTTAGATTGAATCCTAATGACATTTGACATGAAACCGTGTTACGGTAATTAAGTGTTTTTCCACTCGTTTTTCCTCTTTATTGAATTACGAAGAAATAATTGTTCCTATTAGAGCATTTTAATTGTCGCTGTGCCATAGTTGTTTATTTTGCATTGCTTCATCGCTATAACAACTGAAAAATTCTTTTTGCCATTTTTTCCTGCTATAAATAAAATCTGATTCACGTGTAATTTTACAATGTTCCCAAAAAATTATATCTCTCTATAAAAACTGACTGGATTGTTTGGAACGGATGAAAATTTGATCAGATGATGACGAGAAAACAGGTTGTTTCCACATCGCCGAAGGCTGAATATTATACATTAATGAAATGCAACAATAATAGTAACGAGACGTGGGTTTATGAGTATGACACCTAATCTTGACATTAGATGTCACGTTGTTTTCAGCGAAAAACAGATAATCATAACGATTTTGATGAATTCCAACAGTGTTCCATAAAAATTGTTCATGAACAGATTGATCAAATTGTAAGAGTAAAGCGTAGCTTTTCGAAGTTTATCCTATTTTACTTGATTGTCATTGTCTGAAACGTATATCACATGATAGATTCTTTTGATTATGTATTTTAATGACAATAAGAAGTCATACTGGACTCAATATAAGGAGTTTTAGGAGTATTTTTTCCAAAATATCATACTCGTCATGATGACAAGTCCATGGCAAACGTGGAGCCAAGAGCAATCTGAATCTAATTCCCACGCCAACTGCCAAACGTCGATAATCGATTTGTGTCAAATAGCATGCGAATGCTCATTCAAATCGTTATGTTGAGTTTGATTGTGGCCTCCTTTCCTCGCGCTATGTCGCGCTTATTATCGATCTGTTGGTCGTTGCTTGTGACCCGTCAGAGAATCAGCTGGTTAGCACAGATCGGTTACCGATCAGTTGAAACCCGTTGTTTGCGGTTTTCGCGAGTGATCGTCGGGAATCAAGCACACCCCCCCGAAGCGTCTCCCCCCGTTCTTCGCACGCCGTCGCATCGCGCAATTACATTGATCGGTTCTTCTCGTTTACGCCTGCCTGGTTTCGCTTGTCTGGTTCATTTCATTCATCCAAAACTGGTTTTCTTTCCCACCATTCATTCGCCATTACTTGGATTCGATTTCTCACGTTTACAGCGAGTGATGTGATCACGATGACGAATACGGATTTTCTGCACGTAAACCGTCCGTCTTCAACAACAAAACATATGGTTCTGAAGGTGTGTTAGCGGATCGAGTATATAACGTCAACATGAGCAAGACAAAAATTTGTAGGTTTAATGATGCGGCATGATTGTCTGTTTCACGCGTAGGAACACAGGTGTCTGTGTTTAAGTGAGAGCTGCTGCTGTTGCGGAGTAGTTTCCGCTCACATGGGCTACTGTGAACAGCTGACCGGATTTGAGCATGAAACTATGATTAATAGGAGACATTTAAATTTGTCTGATTTGAATTTTACTCCAAAAGCGCGGATAATAAAGAAGGAGCACGCCTATTGATGGCTGCCTAAGTTAAATCTTTCATTGACGTTCTATCAAAACTAAATATAACACCGCCGTCCGCACGTCTCGTTAAAAATTATAGATGTGGTGTAAATTTATGAGTATACATGATTCGGTATGCACATTTTACTCACGAGTAACAAAACTTAAATTTACCTACAGTGTTTGATTCGTGAGTACAGTGTTTGATTCGTATGTCATATGTCATTCACAAGCATCTCTCTTCGCAATGCTGACGATCAATATGTTCGCCTAACCAGTATACTCGCGAGTTAACACCCACTTTGTTGACATCCGCCATGTTTACATGTTTGTTTATCTAACCAGGCAAAACTGATCTGACTGACAATGAAGGAGCAACAAATTACAATGCAATGCGATCATTCTCCAACTACCCTATGGTCATCCTCAATGCGTGTATACTAGGGTGGCAGCGAAAATGGTCATGTCAAATTTCCAAAACCTACCATGTACATTTTGTTTATTGGCCCAAAAAAATGACATGTGCAAAGTTTCAGCTCAATCGGACATGATGTAGGGGTGCCTCAAAGCGCTCAAAGTTTTGATTTTTTTTTTCTTCCAAGGGGGGAGTAAAGGAAATTTGGAAAATCGAATTTCGAACGTCGAGATCTGGTGTCACGTCGAAAAAAAATTTTTTGCCGAAAATCGACCTTTTGGCCTGAGTGGCCAAAAAATCAAAACTTTGAGTTCTTTGAGGCACCCTTAAATCTTGTTCGATTGAGCTGAAATTTTGCACAGGTCAAAATGTACATGGTCGGTTCTTAAAATTCGATAATTATTTTTTTCCATACCTCTATATTGTCTCAAGTCCCAAAAGGTCGATTTTCGGCCAAAAATTTTTTTTCGACGTGACACCAGATCTCGACGTTTCATGCATTTTTAAGTCATTTGGCATCGAAAAAAGATTTCGATTTTCCATATTTCCTTTACTCTCCCCTTGGAAGATTTTCGAGGATGAAAAAATCGAAACTTTGAGCGCACCCTTAAATCATGTCCGATTGAGGTGAAATTTTGCACAGATCATTTTTTGGGCCTATAAACAAAATGTACATGGTCGGTTTTTGAAATTCGATGATGAAATTTTTTCCATACATCCATTGCCACCCTAGTATATACTATTTGTGGAATATGCTTCATAAATAATCATAAAATTTATTCTAGAACTAAACTTAAACTGGATCTTGGAACTTACAAAGCAATAAGTGTTAGTCATGTACTGCGGGTAAAAACGTCAATAAAAGACGTGAATTTTCAACCCGGGAAGTATATCGTCGAGTGACTGACCATTATACTGCCGATTGAATGGATTCGTTTACTTGAAACTACGAAGTTCATTCGCCTCTAGACTTGATAAAGGCTAATGAGAATCAAGAATCAATTGATTAAGGGTCCTAAGATTAAACCCACGGTCGTTCGTTGATTAAGCGGACGCGTAACCGTCATGCCCATGATTGCATAGTCGACGTAATCACCAATGAGAATATGAAATGTTGTTTTTTTTTGTTGCATAAAATCATATCTATTAAAATTTCCAATGACCATTTGGAAAAAAATCAGGCTTCTATTTACGCGAACAATCAAGTATTTTTATAAACGTTTGCATACATAGTTTGACTTAAGCTCCAATATATTTTGTTAGTCGCAGTTGACTAACTGAAAATGAGGAACATGGTCAAGATAAAGGATTGCAAAAAATTGGAACCACTGAATATTTAAGTAATTTTTATATGGCCCCAAATCCGAAATCTTTTGAAAAGCTACTGTTGGTCTTGTGCCAACGGAATAATTTTCACACTGGAATAGTCTTGAAAAAGACTAATTGGAATAAAACAACAAAGTTCTCTCATGCAATTTTATTGAATACTTAAAACTTGGAATCTACGTTGAAAAAGTAGAAGGGTCTGAGCCTAGGGGCACGGACAGAAGTTCGACGTAGAACTGTGTTTTTTTTTAAATGTAATTCTTTTCATTGATCAGAAATAACTCTTTTGAAACTCCAAATAGTAGCATTTCCTTTTCTTCCCTTACGACAGGTAAATACACGGGTGTTCAAAGGATTTCCGTAGATGTATTGTAAGTACGGTGAGTTATATGTATTTTGATGGCTGGCAGGATATTATAGTCAATATAATTAAAATAACACTTACTCAGTTGAATTCGTTCTAAAAAATTAGAAAAGAGGGTGCAATATCAAATTTTTGTTGGGGATTTTTGAAAGACTGTAAATTCTTCATAAATGAACTGCCACCGAGAGATGAAATATACATGACGTTAAAGTTAAAAGTTTCTAGTTTTGTATTTATTGTAAATTTTCGTTTTGATTACTATATATGCAATGAACAAAAATATCGAGAAAGAAAAAAGTTGAAGTTTCTGTATGATGTACAGAGGGCGTGACGAATTTTTGCACTAAACAACATGTTTCAGAAAATTTACACCAGTCGGTGATATATGCGATGAATGTTTTGTGGTTCATTTTTTTTCGTGACATACTACCTTAATCTAAAAGTTCCCGGAATCACCACCGTGTGGCGTTCTTAGTCACTCGTTTTAATTTTTAATTTTTTTTGTAGGTTGGAACTTCTGTCATTGACATTCTATAAAATTTGTAGTGTAAAAGTTTTACATTTCTAAAGCTACGCTGTATTGAGTTCATCTGCTATTGTGCGTGCCTCGGTTTTGTACAATTTGCAAAATTTACCAAATTAATCGTTATTCGTAACATTTGGCTAAAAACGAAACGAATACCATTCAGCAACCACCGGATTCACCAGATTTGGTTCCCTGCGACTTTTTCCTGTTCGAACGACTCAAGAAACCTCGTTTCAGCACCCGAGCAGAGTTGCAAACCATCACCGTCAATGTCACAAAAAAGCTGACCATAGTCACTCAATTCCTCTCACAGCACGTGAGATCCAAAAATTCAGTAGTGATACTCACTCTTTTGTTTCTGACACCTAACCAAATGACGGTTGGTTCCAATGCCTCTCACTGCCGATCGCTCTGTTTACAACTTTACGTTACGAGAGCGGTGGTTGTGGCGTATGATGGTAGTAGAAATGTGAGTGATCAGACATTTCCAATCATTTTTGACAATCGCGACGGTTGTTTAAATTTGTTTGTTGAAGTAGAGATGTTGCTGTTGTTAGAGATGACTAATTTTTCGTTTATTTGATTATCGATTAATCGTGGGGCCAATATTCGATTCATTCGAACAATTGTCTTTCAGTATTCGATTAATCGAACGAATATTTATTTCTTGTAGTTAGAATGAACAGACATTTATAATAAAAAATATTATGGTGTCATAATTTCAAAAATCACATTAAATATAATTTTAAAATAAACACGGTGCAGCATAATGGTTTTTGAATGAAATGGTATATGTATATATAAAGTGAAAGTATATTGATAAAATTATCATTTCATAATTATATGCGGATCATGAAAACTATCCGGTTGAAAACCGACAAGGCGTGTTCTTTTTATTTAGAGTTAATCATTACCAGAACTATTGAAGTTTAGTTAATAAACGTGAGATGAACACACAAATTTTATTTTTTCATAAAACGAAAGAAAATTGCGATCTAAAAGAATCGCTCAAAAATCATCCACTTCCATTGAGGCTTTATTGAGAAACTTCTTATAAAGTGCCACAAACTGCGCCACGAACACTTCCAGATGGAATATATGTTTACTTCCTTGCTGCATCCGGTGTTCATAATACCCGGCAAAATTCAACGTTTGCGTCTTCAGACTCATATCGCAGTTTTTAACCAGATTCGGTACCAATCCACAGATTATAACATTCGATAGAACGCCTTGGGATAGCAGCTCGTATAGCTGTTTCCTCACCACCTCCAGCTTCTGTGGACTTTGTTCGAGGACAATCTGATTAGCGGTTTCTCGAAGGAATATTTGCCAGTCGATTTCCGGCTTCCAGCATGAGGATAGCGTAATTCTTTTCGCTAGCTCCGAAGGAAAGTGCTGAAATGCAAATAGTGTTGTTACATTCAAGAAACAAAGAAATGACAATCTTACATTCAAAATTTTAAGAATATCCTGCTAAGATAGACCGGCACTCTTATTTCCAAGCAACGACTCCTAACCGCGGGAATAACCCGCGAAGTAGAATTGGCGCACAAAATCAATCTGCATGTAGAAAAATATTTTTCAATGGCTCTTCTCAGCGCATCCTGGGTATCTTTGGTCAGCTAATCCACCTCGGACAAGACGAGTCTCATATTCACTCTACCCGCTGGGATCAATTTGCTTGATCAAATCCGACACGACCACCCTGTTATATATCCCGGCAACCGATGAATTCAACTCGATATGGTAATTACTGCTGATGGTCCTGATTTCCACCTTCCGGTTCGCGGGCGTTGTGCAGTTTCTTTATATCATTGCGTAGCCGTTACGCGCCCGATTGGTAGTTTCCGCGGCAGACACATGATGCGAGTTTTCTTACTGGCCTGGAAGGACCGTAGAACATGTGGGAAGTCTCCCTGGGAGCAAAGATTAATCAGATGCGTAACTTGCGTTTTGTGGCAGTCCAGTTTGGACAGCTGGCGCGGTCGGTAGCGGTCAACCCAGAGAGACATAGTACACAAAACTATTTGATGTATAATGTATACAAAAATACTTGGTGACTTGTCATTTTCGTGTTGGCCTTTGTCAGAGTAAATCATCTCCAGAGATGCCAGATGTTTTTTCGTGAAAGCCTTCGACAAAAAACTGAAATGTTGATGTGTATAAATGGCAGATATTTTTGTAACCGCGAGAATAGCAAAGTAATGTATGAAAAAAGGGGTTGTTAGTGCAGGGAATCAAGCCATAAAGAGTAGAAATACCATATCCCTGCAGTCTGCAACTGAAAATATAAGCCTGCAACAGAATAGACAGGACACTAAATATCAGTAAAATTGCGAACATGTCTGAAGATTTAGTATCCTTGCAATGATGAAAAACAAATTTGGTAAAAACATCGAAGTCGAACGGGTTACAAAATGCATCATTTTGCTAATTTCAAACCCGATCGGGAGCCGGAATAGAGGGGATACGCAAGGCGTGTTATTCAACAAACTAAGTACTAATACAAATGACACGTGTATTACAACGTAAAATCGGCGAAGTGCCGCTAAAAACGTTAAGGCCGTCTGAAAAGTTGAAAAGAAAATACATGCCTGAAAACACAATATTCTTCAAATTGTATTTAAAATGAAACTGTATATTCACATCTGGCATCCCTAGTCACGAAGAACGAACACAAAGAGGCGAATGTTGTGAATATCGCCAAACACCAAACCATCAGCTAGACTTTTGAGTGTCGCACTATTCTGACATTTCAGCGACAGGACACTCACCAAGGAGCTCGGATTTCTACTGTCAAGTAGAAGCTCACCATGTGTTAGTGTTGTGATAATACTCTTCTCACACTATTGGACTGGCTTTGGGATGGTCACCAAAGATAATCGTAGCACAAAATTTGTTGATTATCTTTGTGTGAGTACCATCACTTGATTCTCACGACAAATCGCAGCTCTGCACCCGAGATGAGATAATGGAAAAACCGAAGATGGCGCTGATGGTCATAGCGCAAATCGAATATAATAAATTTTTCGAGGATTGGATCAAGCGCTGGCTTAAGTGCACTCGTCGATGGGGAGTACTTTGAAGGGGACAATATCGATATTGATGTATAATCTTATATTTTTCATTTCCTGAATAAATTCTGGGTACTTTTTGATCAAGGTGGTATGAGAATTGTAAATTATTTCATTAAAAAAAGTCGCCTCCCTTTTCGATGTCTGTTGATAGACGTTTTCAGAAACTGCCGCATGCACGTTTTACCATGTTTCAATCCATGGATGTCATCACCTCCATGAACTTAGCTTTCAGCGACCTAAGTGTGGTGTGAGGCGTTCTATTGGTATCCTGCTCGACGACGCCCCAAACCAAATAATCCAAAGAATTGCTATCGGGACTGTTTTCCCAAATTTTCCCTAAATTTCCTTCTGCCAAAACTCCGGAACATTATCAGCAAGCCATTTCTGGGTTTTCCTGGCATTTTGAGCATGTGCTCCGTTTTGTTAAAAGATGAAATGACGGCCAGCAGCAACCTTATTCATCCACGGGACAAAATAATCCTGGAGAAACTTCAAGTATACATCGGCTGTTACCTTTAGTTCTTGGTTATAAAAATACGGAAGCATTACATCCTCCTCGCTGGAGACTACGCCTAGAACCGTCACATGAGTCGGATATTTCGTTGACGTGACGATAGGAACCTGAGTACGATCTGGTGCAAGCAACCTGTCATTCTTTCGATTCGCCTTTTGATCCTGATTGAGGTTTTTTTCATCAGAGAAAAAGATTACAGGGTTAGTATGATGGGGATGCCTCAACTGACTCAAGAGATTTTTAGCTTTCTCCAATCGTCGTGATTTGGTCGCAGCTTTGAATGATTTTTTTCTTTATTGGTAACATAAATCAAGGTCCACGATCAACTTAAAGTTAACTTGTTCTTTCATACAATTTTTAGGCATTGAATGTTAAGGGTCCCCTACACGATAAATTATAATGACATTACGTCAGAATGACAATAAAATTGATCGTGTAAAATTGACAAAATTGAAATGACGAGCAATAATGATGCATATCCGGATTTTCTGATCTCGCTCCATCATTTCTGTAATAGGGCAGGGACACTATCATTCGTGGTGTCTAGGATACTGTGCGACATCTTGTGTAAAAATCTATGTTTGTGAGGAAATTTATTCTCTATCAAGTTAGTGGACCCAAGAGAATTTTCAATCTTTAAAATTTGAATGACAGTTATTGCTTGTTGTTACTTGAATGCATAAAACACATAGCACTGAACCTAACCTAATCAATTTTTTATAATTTTTCTGAAATTCATACTAAAACTCATAATTATAAAATAAAATTATACCCAGATATTATTTTAGTTCAAGGTTTTTTCACCATTTGCGGAAAACCTGTTATTCTACTACATAGAGCAACATATTTGATGCGAAGAAAGTGATTTTCATTTATATTATTTGATTTTAAAAGTTTGCCCATCCACCTGTTTTATTGAATGTTCATAACATATTATTCTGAACATTCTTCATCCATTACTGAAAAACATTATATTAACAGATCAAATTGTTGAAATCATAATTAGAAACCATTATTAAGAACAACTTTCGTTCTAGATTTTTTCATTGTTTGCAGAAAACCTTTCAAATTATTAACGGGGATGTTTATTTGACACAATAAATTGATTTTCATTGATAATTTTCATTTCGGAAATATGTTGATTCCTCTTACGACTATGAAGGCCAGAGTTGCTGCATTCCTGCAAGCGATAAGAATGATCGTGTAAGGTTGAAGAATAAGCTTATTGCGGAATGGAGTTATTCTTACCACTATTCTCATTACTGATAATGTCAATGCTACTGATCGTGTAAGGGTCGCTTTATGATGGAAATTTCCACCATTATGCAATTATGAAAATTGGTTCAATATTTGAATCTATGGTATTTATGGTATGATGTTATATCGAATATGTTTGATCGAAAACAGCATTGTAAATTCTTTCATTCAAGTTTTATCTCAGATTGAATGACTCAGTATTGTGCCCTTTATTGCAATTTGATAAGATATAGTTTTCAATTCGTGGATGCCTTCCCTTCCTTTACGAAACACAAAATGCAATTCCAGATCATTGTCGCACTTGTCCGTTTTCCTAGTTATAAAATAAAAGCATGGTATTTCACATATGTAGTATACGGTCTGACGTTGTCATGTTAAAAAATTAGCTTGCTTTTTTGTGTTTGTTAATTTTGCGCGTTTTAAATTATTATGGTGCAGCAATTCCAGAAACAAAACAGATCTATCGAATAAAAACTTGCTGTGAATTTGCTCATACCACGTATATTTATTCCTTTTCAGAAAATTTTAGACATTTTTCTGAAAATTCTAATTTTTTGTCGATTACTACCCGTTTTGCAAAATTCATTCTTTAAAACGCTGGACCGGGTTTCAGATCTCTTGCCAGCGAATGATGGGGAATTAAGTGAACTTCCTAAAAGAAATACTGAACTACATTTAGGCGGAACCTTTAAGGTAGTTAGTCACCCAAAGGTCTATTCCAATATGATTTTTATAAATTCACAATATTTCAAAAATGCTCGTGTAATTCAAATGTTGTGTTTTTTCTTAATACAATAATCATCCGCTGATTGGACCGGAAAAACAACCCAATTAACAGATTCTACTCGCTACCTGGACTGCAAAAAAAAACAAAAGCTAAATTTCAAATTGAATATGACGTCTATTATTGATGCATAAATGGACTGTAGCACAGTTAACGCACGACCTGTAAAAGATAAATCCAGTTGAAAAAGTCTAGTTAGCGAACTGCTACTCTACTTTGTTGTATGTTTTATTTACTAGAACCTCATAAATCATGAAAATCAATTTTCCAAAGTTTTCGCCTTAAGTAGGCATTTGGAGCCCGATTTTCTCTATAAAGTTCGTTGAAATATCTTTCGTTTACAAGAAAAAAAAAGTCCAAAATCGATCAAACAATTCAAAAGTTAATAACAAACTCATTTATTATTCGGCCGAATTTGCATAAAATTAAGAAAAAATATATAGTTCAGAAATGAAAAAAATAGCCAACCAACATTTCATAAATACTTTTTGGACGTTCAACATTTCTTAAAGTTCATACATTTGGATCTGATTTACAACATATTTACTTGTTTTAAGTGCCACTCAGACGCAGGAAAAAATATGAGTGCATATTCCTTCCTTAATCCACTCACATTTGTGAAGCAAATTCAATGAAAAAAATAGTTATAATAATTATGAGCACTCCAACAGGGATTGGAAAGGTTTAAAAAATGGAAAAGTTCCTGATTGCTCACGCAACCATAGGTATTACAAATAATTGACTGAAACTGCCGTAGAGCCACCCCAAAAATAGTAGGTACAGACAATGTTTTCAAATTTTCATTTTTTGGTCTCAGAACAAAAATGTATCGAGTTCTTTTGTATAACGAACTAGGAAAGAGTAACCTTGGGTATCAAAACATCGCTGCTAGCGTTTGTTTTTCATTATTCATGTATTTCCTCCAACTCTTCGCGCAAAAAAACTGTTGATGTACTTCATGAAACATAAGCATGTCACAAAGTCTCTATTCATTAGTGACTTTGTGAGGTACTTAGGTTAGGAAGCTGGTCCAGAATATCGCTGGTGGTGAGCGGGCCAGAAAATTACTCTCCAAGTTCGGCGTTAGCCTGGCGGGGCCGGGAGTTCAATATTTTGACAATTTTTGTCCTACGACTATGTTAGTAATATGTAACCGATTACTCGCGGTTGGCTCGAGGTTAGTATTACAAAGATTCTCATAATTGGGATGTTGCAGTCTCCAGTGCTCTGTATGTGTGGCCGACACGGGATACTTCCTATTGGGGTGCAACTGACCATTAATCAGTGACACCCCCCTAGCCTGTACCTCATATCAATCGTGGTGCATCTCTCTTGACTCGAGGAATCCAAGGTAGAATGGTCACTGGGCGGTACAATCTTCAGCTCGTGTAGAGTTGTCATGAGCGGTACAACCTTTGGCTCTTGTTGAATGGTCAGTGGCCTGCACAATCTTCGACCTGTGTATCGGTAAAGAGTTTGTGTATGTATTGCCGCGACTAAGTAAAAGTTTATAGATCGGATAGGAGGGATATGAAACAGGGACAAAACGAAAGAAACATCATTAAACGTTGACATCGGCGTTTCTAAGGAACAGGTATAGATGATGCAGAAGATCAGGATCACGGCTACCTAAGATATCCCGGACGGGGATATTCGATTGTCTGCCTAGTGCCCTCAATGCTATGGAAAGCTGAGAGCGGGCAGCATAGAACCGGATACACGACCAGACAACATGCTCTATGTCGTGGTAGCCATCGCCACAATCACAAAGATTGTTTGCTGCAAGCCCAATGCGATAGAGATGCGCGTTTAGGTTGTAGTGATTGGACATAAGCCGAGATATCACGCGAATGAAATCACGACCTACATTCAATGAACCATGCATTCGTCGAGACCTCGTGTGTAACCAACGACCGAACTCATCTTCACTCCACATGCGCTGCCAACTTACGAGCGTGTGCTGACGAGCAATGTGAAAAAAATCGTCATAAGCTATTTACCCTTCAAAAAGTGTGCCTTCTGAAGCGCCCACCTTAGCTAGCGAGTCCGCTTTCTCATTCCCCGAATCAAGCAATGAGAGGGAACCCATGCCAAGGTAATCTTGAATAATTTTTCGACCAAAACACTCAATAGATGTCTTATTCTTGTTAGGAAATAAAATGAGCGTTTATCAACTTTCATTGAGCGGATTGCCTCTATTGAGCTGAGACTGTCTGAGAAATTAAAATAATGGTCGATGGGCAATGTTTCAATGATCCCTAGTGCGTAGTATATCGCACCCAGTTCAGCGACATACACGGAACAAGGATCTTGGAGTTTAAAGGAGGCACTGGAATTTTCATTGAAGATGCCGAAGCCAGTGGACCCGTTTATGAATGAACCGTCAGTAAAGAACATTTTATCAGATCCAACTTTCCCATATTTTTCCGAAAATATCGACGGAATAACATTGGAGCGTAGATGATCTGGTATTCCATGGATTTTTTGTCGCATGGACAGATCAAAAATGACAGAGGAATTGCAAAAGTATGAGAAGCAAACTTGATTGGAGATACCTGGTGAAGGGTGCACTTCATGGGTAAGGTACTCATGATACAAAGACATAAAAGTTGACTGAGGAGTCAGTTGAAGTAGATTTTCGAAGTTATCAATCACCAATGGATTCACGATCTTGCAACGGATGAGAAATCTGTAGGATAATTCTGTGAACCGAAGAGTAAGTGGGGATACTCCTGCCAATTCTTCGAGACTCATCGTATGTGTCGGATGCAAACACCCCATGGCTATACGCAGGCAACGATATTGTATCCTCTCCAGCTTGAGAATATGAATCCTGGCAGCTGATCGGAAGCAAAAACTTCCATATTCTAACACTGATAATATCGTTGTTTTGTACAGCTGAATGAGGTCTCCTGGATGGGCGCCCCACCATGTTCCGGTTATTGTTTGGAGAAAATTGATTCTTTGCTGGCATTTCTGTTTCAAATACGCAATGTGTATTCCGCAGGTACATTTAGAGTCAAAATATACTCCAAGGTATTTGAAAAACATCGAGTGCCTGATCGCTTTGCCGGATAGGTGAAGCTGGAATTGGGCGGGTTCGTGCTTCCTAGAAGAAAAGGCCCTTTTCGGTTTTCTCCGTAGAGAATTCGATACCCAGCTTGAGAGCCCACGTGAACAGGTTGTTCAGGGTATCTTGCAAGGATTTTTGCAGAACGGCGGGATTAGTACCCCTGATGGAAATAACTCCATCGTCTGCAAGTTGTCTCAACGTGCAATCTCTAGTTCTTGAAGGAAATCATGGGTATGTAACACCCTTTCTCAGAGACAAGTATATCAGTCAACAATACAAAACGTTCTAGAAAAAACAACAACGCAATACCCGTCCAAACGATAGAATAGACGACATTATTCGTTTTCCAAATGAGCCACTGATCTGTAACTAAGAGTGGTGGATTTCCTCATCTGTCATCAAATCTGTCCGAAAGCTAAAGCTAAATTATTCATGATCTAGTTAAGAAAAACACAAACACCAAATGACACATGCCCGCATCGCAGTGCCGTAATGCGACAGAGATGATTGTTCCGAGAACCTAAAATGTGAACTGTTGCATGAGGTGATTCATAAACAGTTGGATGAAATGAAACCTGGGACAGCGTGGCAAGCGTTGCGAGCGCGAAATTGAATGACAAATGTAAGAGGATTGTCAGAGCTCTCACCGATGTACCATTTCAAATAAACAGGTTCAACAGAGTAATTTCTCTGGCATCGTTTCGATTTCTGTGGCACAAGATTTACTTATGACGGCACGTGTGCACCATACTTGCTCTGAAAGGTATCATTGCTACACCCTACTCGTTACAGCTCGCTGTAAGGCAGCGCAGTTTTTTACATAATAATATTAAATATTTAAACCCCATTGGGCCACGTTATTCAGCCTCAAATTACAAAACATAGAAAGGTGAAAAACAGGGCGGAAAACTCATCGTCCTCCACAAACCACAAAGACACAACAACCGCCGCCCCAAAGAGCCGCACTCGTTACGAAACATGTAGAAATTGCTTCAATGAAGCGAGAATGTTGTGGAGCCGACGCCGTGGCGTCGAAACATATCTCGCCGCACTCCACATATGTATGTGGACGACGATGGCAGTGGCGTTTCTAGCGTTGTTGATCTGCGTCATAAAAACGACAACGCGTACAAACATTTCGGAAGGTCATGTCCTCACTTTTCCAAGCACCTCAAGTGCCCTGTTTCCGTGGCAATGATTGTTTATGGATTTTCCTTGCCATTGAGTCGTCGGTAGAGGAACCAGTAGTAGTAGCGGCATGACCAACGGAATTTTAGCGTTCCGTTTTTTTTCTTTTCCAATATTTTTTCCAACCAAAATTCAAGTATGCCTGATTGATGCTGCATATCAGGGCGCAAATATATTCATCATTTAGCAGAACGAACGATTTTTTGAAGCATCCTCGATAATTAGGAGAATCGCGGGCGCATTCCATTTGTTGAAGAATTTCTTTCGGACGGCTGTTACTTCTATTTGTGATCATATTTCTTGCAGCTGCAAATTCCTCGAGCTGACAGCTTTAGCAACACTCGCGACGTAAACAATCTTTCACACCGATAGATATCTCCTCTCCTGTTCGTTTTTGCTTTCTCGCGATAAATTTATTCACAAAACATCACATGCGTAAGAATGTAGTAAACAGAGGATAGCGGAGATCTTATCGCAGCAAGAGATAGATCGATTTTCGCATGGCAAGATCGAGGTGGAATGATTTAAATATTTCCCAAACAAACAGAAATAGAAGCGAATATTTGTAAACACTTCCGCTTACCTGAGAGCCCAGGTGTTCTCTGTTAGCACTAATGATTAGCACGTATGGTTTAAATATAGATTCGTGTGGAAGAATTTCGCGATAAACGACGGTATGAATATGCAAATTGAGCCAAAAAGTGACGAGAAGATTATGATATCAACTTGTTTTGCCGCCGAATATCCCGATACGTATAGCGTTCTTCTTCGTCATTCCGAGAGAACCGAACGACAGCTAAATGCTTACGATCGAGCTAAATATTTACATTGGGTTTTGTTTTGGATCAAAATACAAAATGAACGTTAACGAAGTTACGAAGAATTGCGGAAGTTCGACTATAAACAGAATGTTCCACAAAAATATGCGATTACGCGAATGAAATTTGAGTCATTTTATGTCTGGACACAAGAAACGGATCTATCTCGAAACCAATTTGATGAAACAAAAATGTTGAGTACTCAAAATAAAGGCTATTTATTGCCCTTTAAAGGAAAATAAACAAAAAAAATAATTATTCCGATTTAGTTTTGAAGAAATCTCGAACTTTTCTTCGAATATCACTCATCATATTTGGGACACTCTGTTGGCTAATCTGAGCGGCCATTTTGTTCCAGCATCTCTTCTTTTCTGTCGCTACTCAAGGCACCTTTCCAGTGACGATATCGACCACTTTGAGAATCCCTGCTCTGTGAATGCTAAAGAATTAGTATTATGTAAGTTCCATACCGGATAAGAATCCAAGCTCCTAGTAACAAGCTCACACAAAGTATTCTTAGAATAATTTCTCCAGCACTTTATCTCAAAACTCTATAATTTCGTTCACACTTATTGTTATTGAAACTAATAAATATACTTTAGTGATCTGTTGTTTTCAGTTCATCAACGATATATGATTTAACCGTATCAATTTTTTTATACACGTGGTCAATCAATGTTCTGCTGTACTGGGTTATTCGAGTAACTTCACAAACTGTTTGTTTTAATTTAAAATAATCCATGATGCATTTTAATTTTTCATCAAACAAATTAATATTGAATTCACCAGCTATAATATTAATTGCACTGAAATTTCGAAAATGCTCTAACCAGTTATCTAAAAGTTCAACAAAACGCTGGTCACTAGAACTGGGAGAGTGGTATAATAGTCCGAAATTTCCAATCTGAATGCCTCTCTCGATAGTAATACCCAAAAACCAATTGTTATCTATCGCTTCGTTGATCCGAATGTTGAAACATATTGATTCCTGGATACACAGTAAAACCTGTTTTTGTGCGGTTTTTTTGTGCGTTTTTTTTTGTGCGGTATATGAACAGAAGCATATTTGACGAAGTTATCGTCCATTTAGTTTTTTTTCGTTGGTTTATATGCATTTCAGTGCGAAAAAACCTTATTTGCGTCTTAATTTTCCACTTCTGAAATCATTCCCCTCCTCTCATCAAATGCTCTAAGTTTTTGCATGACATGATTTCTAACAGCGACGCGTTTCGCATGCAACTAGAAGCACAAAATAGTCACGCGCAACCGAAAAGGCAAACTGTCCCATCACAAAGCATGGAAACAAAAGGAAATTGAGCGGTGAATGGCGTGGATTTGAGTTATTTTCTTGGGGGAAACTTTTTTTATGCAGTCCCTATCTACCGCACAAAAAAAGTTTTTTTTTTCAAAATGTGTACTGAACACGATTTTTTAAAGCTACTGGTGAAGTTTTGCACGATTTTTTTTATGCGTTTTTTTTGCGGTCCCTATCCCCCGCACAAAAAAAGGTTTGCCTGTACATAGCAACCCCTCCAGTATGTTTGGAGTGCGACAAGCAAAAAGCAATCGTATAACCAAGAATATAGTATTGGTCGAAAGCATCAGCCTCTACTATATGAGTTTTTGTTAAAACTATTAACAATGGACGTTCGAAACCTACAATTAGCAATTAGCCCTAGTTCACTGAAGTGTGTTTTGTGACCGAGCTCTCCACCAAATGACGTTGAATGTTTCTATTACATGGCACCGATCCCATCCTATATTAATTTTTTTAGCGATTGTTAAATTTTTAATCGAGTTACTGTCACCTTCAAGTATTACGTTATATTTATTATACTTCAAGAGTGGGTTCTCATAAATAGTAACCATATTAACGTCACCTTTCTCGATGTTTTCATTTTGACTTTTCAACAAGTCTATGCAAACATCAGAGGAATACCGTTCAGACATTCTCAAAATTTTAACCTTTGGCTTTAATGGTTTCGGGAGAATAGCTTCATATTTTTCACCTAATTTGCTTTCAATGTATGATTTTATATAATTACATTTTTCTACCGTTGCACACTCTATAATACTATCATCACTTTGAATCGACTCTACAGGTTTAACAACAATAACTGGACCAGCCTTACGTCTTTATAATATCTTGGAATCGCTCGAAACAACGTTCGCTGTGTCAGTAGTATAAAAAAGCTCTTTTACTTTCAATGAAAATTGGTTTATCATTACTATTTGACATTATCTTTATTTTCCTTCTTGGATTAAAATCGGATTCCGGTCACGTATCCCTGTCGACATTTCTTTTTCTCTTCATCGAAACTCAATTCTAATTTTCAAATTCATTCTTTTTGTTCATTTTTTTTTCATAATTCTAGCCACACTGCTCTCAAGCTTTTGTTCTTGAAGAGCAGTATTAAGGCTCGTTTCCAAATCTTTCTTAGTAGTTTCCAATGCATTGTTCGTTATTGTCTCTCCTACGAAATTGAGCTTTTCCATCTTCTCTTCCAACAAAGAAATGTCAACAACCAAATCATTCTGTGACTCACGTTTGCGTGCAGACAAACACAAACAAACAAACACAAACACTTAGACTAAAATAGAACATCCACATTATCGTTGATCAACTTAGCCGTTTCTTTAGTCAGATTTGTGCAGCGCCTGTGTATACGAGCGCCGCAACTTACAACACACACAACCAGATCATCGCTGATCACGATCCCTTCGTTACACACACCACATTCATCCATTAGCCTATGCACTATATGTGTAGCGAAATACAAACAACAATAGTTGATCCATGATACCAAAAACAATAGTCAATCAACAGCAGCTTACGGTTATACCGCTCGCTGCTGTTTCAAGGATAATGCTGAAAATAAATATTTGTTGGGGTAACAACTTTCATTTATCTTTTGCAGTATCAATTACGTTCGTTCGTTGCTGAATTATAGAGGCTTTAAACTCATAGAGTTCATTCGCTTTAATCCGGTATCAACGTATCAAAAACATTAACAGGTTTTCACACAACTCTATGTAATATTTCGAAGACACAAAACACAACGAACTGCAATTCGGAATTGAACAATCCCGTTGACGTAGTGTTGACGTAGGACTACAAAATAATTTTATGCATCGGTTGCTCGTTATTGATAGCACGTATAAGTAAGCACAGAAATGCACAGAACTTATAAATGGTAAAAATGGAAAAATGGAAATATTCCATTCGATTTATTCCATTAATCTTTTTTTTTATTCATGCCGTTAATAATTAGGGTATCGTAATGTATATCATATTGAACAAATTAGGGAATTTCCGATTCGATTGGTATGCAAATTATCAAAAACAGTTTGCGGCAAAAATAGTTATTTACGTTGAAATTATTTAATAAAGTTTAGAAAGCTGGTGACGAAGCCATGCCCGTATTGTTAACGTAGGACTATGAATTTATTGTCGGCGGGAGCAAAAATTGTAAATATTTAATAATAAACTCTTTAGAACAGCAAATTTTCACCTTCAGTTTTCCACCAAAGAACACCGCTGGAAAATACCTTTTTCACGCCCGGCTTGAAATGTGCTACTGTTTTGTTCCACTTTAAACACTTTTTAACTTTTTTATGTTGGAATTCACGGAATCTATCTATCTCAAAAAAGTCATCAAAAAGTCCGAACAAACTCTAAATTCACACAAGCTCTCTCTCGGGAGAAAATTTAGAAATTAATTCGCATTTTATTATTTCGAATATTATTTTAGAATTTATTGAAATTACTAATAAAGTTTTGGTGGTCTTGAAAAGGACCAATTGTTTTACGTGGTGCAGTTGGAGATGTATTAATTAATTCTTTCCCTCACGAGAACAATACGATGAGCGCAAGAATAATGAGCAAGCATCTCAAGCGTTATTGTTCTCTTTGTTGTTATACCTATGAAAGCGGATTTATATTACCCGACACGATACGTAACGAAATCGAAATTTTATTTGCAAATCTATTGTAAGCGTATATATGGCGAGTCCAATTCTACAGAAAACATCACTGAATTCCTGAACAGAATATTCCGTCAGACCTGCACCTTGTCGTGTCTGGTCGAATAATACGAAGGTCACTATTTATATTTCGGGAATTGGCAACACTGATGTCATGTGAGTCCATCTGACGGTTCCATCGTAAAGTTTGACATTTTTGACGATATACGTACTCAGAACATTTTGTCATACGGACGCTATTTGTTTATTTTATATTTAGTTGGAAGTTTGGTCTCGGCAAAAAAATGGAACTGAATCGTGAACATTTTCGTGCGATGATTTTTTACGACTTTCGACGTGGATTATCACAACAAGAGTGCGTCAATCAACTTAATTTAACTTTTGGCGATGAAGCTCCATCAAAAACCACTGTGTATCGCTGGTATAGTGAATTCAATCGTGGTCGTAGTTCGCTGTCCGACGAGTTTCGTGAAGGTCGTCCAAAATCGACTGTAGTGCCAGAAAACATCGGTGCTGTGCACGAAATGATTAAGCAAGATCGTCATGTAACCTATTGTGAGATTGAGGCATCCCTAAGCATTAGTTCCACCAGCATATATGCGATTTTACATGAACACTTAGTTGTGCGAAAATTATGTTCACGTTGGATCCCACATAATTTGACAATCGCTCATAAAAAAGGCTCGTGTCGATTGGAATAAATGCTTTGAAAATTGGTTTAAGCGCATGCAAAAGTGTATCGATCATCGTGGCGAGTACTTTGAAAAACAATAAAAATATATTCGCAGCTTAACTATTTGTTTTTGTTCCTATTCCCGAAATATAAATAGTGACCCTCGTATAAAGCCGCTTTAGCAGCTGTTGCGGGGCTTACCCTATTTTCCATGTACCATTGTTTCACATTACCAATACATTACCATTTTAAAACTAAAATGTTTTCAACCATTTCAATACACATTTGGTAACATACAGGGTCTTTCAGATTAAACGCTCACGCAACAAATTTTAATAACTTCTACAAAAGTGAACCGATTTTTATTTTTTAAAAACGAAAATAAAGCTTATAAAAACGTTTAGGACATTTTCGATGTGACCACCCATTTTCTCGATAACGCGTTTTAAACGGTGAACAAAATTCTTCATGCACAACTCTAACATTACGACTTCGATGCTGTTGAAAATCCGAGTTATTTCTTTAAGTTCCTCCAAATTTTGTGGCTTATTAACATAACAAACGGTCCTTCACTTACCCCCAGAGGAAGTAATCGACGACGACGAGAAATATTGAAATTCTTACCATAAAAGGACAAAGTTTCATTAAGGCTTCGGTTGCTCGAGTGATACGATTTCACTAAAAATACACGATCTTGTCACTTGACACTTGACACTAAAACATTGTAATGGGTTGTATCTAGGACACGACCGCAGTTTTCGACGTAGCACTACGGAATTATATTATTTATTCCACTTATTTATCACTTCGAATATTATGTGAGGATCCATTAGATTTTTTAAATAACTTTTTAGCTATTTAGTTTTTTATTACTTCAGTAGACTCCACTCATGCATGCGACTCAGAATCATCGAAAGCTATCAGCACTTTTCGTTTATTTGGTTCCGTCCTACCTTTACGATTGAACTGCACTGTTAACTCGCATCAGACTTTCTCCTTCTCACTCTGATATCGACAACAAATTACAAAACCCTTTTGCTCCTATATTTTGCTTGAGATGTGATCGAACCCCACAACATGCAACAGTAAGGATTCCCTTCTGGAATTTCAAAGCATACTTCCATGAAAGATACATTGTATCTAAATAAATGCAATATATAAATATTCCAAAATTTTGGATGCTCTTCCATATCCTCACTAGCACAAAAATTTCCCTTTTGCACCTTCTTTATCGTAGCACACTTTGATACAGAGGGCTTCCACTTTTTGTATCGAGCTGTGTGTATATGTGTGTGAAATCAACATGAGGCATGAATGATATCGGCTCGTTGTGCTGAACTTGTTTTTCGTCTCTAGCCCTGAGAAGGGCCCTTGTGGAAAGAAACTCTACTCCATACTCCTTCTTCACCTGTCTTGAGAATAATAATCCACTCCCGCTCGACGCTCTCCAGCAACGATGTTGTTTTGATGACCACCAAACGAAAAGTGGTGTGGCTTCAAATCGCGGATGGCTTATTTGTACCAAATATGTTGAAAACTCGAAGAAACGGAAGTATCAGTTGCTCGATATTGACGGTACGGGTAGAAAAGTACACAATTCGGCAGAACAAATGTATGGGAAAATGAATGCTTCCAGTTTTCATTAATTCAAACTGTTTAGGAATTAGTGAATTGTAATGTATAGCATATCAAACAAATTTTAGAGAATTTTCGATTCGATTGGTGTGCTAATCGTTAGAATTCGTTTGCACTGAAAATGGTTATTAACGTTAACTTTATTTCATAAAAACGTGATCTGTTTTCTGATTTGCCACCCTTCTTGAAAGACGTAGTTCTACGTCAAAACCATTCGATCAGACTGAACGAATATTTTCGTCCCGAAGTGGGGAATGCAGTGTTACCATCGACGGAGCGAAAAACAATTTTTATAAGGAGCTATTCGATTTTTTTGCGTGAGCGTTTAATCTGAATTACCCTGTATAAAAACCAACAACACTGTGTTTGACGCAAAAATACACGAGCACTCTCGACCTGACGGCACCTTACTGAGTAGGTAAGCACTCAAACGGACAGAACGAATATATGGAAACATAGGAATCCTCTCACTTTTCCATCAATTCAAACTATTTACAAACTACGGAACTGTAATGTATAACATATCAAACAGATCTTTAAAAAATTCCGATTCGATTGGTATGCAAATCTTTTAAATTAGTTTGCAGCAACAATAGCTATTAACGTTAAAATTATTTCATGAAAACGCAATTTCATGTTTTTGCGATTTGGCACCATGGCTGAAAGACGTAGTCCTACGTGAAAATACTCATGCACTTAAAAACAATTAGAAAATCAAAGCCAACTCTTTGAAGGTACTTTGGTACCTTTGGTACCAAGGTACTTTGAAATTTTGCAGATATTTCTTAGGACCCGTTTTCACATTGCGAATCTGATAAAGGGTGTGTCACATCAAATTGCATCACGGAAAAAACGCTGTAAAAATTCGCCCAGTAGACCGATTCTTTTGAAAATTTTAGACAGTAAAATAAAAACTATTAAACAACTTTTGGCATTTTCTTTTTATTCATACTTCGAGCCCAAACCCGTATGCTCGCACCTTCCTCTTTACCCCGTCCATAAGGTTCTGTACAACGTCAGGTTGTAGTTTTTATTGAACAGAAATCCATTTTCTCTTGAAGTCCGCCTCCGATTTGACAACTTTTGGGTTCTTCCGGAGGGCCTGCTTCATAATCGCCCAATATTTCTCTATTGGGCGAAGCTCCGGTGCGTTGGGCGGGTTCATTTCCTTTGGCATGAAGGTGACCCCGTTGGCTTCGTACCACTCCAACACGTCCTTTGAATAGTGGCACGAAGCGAGATCCGGCCAGAAGATGGTCGGGCCCTCGTGCTGCTTCAATAGTGGTAGTAAGCGCTTCTGTAGGCACTCCTTAAGGTAAACCTGCCCGTTTACCGTGCCGGTCATCACGAAGGGGGCGCTCCGCTTTCCGCAAGAGCAGATCGCTCGCCACACCATGTACTTTTTGGCAAACTTGGATAGTTTCTTGATGTGAATCTCCTCCGGAACGCTGAATTTGTCCTCTGCGGAGATGAACAATAGGCCCGGCAGCTGACGAAAGTCCGCTTTGACGTAGGTTTCGTCGTCCATTACCAGGCAATGCGGCTTCGTCAGCATTTCGGTGTACAGCTTCCGGGATCGCGTCTTCCCCACCATGTTTTGCCTTTCGTCGCGGTTAGGAGCCTTCTGAACCTTGTATGTACGCAGGCCCTCCCGCTGCTTGGTCCGCTGGACGAATGAACTTGACAAATTCAGCTTATTGGCGACATCCCGGACCGAACTTCTCGGATCACGTCTAAACTGCTTAACTACGCGCTTGTGATCTTTTTCACTGACGGAGCATCCATTTTTGCCGTTCTTCACCTTCCGGTCGATGGTTAGGTTCTCGAAGTATCGTTTTAGTACTCTGCTGACCGTGGATTGGACGATTCCCAGCATCTTACCGATGGTCCGATGTGACAACTCCGGATTCTCGAAATGAGTGTACAAGATTAATTCACGACGCTCTTTTTCGTTCGACGACATTTTTCCAAATTTACGAAAAATTGACAGTGAAGCATGGCCAACGTGATCTATACACTCTTATCTGATTATAAGCGAAAGCTGAAGATATAATTCCTAAAAATTAAATTTCTACAGCGTTTTTTCCGTGATGCAATTTGATGTGACACACCCTTTAAGACCGCGTCAGAGAGTATGCGCATACTTAGAAATAACTGAAATGGGGACTTTTCTCAAGCCTTCTTCATTAGTCTATACACAGACGACTTACCAACGGCAGTGTCCACTTAAATCCAGTCTTTCTTGAATGTTTCCACTGTCTTTCACTAATGCCCAAAATGTTTCGATGCGACGTATTTGCGGACAATTTGGTGGATTTATGTGTTTGGGTACATCAATGAGCAGAATAGCGCGGAAGTCAGGACAGAATGCGGAACATCACATACCGACACTTAGCATTTGCGATTGAACCGTCTCTTGATTTTGAACTTCAATGTATCGGGTTATTTGTTTACTAAATTGGCTCCATCCAAATAATACAAATTTACTACAAACACATTGACAGGACACACACTTGCTGAGCAGCACTTCACCTCGTGTGAAAATGTATGAATAAGGCTTGATCATTATTTCGCTTCTGAAGTGAAACAGATATATTTTGCAACATCAGGGAGACGAGAAAAATGTACAACTAGGATGGGCAATACTTGGAATAAAATACATTGCATGTTTATCGGGCTTTCGGGCAGCTGTCGTTCGGGTAACAGTCTTTCGGGTAAATGTGACACAATCGTTGTATCCATAGTAAAATGTCGAGTTTCATTCCGATTGATGATTTGTTGCATTCGGTACTATTGTTCATTTGAAGAAAAAAGCGGTCGGTGCAGATTGTTTGCTTGTTGTAACTTTATTTCGAGAACCCTATGTTCAAAAAATATGGCTTCCATTTGATGAAGCCGGCGATGATGAGATTAAAATAAAATCGTGGGGCATATGATAAAACCACTAACTGAGGATACTGGAAATAAAAACCCTAAACGCTATTGCACCCACCGTATTCTCCGGACCTGGCCTCGTCAGATTATTATCTTTTTGTTCCAATGGGATAGATACTTACAGAGCAGCACTCCACCGATGATAAAGGTTCATAAAAATGGAATCCGTAACCTGCCTGAGAGATGGGCGGAATGTGTAAAATCAAACGGGGATTACTTTTAATAAACATATTTTGAGGTTCTCCTGAAGATACAGTGTTTTCTTCAATGAGGAACACGAACAATTACAACTTGTTCATCTGGTACATACCAGGTAGATATAAAATACCGTTCATGGCAGCTATGTCGGTAACAAGTCCCGATGGGAGAAATATCCTCGCGGGGATTACTCAACTTAATCTAAAATAAAACCCCGAACTGCTTCGTTTAATCAAATTGATGCTAACAACCACTGTTTCTCGTTCTTGTTTCTCTATCGTTCTTCCTTGTTAAGGTATATGACCGGCTGACATTTCCTCACTTTTCTCTGGCAACAAGTGTCTGCAAGCTTCAAACACAAGTATTTACCATCAAACTGCCGCCAGCGGCACGTTGTGACTAAAACATTTCAACAGTCAAATTAATTAGTGAAATCGAGATACCGCATGACGATGCACACGTGTGTTGTAAATGGTGTTAAGTGATACCCATTACAATACACAAATCTCCCCCGTATCGTTTCAGAACAGGAAACTTAGCGACATCTTTGAGATAATGGCGATTCGTCCCATTTCATCACGACCACTGCAGCTGATCCTAAGTCTCGAGATCATTTGTTAAATTTTTATTTAGCGCTGTTCGCCGGGAGCCCCTTGTTTGCGAGATTTTTTTTTGTCGTTGCATTCTCAGAATTCAAGTCAGTCGAATTTTATCCACGCTCTGGGGGAATTCCCAGCTGTTGAATTTCGTTTTTTGGCGTGCTCACATTTCCCACTTCCTTCATCCCACAAGACAGCTCATTCGTTCTCGAAAAAATACGCTATTTTTCGGCTCAACTAACCTAGGCGAACTATCTGTGAGCCGTTCGCCTTTTTTTATCAGCTGGGGGACCAGCAGCCGATTCTTTGTTCAGAGAAGAGAGACGCTTCGTTTGTTTCACCGTGTGGCGTTTCTCAATCCAATTTCAAAACTCTAGGCTTTGTTCAGCGACGTATTCACGCCGAGTGAATGCGGGATTTTTGTTCTCCGCACATCATATTCGCACATCATATTGCTTGCTGCAGGAAGCAAACAATGACTTCTTTTGCGATTCCTGTTTACATCCAAGCACCATAAGTACTACGCATAATGTTGTAAACACATCACATTCCAATACGCAGCGCCGATTATCGATTTTTGAATGGTACAAAGTCCAGCACGGTTTATGACTTGTTCGAATAATACGCAGTCAAAAGTAACACCCAAAACACAGAGCCAAGCGTTTTAACAGCGTCGACAGAGTCGATAGAGCGGTTTTCTATAACGAGCGCCTATAGCTGTCGTCATCGATTCTGTGTATGAGTGTGGATGCTGTGACGAAGCAGAAAACGTCTCGGAGAGATAGAGAGAGCATAGACCACTCACTGAGTGTGCGTTATCTGTGTGCCTTGCGGTAAAATGTGTTTTGAGTTACGAGATACGGTATGTTTGCGTATGAGTACCTACTTAACAATGGGTCGAGCGGTATGAATTGTTGTAAATATTAAGTTGGCGAAAGATATGAGAAATAAGTTCAAATACAATAGGCGGTTGGAAGGGATGAAACTTCCCGTGTTCCACAGTGAGGATACGTTTCACAGAACGCGTAGATCACCCAACAGCAACTGTGTATATCAGTGTGCGGGGCATTAAGAAAATCACAAAATAGAAAGCCTTATATAATGCCAATATTCTCGGCTAAACGCTACACGCTCTGGCTTTAATTCGCTTTATGACCGAGAGTAGAAAAAAATACACTCCACCTATCGAATGTGGTTCTCGAAAGGTATTCAGTGAACCCAATGCGAATCGAGCAAGTACCTCTGTCCCACCATGTAGTTAAGGGGGTAGTCTAGTGTAGAGGCACAAATTTCTGACGTTTTTTCGAGTTCCGATAAAATAAAACTGAGAATATCTTTACTATCCGTTATATCATTATTTGTTTATCTGTTATCAATGTTATCAATAAAACAAAAATTGAACACGGAAAAAATATTCATGATTAGAATAATTAAAAGCTGATGAAGTGTGGGGGCAAAAAAAAGGTGTGCCATGGCGTACACGATTCCAGCCCTTCTGGTTATCTGAAACAAAAAATCGAACAGGTTCTGAATCAGTAAAGATGCCTCTATCGCATGAACCTCGGACAAATCAAAAACACGTTTTTAACAAAATGGCGGCCGTTTGAAGAAAAAAAATGTTTCAAATGTTTTTTTACGTTTCCCAATTTTTCAAAAATAGTAAAATCTAGAAAAGCTGATTTTTATTGATTCATACGATAAAGATATGCATACAGATTGTATTCATATAAATCGACATAAATCGGTTCAGTAGAACTGGTGATATCGTGTATTTAAAAAACTAGTTTCGAGAAAAACCCGTTTCAAGTTAATTGTTATGGTCTTACTAGATTAGATACCGCATCACTAAAATGGCTATAGCTCAGTAAATAATGAGATTTTGAAAAGTCTTTTCTAAGGTATATAGTTTTAGTAGGTAGTAGTTTTCAGTTTTCAGCTTGTTTTTGCATTCAAATACAATATGTTTCAATTCAGAGAGCAACGACAGCACTCAAACAATAGCCATCTGCCAAAAATCTCTTGATCGGTCGGTCAGGTATCGAAAAGTTGTTGTAGATTTAGGTATCTATTAAGTGTCACTGTAGATATGATAATAATGAATGGAATGTATAGATTAGATACCTATAGGTTGAATAAAATGACTCTGCATTTGTTTGAAAATTACCAGTCGTGACCGGCAGCAAATGTAAAGTGGGGGAAGGGAAATAGCATTATTTTGTTTCTGCGTAATCATCAGAATTCAACAAAGAAAAGTGTGATATTATTCAGCAACATGAGTCAAGCCGTGATCTCCAGGATTTGCAAGTTTTTGTCTTCAATATGCACAAGTTGAGATGTATGGAAGAGTTGTAGGGCATATATTTATCTTTTTATCTACCGTTTCATAAAAATCTGAGATGACCATTTTGAGAAAATCTAGTGTAGGATTTCAAAAAATATTTTTTCGGAAGTATTATAAAATAACGAGCACTGTTGTTATTGTAATGACTCACATACATCGTTCCAGTGAATCTTTTTTGCTTTGCCTAACAACAAACTAATTCTCCCTCAAGATATTCATGCCATTTCCCATGACTCCACTGTTGATACACTTGATGATCTACTCATATCAATTCGAGACAACTAAAGTTTGGAAAGACATTTACAGATAGAAAGACTAATTTTATGCTGAATTTCTCAACTTGCGTTATACTGGTAGAGGAGACATAGAGAGAACGTTTCCATATCTCAATCGATGTAGTGTATAGAGTATTAGGTGGCTAACCCAGAATCTTTCAGAAAGTGTTAGGGTGGGTTTAGACTAGTGATATATTCATGTGAAGAAATATGATGAGATTTATAGAAATCGCATCGACCGTTTACACTAGCATGAACTTCTATGATGAATATAATCATATTTTCGGTGAATTTATTCACCTGAAGTAGAACTGCATCCAAAATTAGTGATTTCTCACCAGTGAGAAATTCACAAGCGTTTATATATGCTGAATTTATTCAAGTTATATATACCTCGGATAAGTGAATCATATTTATTCTAGCTATTGTTTTCATATGCAAATTTTGAATAAATTTCCACCCAAAAATACATGATAAAATAAAATGTTGTTAAAAATCAAATTAAAGTTCTCAACCCGCTTTACAATTGTTTCTTTAGCACCCAACTTCTATATTTCTCAATTGCTGAATCTTCGATACGTTATGCAGAAAAAGTCCCAGCTGTCAAAAACTCATATAAAAACCTAGGTCTTTTACAAAAACCATACAAACCACTTTTGGAGGAACTGCACCTTTGGGCAGTTCTATTTTTTTACAGAATGTTCATTTGTATATTTTTTTAATTTTGATTAATTGGTTTAAAGTTGCAATTTTAAAAAAGGCATATTTAGCAGAAAAAGCATCTAAAACAAAATATACCCAAAAACAAAACAAAAAAAAAACATTTCTGAATTGGTGATACGTTATGTAAAAATGCTTTCCACAAAATATATAAACAGCTAGGGTCTTTTTGATCTCGACACCTCAAAACTACCAATAACCAATGTCTGTTTCAAGTAGATATAATTGATGGAATTTAAATATTTTTTGTAGAAATACCTTTTGTTTGTTAGCAAGACATCAAGAATTGGTTCAGCGGTTCAAAAGTTCCCGATTTTTTAAAATGGATATATTAGACAAAGGAGGCATCAAGGGACAACAATCGAATCAATATTTTTGGCCTTTACTTCCCATGGAATTGCTATCAAACAACTTCATTCATGTGAACAAATGAAGTTTGTAGTTTCTTGATTTGATTTTTTTAGGTATTGATACATGCTTCGTGGTCTTTGGTCTAAATTTTGAGTCATATGTTTTATTAAATAAAAATAAATCTCTATAACCAAAAGACATAACTTTCTATACATTTATGTTTTTTTGTTGCTGAAGGGTGTGTCACATCAAATTGCATCACGGAAAAAACGCTGTAGAAATTCACCCAGTAGACCGATCCTTTTGAAAATTTTAGACAGTAAAATAAAAACTATTAAACAACTTTTGGCATTTTCTTTTTATTCATACTTCGAGCCCAAGCCCGTATGCTCGCACCTTCCTCTTTACCCCGTCCATAAGGTTCTGTACAACATCAGGTTGTAGTTTTTTTGAACAGAAATCCATTTTCTCTTGGAGTCCGCCTCCGATTTGACAACTTTTGGGTTCTTCCGGAGGGCCTGCTTCATAATCGCCCAATATTTCTCTATTGGGCGAAGCTCCGGCGCGTTGGGCGGGTTCATTTCCTTTGGCACGAAGGTGATCCCGTTGGCTTCGTACCACTCCAACAGGTCCTTTGAATGGTGGCACGAAGCGAGATCCGGCCAGAAGATGGTCGGGCCCTCGTGCTGCTTCAATAGTGGTAGCAAACGCTTCTGTAGGCACTCCTTAAGGTAAACCTGCCCGTTTACCGTGCCGGTCATCACGAAGGGGGCGCTCCGCTTTCCGCAAGAGCAGATCGCTTGCCACACCATGTACTTTTTGGCGAACTTTGATAGTTTCTGCTTACGAATCTCCTCCGGAACACTGAATTTGTCCTCTGCGGAGAAGAACAACAGGCCCGGCAGCTGACGAAAGTCTGCTTTGACGTAGGTTTCGTCGTCCATTACCAGGCAATGCAACTTCGTCAGCATTTCGGTGTACAGCTTCCGGGCTCGCGTCTTCCCCACCATGTTTTGCCTTTCGTCGCGGTTAGGAGCCTTCTGAACCTTGTATGTACGCAGGCCCTCCCGCTGCTTGGTCCGCTGGACGAATGAACTTGACAAATTCAGCTTATTGGCGACATCCCGGACCGAACTTCTCGGATCACGTCTAAACTGCTTAACTACGCGCTTGTGATCTTTCTCACGGACGGAGCATCCATTTTTGCCGTTCTTCACCTTCCGGTCGATGGTTAGGTTCTCGAAGTATCGTTTTAGTACTCTGCTGACCGTGGATTGGACGATTCCCAGCATCTTACCGATGTCCCGATGTGACAACTCCGGATTCTCGAAATGAGTGCACAGGATTAATTCACGACGCTCTTTTTCGTTCGACGACATTTTTCCAAATTTACGAAAAATTGACAGTGAAGCATGGCCAACGTGATCTATATACTCTTATCTGATTATAAGCGAAGGCAGAAGGTATAATTCCTAAAAATTAAATTTCTACAGCGTTTTTTCCGTGATGCAATTTGATGTGACACACCCTTTATATTATAGCGATTTTCAGTTTTTTTTCACTCGTCACTCGGACACGGTTTCACTTCCATTACGAAGGAATGTCGGCGTGAGAGCTGAACTTGTGACTTTTATCGTAGGGGTAAGGATGTTACCACTACGCCAGATCGCCTCCACTCATCGAGGTAAAATACCTTTTACACTTACGGCCTAAACTGTGCTGCGTTTTGACACCTCTTTTATGTCGGAAACCAAACCGGTCGACATGAAAGGTAATTTTTATCCTGTTTAAATAGTAAGCACAACAAGTGTTTTGAGTTGTTCCGCGTCGCGTCTTGGTGAGTACAGGGTTATTGACCGTTGAAGAACTGTCCGGTTCCGCTAAATGGGCCATGATGCCTTCAGTAAGCGCTTATCCTCATACAAAATGCGATTGTTCGATTAATTTCTTTTTACAAATTTGACAGTTTGCTCGTTGAGAATCAACAGTGCGTCTCAAAAGTATTGATATTGATAAAGAAAGTATTCACATCACTAAATTATTACAAAACACTCTAGTTTATGAATTATTAAAAGTGTCCATCTTACTCGCAATGTAGGTCTTAACTTACTTTCCCGTACATTAGCGTGACCACGCTAATGGTCACGAGTTCATTTTTCACTCCCGTCATTCTTCCAAAAATGGAAGTAAATGTGACGATCCAGCCAAAATGTGTTGAAAGTCACTATAATATAGAAAAATGATTTTGGTTTGGGAACTAAAGGTGAAAATTCGTTCCGGGGTGGGGGCTACCCATCCCAGATGTCCATATTTTTCTTTTTGTGGTAAAACAGCAATATCAAAAAAAATCAAAAGTATAAATTTTAGTGCAAATTTACTAGAACTAACGGAAATTCTGATAAAATGATATCAGGGCACTGTTGGTTCTCGTAAAAACTGTGATCGAATAAGCAATATCTAAGTACATATATATTATACCTTAGGAATTCCGTCTTTAACTTCTTTCCCCTCACATTTTGATATCTCGTGTAACATTTTCGGAAGACCACGAGAATATGATGTTCCCTTTTGTCACTTTCCACCACAGATGTATTTTAGGTGAATGTGAATTTCTATGATCTCTTTAGACTCTGATCATCTTCTAAAACCATTTCTATAATATCAACAACGGGAGTCAATGCCTTGCATATTGCATAATAACATGAGGCGAAATGTGATCCGATCACGACAGCAGTAATCAAGAGCATGCTTGCACTTTCAATTTGTTCAATAGCGCCCCCATTTACATGCGCATCCTGAAGATGCACCAATACAGTCAAAACATTCGGTAACCTGACCATGCAAATGCGGTCAACTGGAGGAATATTGTTTACCAAATAATCTCGTCCGTGAAATGTGCAATGCTTCTTCTACCTTTCATTCTCAGCCGCTGCTGATAACCCATAGTTCACTATGCCACGCGAGTAATTGTTGGTACTACAGTTAACGAGTAGCAGCGAGGCGACGGCGGCATCCAACTCTCCTCCGAGCACTTAAAATGCCATTAGATAACAAGCGAGAGGTAGAAAAGTTTGAGAGAAAGAGACCGTAGTATGCGAAAAGCTACTATCTCATATGGGGAAGTCCATATGTGTGTGTGTGCGCGCGTGAATGTTTGCCTCTGTGAGTCGTTCTAGGGAGAACTACCATTCCCCTCTGTAGGAATGTTTAGTCGCTAGCTAACTGTCCTCAAGAAAGGAAACATTTTCGATTATAAGCACCGCCATCTCTCATCGAGAGCTGATGGTGTGAAATAAATTTCTTATTGTTGAAAAGTGTGCCTTTGCGTTTTGTGTTTTGTGTCGTGTTACCGTCGTGGAAGAACCGAATGAACAGTGCGTTGTGTTTCTTCCGGAACTCGAATAGTAAGTGTCACTTGAGTGGTTTAGTTTGGTGATTTCAATCGGTGTTGAAATCTAAACAGGGTGGTGGAAAATTACTGGCGGTGATCAGAAATGTAGTTGGTGCAAGTCAGCGCAAATTCAGTTCAGATCTTTGAAACGCCGCCGTCTGGAAAAGTGTCATGCAGCTGTGCAACCGTTCCTTTTCTCCTCCCATATGACTAATCGTGACATGAGCTGCAATGTTCTTTTAGAATATTTCTTTAACGATAAACAGTGATTTGTGTCCCATAAAAACGCGCAGTTCGGAATTTCTTAACCTGTGGGGTTAAGGTGGAACTAGTTTCTGTGGGTAAAAATGCTTAATAGAACATTGTTTTATTTGTGACTGTCGTGACAGTAGATTGAGGATGTCAGCTCTAAGTATTGCACGTGTCGAGTTGAACTGTTTCTCAGAGTAGACAATGTGACTACTAGGAAAAATAGAGTTGGTTCAGAACAGCATATTCTTGTGCCGTCCATTATTGACGGTTAAATGAGTTGAAAAGGTAAAACTCTATCTGCCATCAAAATTTCGTGAATAGCAAACGATTAGAAATCGTGTAAATGACATTGTGAATGTAGAAGAAAGAGCCAACATTGAGTTCTGTTTTGAAATTGTTGAAGCGTTTACCAACACGCTGGACGGACAATGATGAAGAGTGTTTGTTATGTTGCTGATTGTAAGTGGTTTTTGCGTTTTAGGGATCGTTGTGAAAAAGTTGTACATTACCAATATTTTGGTCACTTAAAGTTTGTGATAACCGAATATGACGAAAAGTGTGCGTGAGCTCAACGAAGATCTTACAAGTGCCTCCGTCACTGAAAATAGACTTATTTTTTCTGAATAATCAATAAAATCAAAAGGATGAGGTTACATAGACGGAAGGAATAACTCTAGGAGATGCTATACCGTAAAACAAAAAATGCACTAAGCCGCGACTAATATTCGCAATGTTGGTTAAAAAAAACGTACCCTCGATATAACGTACATTTTACCTCGATATAACGTACACATTTCCAAAGTGTAAAGGAAATTTTTTTTTCAATATTTTTTTCTGATAGAACAATGAATTATTTTTATTGTGATGCTAAAACAAGTTTTGTACCTTCAATCAATTCCGAAATACAGCTGGTTTTGTGATTCCGGATTCTAAATTAATCAAGCTTTAATCAACAGTATGAAGGGAAACATCATGAGAAAGGCTGGCTTCGTCTTCTGATTGAAGTTATTTATTAACTTTACTAAAACAGCAACACAATAATGTAATATAGACTGCGTTTGTGAGTACTTTATTATGCTTCGATATAACGTACAATTCGATACAACGTACAATTTTGAAAGTGAAATGTACGTTATATCGAAGTTTACCTGTAATAGACTATGAAAAAACGGAGGATTTCAGCGAAGTAATCAGTAAGCAATGAAAAGCGTGTCGCTGATTTCTGTTGACAGTTTGATGAGTGTCTCATTTTTACGATCCCCTTTGTATGCAACTCTATTTTGTGAGGTGTGTCAAAAAAAAAAAGCTAAGTGATTACTATCCTGGTGTTGGTTTTGTGTTGAATATTTCCAGGTTGTGGAAGTTGATTGAATATGCCGTAATACGGAGAACGTCTTTTGTAAAAGAAGAAAAAATCTGAAAAGTGATTCCGAATGAGTAGTTTTGAACAAAAAAAACTGATAATAATATTATAATCGAGAATCTCTGTTAATCGTCGTTTAGTTTAAAGTGAAGTTATCAAAGACTACGGGATCTATATGACTAGTAATGGGATGTTAGAACGATATAAAGAACCATGAATAGTTGGTTCCCAATCCGGACATAGTTGTTTCTCGATAAGAAAACTATTCCGATTCGCAATAATAAACACATTATATTTTAATTCAAAAATATAGTTTGACAACAGAAACAAATTCCGTCGATGCTTTTTATTGAGCACTTTCCTCACAAGACGAATGACATGCCAACTCGTCTGGTCATTGACAGCACCATCTCAGGTTCCAGTGGGTGTAAAGACATTGATCATTCAAGCAGCTTTGCATACTTGATCTAAAAAACGTTAGACCCCTTCCCAAAAAGGGCAAAGTTTTTTATAAATTTATACAAAAATTTCTAACTCAAAAACTATAAGGCCTACAAAATGTTGGTCAAAGAACGAAGTGTAGGAACTTTTTTCTATTGGGAAGGGGTCTCTATTGAGATATTGAAACTGTTTTTTTTTTCAATTTACACTGAAAAAAATATTTTAAAAATTTAAATTCATTTGGTCCTTATTTAAAAAAATTATATCGAAAAAATTATATGAAAAACCAATACAACACAATAATCAAGAAGTCTCCCATACATCGGAAGAAGGGCACTCTCTCTGGCAGACAGATTTCTAAACAACTTCTTCATGTTTTCTTTGAAAAATTACTACCACTGTTTTACTCGTACTATTTTGTGTGTAAATTCCCGCGATTGACACGTTCTAAAACTTTTTTCAGTTTAGATATATGCCAAGAACATGTCAATCCAACAATCCCTTAGTCTGTAAATATTTTTTTCACTTGTTGAGTGTGAACCACTGCGTCCATCATTTTGAACTATTGTGGTATGCCCAATTTTTTCTATTACGCTTCAAGCTTATCTACTGCTTATTGATGAAGAAGTAGACTGGCGACGTACCGTATTCATGCCAATGCACTGTTTGTTCTACGGATAATTTGGTTATGCAATATATGCTCCGCTCGTTTTCAACTTTTTCGGTATAAATATTTCATTCGCGATTTCAAATCACAGTCTTGCAACAGCTAGCGAGCAGATAATAGTCTCTTAATATAACTTAATATCACATACACCGGTTTTGCTTGATAC
This sequence comes from Toxorhynchites rutilus septentrionalis, assembly GCF_029784135.1. Taxonomy (NCBI): domain Eukaryota; kingdom Metazoa; phylum Arthropoda; class Insecta; order Diptera; family Culicidae; genus Toxorhynchites; species Toxorhynchites rutilus. Next base: position 99,936,505 of record NC_073745.1, read on the forward strand.
GGCGAAAGAATGGAAGAGAAGAAGCAAAGAGGAACACTGCATCGCAAGTCCCACCTCTATGTAATTATATCGCCATCAAATAAGTTTAAAAACAGCGTCCCGTTTCATGGCATCCGGTGAAGAGTTCCTCTATATTTTACATCACACGAACACATTGTTGTTGTCCTTATGTGTTGCGAATTTATTGAAGTTGTCAATAAATGCGGAATAATGGTGGGACCAAATATAACCGCCTGTGGCCGAATGTGTGTGTCAACTGCAAAAAATACCGCCGCGATAGCGTTCATGGTGAATACTCAATGAAATGCGTATATTGACAAAAGGAAAAAAATGGCGACACAAGGTCAGCTTGTGTATTGTTCTCGCTAGGGCAAGAATGAATCATGAATCTTCAGCTGCTTCTACTCAAACTAGTGGTCCTTTTCAGGGTTACCATAGTTTTCAACTTAAGAGGTATTCATAACATTTCAATACATTCTAAAGTAATATCCGACACTCTCTAGGGAATATTGAACTCCATTCCAAATGTCTACTTCCAGGTGTTTTTTTATGTTTTGGGGTTTTAGGTGTCAAGAGCGAAGAGATCCTAGTTTTTTTAACACGTGTAAAAAAGTCCCAACTTAAAAAAAACATATAAGACTATTTTTATTAAAGTTTTGAGCTGATTCTACGACCCTCCTTTTTTTTAAAAAAAAAGGTGGCTGCTTCACAATTTTACAATTTTTATTGTGACTGATTTTCTATATGAGGAAATGATTAATTATTAATATTACACAATTTGAATTAATATTGGTATTTGAATAACCAAGTTTTGTGGAATTTTGAAATCTAATGATTTAGCTATTTTCGCTTCATGTGGCGCTAGCATCCGTTTTTTACTAGTAGGGGAAAGTCGAGAAAGACGGACAGGGTGGGAAAGACGGACCCCCCTGTATGGTTGATAAATTACATTTTCTAATCTACAAAGCAGCTCGAAGTAATTTTCATCTGCAGATAAAAAGTGCTCATTGTTATCGAGTAATTTTTTGGAGTCTTTTTCCTTACGTGAGTGTTTTATCATCATATTTCTTTTAGTTTATGGGATCAGCGGTGAGTTTTCTCATTTTCACTCCAAAGATATTGATGAAAAAAATACGACGAACATTTTGTTCTGAAATCAAATGGATTATCTCCTCCTTTCCTCCTTCATAACAGATACCCAATACCTGTAACCGGAAGTTATGGATGATTCATCGGATGGAGGTGGCTGTAAATGTTGTTAACTTTCCAAGAACAACACTCGTATGTTTAGTCAGTGGTAGTCAGTAGTAGGGACAAGAGCTAGTACGACATCTCCTCGACCTAGATTCTATCGGAAGTACATGACGAAAGTCAGACAATTGACTATCGAACTGGTGAAAAAAACGAACTGAAACATTCGTTCAGTAAACCAACTCAGATGATTGTCATTCCGGAAGTCGGAAGCTATTATCGATATGAAAAAATGAGAAAAATTAGAAAGACCCTCCTAGGTGACTTTAGTCAAGCCTTTTTATTCAATCTTTTTTAAGGTCCATTTGAAGTCATTGAGTACATCAATTTGAGTGCCAGAATATAACTTTTCAGTAAGTGTCCATCTTTCCCACCCCAGGTGTCAATCTTTCTCTTCAAGTGTCCGTCTTTTCCAACTCATTCTTATTTTCCCAAAAATGCCGGACACATTCCTTTGAATTTATTTCTGCCTCAAAAACAATTTTTTATTATGCAAAGAGACTTAGACTATCAAATGTGTGGTGTGATTGCTATATTTTTTTTGTGAAATTCACTAAAAAAATCAACTTTCACTTAAGGTGCGCCTTATTTCCAACCTTTCCTCTATTATAAATGATTTAAATTAATTCTCTATCTGGAGAACATATCTAATCATATTTTATTCTCTCTCTTTCTCACTTACAGAATTATTGTTCGTAACTAATCAATTACACGTGAGAAGCAAAGAAACAGCTACAAGCCATAGCTGCTGCCACAATCAACGACGTCGTTGTACGCTGAGAAAGACCACAGGGCGTTTCGTTCCCGCGAGTGTAGACAAAATCGTTAAGGTGGCTCCGCAGGCCGAACAACCGTCAGTCAGTATAGCAAGGTTTCACTTTCCACCCGTGGTGATCGTAGGGTTTCCCCCGGACATTGAACGCACTTCTCGCCATTACAGGGTACTGATTTCGGCACAAGGGTATGGTATATTTTCTGGGACATTGGGGCATGGGAGATACTGAACGCACGACTACTCAGCATGTCTCCAATAGTGTGCAACAGAAACAGAACAGTTTCTATTACGACAATAGTACTCAGCAGCAGCGAAATGCAGAGTTTACTACGGCAGTATATCACCAAGAGCAGCAGCAGCAGCAGCAGCAGAATCTGCACCAGCAACAAAAGCTTCAGTCGGAATCTGAATCTGGGACGCTTATCAGCAGTTTCTGTCTAACGAGAGGCAGCGCCAACACTACTGCTCAGCTCAACAACTATCATCTGACAGGTGGTGTCAGCAATAATCACCACAACGTACAAAGCCATAACAATAGCAATCACCGCAATAGTAGTGGTACTGTGAATCAGTGTTTGGGTTTCCCCCAGAGCCATCATCACCAACAGCAGCAGCAGCAGAGTCTGCATCCGCAACAACACGATACAGAAAGTGACGAGGATGAGATTGCCCTGTATCCACTGAATAATCAGGTGAGTATTAGATATTAACGCGAATGTTGACATTGTCAGTAAACAACGATAGCGGCAACCTTTCATCATCACTCAATAGTGTCTCTCCATTCTCGAATTAAACGCCCCTTTGTTAAAAAGCAAATACTTTCACGTAGGGTATTTTTTTTGGCTAATGTTATTATGACAGACATAACGCGTTTGTTGTCGAATAGGGAATCGACTAAGTCACTCCAAAAAACCTGAAAACATTTGAATTCTTCCACATATGGAATTTTGTCATATCACCAGTTGCAGTTTCAATTTGTTACCCATTTCATGTCTTAGCTTTCAACTCTTTAATTCTGTCACGGAATATTTCGTACAGGATGGAACTGTGGCTACATTCTTCAATGTGTGTTGCTCGACATAAATTTTATTTTTTTATATTGGGTCGTGAAAATCCCAACTATCATACAAGTATGACCTTACCATTTTTCTGGTTTAAAAACACATCCTTCTTACACATAAAACATATTTTACACATATAAACTTATATTGAAACTAATAGGGAGTGGTGTCCAGGAAAGGATCGCGTTGTTGACGTAGGACAACGGAGAAATTATATTCAATTCGCTTGTTTATCATCTTGGATATTTTTTTATAATGCATCAAATTTTCAGGAATCATTATTCTGTAGAAAGTTTTGGTGGTTTTATAGGATCAGCTGACGATGGTTAATTCGTGGATTCATTCTTACTATCGTGAGAACAATATAGTAATAGTATTAGTAGATTGAATATCTATTGAATTGAATTGAATATCTATTAGTCCGATAATTAGGGCTAATCTTGTTTACGTTCTTCTTCTTCAATGGCACTAACGTTCTAGAGGAACTTCGCCGTCTCAACGTAGTATTACTTGCGTCATTTTTTATTAGTACTTAGTTGAGATTTCTATGCCAAATAACACGCCTTGAATGCATTCTGAGTGGCAAGCTTTAGAATACGCGTGATCACAGTGCAAGTCGGAGGAAATTTCTTTGACGAAAAATTCCCCCGACCAGAACGGGAATCGAACCCGAACACCCGGCATGTTAGTTATGACGCTAACCACTCGGCCACGGGAGCACTAGTTTACGTTAGTGAATAAAAATAAAAATATGGATATAAAAATATGAATTATTTATTTTTTGACATATGGTTACGTCTTTCAGTAATGATACCAAATCAGGAGCCATCACTTTTTTTATGAAATAGTTTCAACGTTCATAATTACTTTAGCTCTGAACAGATTTTGATCGACGTGGGGACACCACGTCGATTTGCATACCGACTGGTGAAGAGTGCCTCTGTATTTTTGCATCACATCATATTCGAACCTGTACTAAGGTGTGAATTTGAAATTTCGAAACGGGAGCGTTATGTTTGAGGTGAAAAGTTTCGAGCGTTAATATTTCTTTGTCAGTTGAACAAAGTGTTTAGTCTATCACTTCATTCGAAAGTTGAAAGGTGTATGAGTAATGTTGGTTACTTGCTCAAAACTGCTTCGAAGGCGAACCATTAAAGTCATAAAAATATATAATGAGTACCTGCTTGAAATTCCGTCTTAGTCAAGGTTTGTCGATGCATGTAACCTCTGTTTTATCTTACTACTGTACTGAACAATATTTGTCGCTACAGAATACATCTTCAGAATATGCAAGAAGCAAACATAGTATAAAGCAGAATCAAAGCAAAAGAGAAAAATCAAATAGAACGTACGTCGTCGGTTTTCATCCCGTGAAGATTGTACGAATTGCTGATGTTATGCGTTTTCAAATAGTTAACGGTAATAGGGGACCAATATATAATCGCCTGGAGCCGCACTGTGTGTAGTACGAGAAGAATGTCGCGATGCGTACTGAATGTGTTACGTGTATTTTTCTCGCGAGAACAACAATGAATCATGCATCGACCATCTTCAGCCGCGTCTATAAAGCAGCGCAAATCCATCGGTCCTATTCAGGGCCACTAAAATTTTCGATTTATTTTAGAGCTTTGGATGTATATTAAAAGTCTATTTTATATTTATTTTTGGCTGAAAGAAGCTTCTGTGAATTTAGTAGTGTGTTTGGATTAATTGACTAATGATATTCTTTCGAATTTTAAACGTTTTAGGCTCTGTCATTTCATTCGCTTCTAGCCTTGAAAAAGGACAATTTGAAAAATCAAACTAAACAACTTGGCCTTGCAAAATACCCTTTGGAAAGCCGTGCTACCGTCGAGTCGCTAAGTGGATGACTGATGAATCGTGAATGACTTATTTGTTATTTTTTTTTTCAAATGACCATTCATTTTTCGTGGTTTTCAATTATTGTTTCCGGGTTAAAATAGACGTAAGGTATTATTCAGCGTTGAGAGTTATGTTTTTTTTTTGAAAATGGTGGAGAATTATGCCTGGCGCTTTTTTACGCGGGAACCGCGGTAACTGGAAAATCCGCGTAAAAAAATCGTGGGTGTATAATGTAAATGTATCCTTACGAATGAATGACCTTCATTCTTTACACTTTTCTTTAATCGATTTTTTTTCTCTTTAACCCCGGAAAACCCACAGGTCGGCGGCCATACGCGCTTGTTGCTGTTGAATCAGAGCACCGTCATCAAACCGCTGAATCTACGTGAGCTAGAGTTCTATCAAAACATTCCCAGCGACATCCAGCAGTTCGTTCCAAAATATAGAGGTAAGTGTTCTGGGAAAAAGCACCTCCCATGTTCTCTTTTCCCACAGGCTGGCAGGCTGCTCATAGAGAGCATTCCATTTGGTGGTGGATATGTGTCCCTGATGCATGATACATTCCAACCGAGCGCAATCAACTCGGGACCAACTTTTGTCATTGACATTCACTGGCGGAAAAAATACCTCTGTGTGTACACCATCACATACACATACACACCGTATGCGTTTTACCGGAATAGATATTATGTTGCTGCACGCCTGAAAAGGGACAGCGACAATTCTATTTTAAGTTTTTTTTGCAACGCTTTAGTTCGTTTGTAGCGAAAGTAAGAAGAGCGCGGGGTAGCAACTTGTGCCCACGCCGCCGCGCTATTTGCGTTCGCTTGTTTTTTTAGTGTTTCCCAAGGGGTACTTTGTGTAATTGAAATGCACAAAACTCGTTTTCCTCTCTTCTGCTGCGTCCAGTGGAAACATGTGTACAGAATTATTCATACAAACAGTTTCTGACCCTGGAACAGCTGATTGGGTGATTGTCATTTATGTGTCATCAAAAACAAGGGGCGCAGGAGCTGATGTCAATTTGAACCAGTGTTGACATATGTTTGTTGGGATGTCAAGGTCAGAGGCTGTCAGTTCCCTGAGTAGAGTTCTGCCATTTGAACCACCATATCTATCTATCTATATATATAAAAATTGAGTGATGTCTGTCTGTCTGTCTGATTCTTATAGACTCGGAAACTACTGAACCGATCGACATGAAAATTGGTATGTAGGGGTTTTTGGGGCCGGGGAAGGTTTTCGTGATATTTTGAGACCCCTCCCCCCTCTCTAAGGGGGGGGGGGCTACCATACAAATGAAACACAAATTTCTGCATTACTCGGAAATTAACCAAGCAAACGAAACCAATGTTGGCATGTGAAAGTTTTAGGGTGCAATAAATGTTTCTATGATGGTTAGACAGTCCTTCCCCCACTCAAAGGGGGGGCTGCCATACAAATGAAACACACATTTCTGCATTACTCGAGAATTAATCATGCAAATGAAACCAAATTTGGGATGTGGAGGTTTTAGGATGCAATAAATGTTTCTATGGTGATAAGATACTCCTTCCCCCTCTCTTAGAGGGGGCTGCCATACAAATGAAACACAATTTTTTGCATTATTTCCGAGTTAATCAATCAAACGAAACCAAAGTTGGCATGTGAAAGTTTTAGGGTGCAATAAATGTTTCTATGATGGTTAGACAGTCCTTCCCCCACTCAAAGGGGGGGGGGGCTGCCATACAAATGGAACACAAATTTCTGCATTACTCGAGAATTAATCAAGCAAATGAAACCAAATTTGGGATGTGGAGGTTTTAGGATGCAATAAATGTTTCTTTGGTGATAAGATACTCCTTCCCCCTCTCTTAGAGGGGGCTGCCATACAAATGAAACACAATTTTTTGCATTGTTCGGAAATTAATCAATCAAACGAAACCAAAGTTGGCATGTGAAAGTTTTAGGGTGCAATAAATGTTTCTATGATGGTTAGACAGTCCTTCCCCCACTCAAAGGGGGGGGGGCTGCCATACAAATGGAACACAAATTTCTGCATTACTCGAGAATTAATCAAGCAAATGAAACCAAATTTGGGATGTGGAGGTTTTAGGATGCAATAAATGTTTCTTTGGTGATAAGATACTCCTTCCCCCTCTCTTAGAGGGGGCTGCCATACAAATGAAACACAATTTTTTGCATTGTTCGGAAATTAATCAATCAAACGAAACCAAAGTTGGCATGTGAAAGTTTTAGGGTGCAATAAATGTTTCTATGATGGTTAGACAGTCCTTCCCCCACTCAAAGGGGGGCTGCCATACAAATGAAACACAAATTTCTGCATTACTCGAGAATTAATCAAGCAAATGAAACCAAATTTGGCATGTGGAGGTTTTAGGATGCAATAAATGTTTCTATGGTGTTAAGATACTCCTTCCCCCTCTCTTAGAGGGGGCTGCCGTACAAATGGAACACAAATTTTTGCATTACCCGAGAATTAATCAAGCAAATTAAACCAAATTAGGCATATGGAAACTTTAGGGTGCAATGAATGTTTCTATGGTGGTTAGATACCCCTCCCCCTCTCTTAGGGGTGGCTGCCATACAAATAAAACACAAATTTCTGCATTACTCGAGAATTAATCAAGTAAATGGGCGGGACGAAGTTTGCCGGGTTAGCTAGTGCTCATATAAATTTTCTCAAAGATTGTTCCACTGATAAAAATAAGTTTTTCTTGTGATTTGTTTTCAATGATATTACTTGTTATCTTTCTTTCTTGATTGTGTGTTTTCTCTAAGCTTTATCTGATATCATACCCATGGTTGGAAATTCACTATCGGTGTGTCAGTATCCTGAACAGAAATTATTTACATTCCGTGGGAAACGAAGAAAAAAGTCTTCAAGAGAGCTCGCTTTTTTCGTAAACAACCGGTTCGGAAACGATTCGCAACATTTTTCTTGGACCTCCGAGCAAACCAATTTCGTCCACACGCGCTAATTTTCAACTTCAACTTCAACTTCAACTTCAAGAGAGCTCGCTTTTTTCGTAAACAACCGGTTCGGAAACGATTCGCAACATTTTTCTTGGACCTCCGAGCAAACCAATTTCGTCCACACGCGCTAATTTTCAACAAACCGCTGCTCCGTCTTGTATTTAATACAAACCCCACGTCCGTCCCCACAGTTTGTGCCTTTTTTTCTACGATTCTGCACTGTTACAAACATTTCGGCACGCTTCTGTGAATGAATGCCGCCAAGTGGGGTGGTAATAATGAATGAAAGTGAAATCAAGCAGGCAACTTTCTCACCGCCAAATGAGTCATTAACTCGACGTTGTTCTGCTGGACTGGCGACGCGCGATTATCGGCGCCTGCGATCAATCAAAAGACGGCCAGACAGACCGGTCAGTATCGGTTCAGTAATCTCGATAATCAATCTGCATTCCTAACCTGAAAAATGAGAGCTACGGTGGCGGTACCGGACGCTATCTGCGATCGGTGTCAAATTTTCCCACCCACATTGCGATTTACATCACAAAATTTAAAATGAATTAAGACAAAAAACGAAACGAATGGTATAAATTCTAATTTTAGAGAGCCATTTGGGGCCGTCGCCGCCGCCATGCCATACTTCCATAGTGGAAAATTTCATGGAAAAATTGCTATTTTGGAGCTGTTGTTACTCCCGCCTCAGCTCGGTAGCAGCATCACCAGCAGCGGACGCACTTAGTATGCTAATGGGACAGTCTCATGGGTCCCCTCGATACATGCCAATGTGTGACGTTTGGGCGGGGGGAGGAAGGAAAAGACGTGTTGTTTTGACTTCTGGCGGCGACTGTAAAACCAATGTCGGCTGACAGTTGCGATTGGCGGCGCTCTCGAAGCAAAAGTACCAATAAAAAGAGAATATACGGTGGAATTTTGTTTCCCATCGACTGACCGACCGGATGGCGGATTTTTGCGTTTCGATGTGCAGCAACAGCTGTACAGAGGTTTACGCAAATACGACGGTGAACTTATGGAGTCAATTATGGGTCGGTATATTGAAATATTAGTCATAATATATTAGTATAAACATCTAATGTTTGTAGTATTCATATGGGCGTGCTGTTTCGTAGAGGGGAATTTATTTAGGTAAACTTATTCTATAACACATATATTATAAATTTTGTTGACTTTCGAATGATCAAAAATATTAGTATGATACTTGAAGTCAGGCAGTCTACGAAAAAGGAAAAAAAATACAAAAAATAGAATTATAAAAATTTCAAAAAAATTATAAAAATTGCGAAAATTACAAAAATTGCCAAAAACAAGACAATTACAAAAATTATACATAAACATAACAACATAACATAACATAACAAATATATAATAATATTAAAAAAAAACAAATAAAACAGAATCTGTTTTGAATCGATTATATACAGGATTAGATTGTATACAGTGAAAAAAAATCGGAAGATGTCTATAATCGAGTCCGTCCTGTATATAAAAAATGCGGAACATACAAACATTATTAAAATATTGTAATTAAAAAAATTATAGAAATCACGAAAGCTACACAAATTGCAAAAATAGGACAATTGCAAGAATCACAAACATTACAAAAATTACGGAATTTATCAAAACAGATGAAAATTTTACAAATTACAAAACATAAAACATTGGAAAAATTACGAACATATCAACAACGAAAAATGAACAAAATCTAACAAAATTCCATAAATAATATAGTTATTAAAATTGCAAAAAATTTAAAAATTACAAAAGTTACAAAAATACGGCAATTGCAAAAGTTATGAGGATTTAAGATCATGCAGGATACCCAAAATCAGCAAAATTATAAGGATTGAGTTAATTAATAAATTTACAAAAATACTCAAACTACTCCAATTACTGAAAATATTCAAATAACATAAATGACGATAATTACAAAAAATATAACAACTGCAAAAATTACAGGAAGATTAAAATTACGAAAATTACGAAAACACGTGCATTACGAAGATTACAAAGAATTGGAAATAAAAAAAACTGAACAAAATTTAGAATTAAATATTGTGGAACAGTTAAAATAATAAAACAAAATCAAAATTTGAAGAAAATTAAAAATTGTGGAACAATTAAAATATTGAAGAAAATTTTAAAAAAATGTAAAAAATCAAAAAAATAGAGAGAATAAAAAACAAAACTGTAGGAATTTGAAAAAAAGAAACAAAATTTTAAATTGAAGAAAATACAAAAAATAAAATGATTAAAGCCTGAAGCAAAAAATTGTTTTGCGAAGATTAAAAATTGAAGAAGATTGAAAACTACAAACTACATCGAAAATTCAAGGAAGTGGGAAAACAAAATAAATTTAAAGCATCTAGATAAAAAATATAAATTATAGGAAACTGAAAAACGATGATAAAAAAGATCAAAAAGAGAAGAAAAATGGGAATTTATGATTCAAGAATGTTAAGTATTGAAAATTGAGAAAAGTTTAAAAATTATTTGAATTTATTGTTGTTTAGTTCACAATTTCTTAAATTTTCTATTTTATTCAATATTAGATTTTTATTATTTATATTTAAATGCTCACTTTCTTCGATAATCAATTCTCAATCTTCTCTGATCTGCATCCTTTTTTCGATTTTCAATTTAATTATATTTCAAAATTAATTGTCAAATCTTCAATACATATTTTGAATATAATTTTTTTTTCAATTATACGTTTTTGAAACTTTCTAGTCTCTGACTTTGAGATTCTTATCTTTCATTTACTTAATCTCTAAAATCTTTAAAAAATTGAAACTGAAAATTCAAAAATATAAAAATAATATATATAATATAAATATTCAAAAATATTGAAAATTTGAAGATTACGTAAATGAAAGTTAAGAATTTAAAAGTCGGGAAAATTGACAATCGAAAAAATTGAAGTTTGAAAAAAATTCTGAACTGGCAAGTTTTAAAAAAATTCAAATTACAAACATTTGAATATACAAAAAAAGTATTGAAAGTTTGACAAATAAATTTAGAATTGAAGGAAATTGAAAATCTAAAAAAAAGAATGATCAGAGAAAATTGAGAATATATTATTGATTAGAAAATTACGAATATAACTAAAAAAAGGGGGTTTTCGAAGTCTAATTGGTTGCACGTCCGCTACTAAGCGAACGATTATTAGCTCATAACTTAGGGCCCCCAATTGACCATCTTTGTGTGTTATTCTAGCTACTTCGTCCACGCAACAATCATCATGTGATGGTGATCCCAACATCTCACTTCGCATACGATCTGCTGCATTGATAATTTGTGCTAGAAATAACACAACAATGGAAGCCCGCTATGTATGGTCCAACTTTGAACATTCAAACAATAGTAATATTCTTACGCTAGAAGAGGCGACATGGTGTGATTTACTACACGTGTATCGATAAGATAGGAATACTCTGTGTAATACACAACAACATTATCGCCAGATCAACAAAATTATCGCAAGATAAAAATGTACACGAATAAATTCGGCTTTGTTACAACTGGATTGCTAAATGAGCCTAATAAAATAAACAGATGGGATGAAAAAAAACGAAAAAATCACAAATTGAAAATTTAAAATTATGGAAACTTTTAAATTGGAGAAAATTCAATATTGGAAAACACTTATAATTGAAGAAAACTCTAAATTTGAAGAGATTCAAAAATGATAAAATTAAAAAAAAATAAGAAACTAAAAACTGATGAGAATAAAAAAAAAGACGATTAGAAGATGGAGAAAAATTAAAAATTGGTGAAAATTAAGTTTCAAAATAAAAAAAAGTAAAATTGAATAACGTTCAAAATTGAAAAACAAAAAAAAAATTAATAAAATAGTGAAATGAAAAAAAAAGAAAAGGTGAAAAAAATTAAAGTTGGAAAAAAGTTTGAAGATTGAAGCCCAATTAAAGAAAGCTAAGAATTAGAAGTTGAAAAAAATCGAGGAGAGTCGAAGATTGAAAAAAAATGTGAAACGAAAACTCGGAGAAAATCAAAGCATAAAAAAAATGTGAAATGAAAATTTTAAAAATAATTGAAATTTAAAAAAAATCAAATTTAAAAAACCAAAATTCAGAACCAAAAAATTTTAAAAATTCAAACAGTTTTAAGTGGGTATTCTAGTATAGAGACACGAATTTCTGACGTTTTTCCGAGCTCAATAAAAATGAAACAAAAAATATTTTTACCATCCATAAAAGTTTAAAAAAATCATTGCCATGGCGTACACGATTCCAGCCATTCCGGTTATCTGAAACAAAAAAAAACGAACATATTCTGTATCAGTAAAGATGATGCTATCGCATGAACCTCTGACTAGTCAAAATCATGTTTTTTTTTTGACAAAATGGCGTTTTTTCTTAAGTTTCCCGATTTTTTAAAAATAATAAAATTGAAAAATTATCATTCTTTAGTGGTTTATGCGATAGAGAGATTTATGCAAATTGTGTTCATATAAATTCAACATGAATCGGTTTAGTAGAATTTGACTTTTAGAGGCGAATGAACTGAAAAGTTTAGAACCTCTATAATTCATCACGTTTGTTCAGTAGAACTTGAGATATCATGTACGCCAGTTTGGAAAAACTAGTTTCGAGGAAAACGTGTTTGAAGTTCATTGTTATGGCCGTACCAGGTTAGATACCGCTTCACTAAAATGGCTCTAGCTCCGTAAATAAGAGAATTTTTGATGAGTCCTTTCTAGGGTATATTCTTGAATGACTAAACTACAGAAATATGAAGGAAAGAAAATGATTTTTTTCCAAATTTCCAAACTAGAATACTGCCTTAAGTTAGAGAAAAATTTAATTGATTATGTTCACAGTTGAATGAAGTAGATTCCATCTTGCAAACTTATTGGACGGCAAAGGCTGAAAATATCACATGTACGATATCACAAGAAGCAAATGAACGGTAATTTTTCAGTGAAATATCTTTGGTATCAGTTTGCTGGAGAAAACATTTTTCTGAAGTGGCTCATATGGACCACGAGACAAAATACTTGAACCATCCTCAAACGTTCAAACAATGCTACGGAACAAACGACGAACAATGGTGTGATGAATCGTCACCGAAAAAAAATGCACATTACTTTGGGTTATCCAGTAGAAACATTGTATGTTACACTTTCATACGATTAGTTTTACAAAGTTACAGCCTTTGTCGTAAATATTGTAAGTTTCCTATTGCTCTGCTATTTCCGTTTTTGCTGATCTGTAACTAAACAAAAATGAAACTGCAATTTAATGTCAATAAGTTGTAGTGTGAAAGTCCTCTTGGATACAGCTGACTATGAATCTTAGGAATCGTGTCGCTAGGGAATAAACCTACGCTTAACGTTGTTCTTCCTAACAGAATATAACATAACACAAAAGTTTATTGCTGTCTTGTCCATTCTGTCCAAATACAACAACTGGATCGTAAATCACAGCAACTGCGACGACGACGACAACCGGATATTTTGAGCTCCACGTCACTCGGATACCCACCGCGAAGCAAAATATCAACTCGATATCTTATCACTTCGCGTCGGATGATTTTTTTTTTGTATGCAGACAGCAGCACTTCGCACTACGCTTGTTGACAGTAGCGTCATCCCGTCTGTAGATAAAAAAAGGGTAGGTAAACAATACTGATAGAACCGGTTTCTTTCTGTTTGCATCAGCTGTTGCCGACGAATTTTCAATTTCAATGGCCGTCGATCGTAATAGGTTCTAATTGAGATAAGTTAATTTTTGATTATTTTGATTGTTCCGCAGCAGCAACACATGATGCACATAGTTAAACGTACAAAAGCAATAGATAAGATACACACATTGTTTTCATTATTCATTTCGATCAGTTACGTCAATTCTCCAAAACAAATATTCGCATTTACTAACTAGACTCCCAATGTTCCTGAACGTAATTATGAAGTCACAATTGACGACAATCGTAGATCGAAATTATTTATGAGCAGCACAGATCGTATTTCAGGGCCGTTCTCTTTTTCGGGCGATGGAAATGACGACACACTGAAAAAGCGGTTCAAAATACTCCAATTGGTGAACGATGAATACCAACATCGGCCATAAATAACTTCACGTACCGCAGAGCGACGCTGAACGATTGGATAATTCGGAAAACAGATCTATAAAACTGATCTATTTTTGAGTGAAAAATCCACATTGGATTAATAGTCGAACTGGTAGTGAACGACGGTAGTAAAACTGTCCTAGAATTTTCCTTGCCAGATCGTATATCTCATGTGAAATGGACAGAACATTACAGCTTACCAGTTAGTTGGGTGAAAATATTGATTGAGTGCGAGTGCTCCGCGTTACCATTTAAATTCCTGCGAGTAGTATTTCTGGACAGCGTTGATGGCCATCAGGCCAGTAACAATAAATTAACGCCATCTGCGTGTGGCGTTTGTCGATCTTCCCCAACACTTGTCGTATTTGGGGGCAATGATCGTTCACAGACATGGGGGTGCTTCATTGTTGACATTTATAGGTTAGTTTGAATCTTGTTTTTCGATGGTGGGCCCGCAATTTTTCTCCGGCAAGGTTTACGATCTACGCGCGATTCTGAATTCCAACATCTTCCGCTTATACGTTCACACCGGAACGACGGATCCGCCGTTGGAATCTCTCTTGACCGTCGCGTCCGGGCGCCATCGGCGGCGACTGGCGTCGACGGTAAATATTTGTCACCAGTTGAGGTGGTGGTTCAGGGTTACACATTTCTGCGATTATAATAGCTGTTGAACGCTGGTGATGAAAAATTGGACATGGTGGGACCTAGATACGGTTGAAATGAATCACTAGGTAAAAGATCGAGTGAAGGAACTTAAAGAGTGCCAGGTTGTACTGTGTTCTATTTTTTTTATGAATCCGTTTCTACTACGTTTTATGTGCCAAGGAACGTTCTCTGTTTGATCGAGCCACATTATATATTGTTTGCAAAATCAAAACCGCAGTGCAAGCAATCGGGATGAAAAGAAAATATAACAAGCCTCGTGCTAATCACTTTTAACAAGAGCATTATGTTGCATACGCTATGAACCGCGAAGCACAGCTCTCCTTTCCAAGGTACACACGAGTTTCACCTCCAGCTTAGTCTAATTTGCTTAGAAGTAAATCCTTGCTTCGTGGGGCCATCATAATCTGCTGTGTACTATCGTGGCGAGTTTTTGTAACGATGCAACGTGTTTACATGTTCGTGCACTTTGCGCAACGTTCATCACTCGCATTTAAAGTGCGATACAAACTGGCAAATGACTGAATAGTTGTCTGACTACTGATTTATAAAGCACGCTGCCACAAAGATGAATCAACGTGATATTCTGAAAATGTCACTGACAGATGAGTAATAATGTTGTTTGATTTTGTGTCTGTGAATATCCATATCAATGTGCATCAAAATACGTGAAATAATGCATATCTACAGCATAAAGGAACAATCTTTTTCAATGCTTTGTTCTGTGATGATGCTTTTTTTGTGTTCTTTGGTCCTGGATAATTGTGGTTATGGCGAGCATACTATAGTGGAGCGTACTCGTTGTATTTCACTGCCAAACCTGAATAGCGTTGCAACATACAGAGGAGAACAATTGATGGTATGCCGGCTTTGTTTCGAAGCATAATGTGACACATAATTTATGCCTGATGGGTTCGAACTTTGGGCCACGATGTGTGCTCCCCATCCCATACTCGGGTCAAGAATAGCGGCGATTGCTTTGCGCCAATTTATGGGATTCTTTTGTGTGTGCAGGAGATTTTTACTTTCTATGAAACTGGCCTAAAGGCCAGCCATAAAACCATCAACCAACCAGTGAATTATGGTTCTACTAGCAGATTTTTCTATGGCCACGCTATTGTCTAGAAATCTGCATAATGGCTTTGACGATAATCACGGCATGCTCATGACACTGATCTTGTGTCTCACTTCCGAGAGGCTGAAGCGTAATCACTAAGGTTATATGTGAGGGGCTTAGAATGAAAAGGGTGTAAGTGATTTGATCGATTTCTCTACATCGACTCTCTCTTTTGGTCATAACTCAGCTGCAAACTCATTTATTAACTAAAGAAAAAGTTGACGAAGAGAAATCGATCGAGTCACTTACACCCCTTGCATTCTAAGCCCCTCATGTAAGTGTATGTCTCAAATGGCGATACATATACTGCCCATGTTTGCATAGGAGACGTAATCACCAACACCATTAGTGTTGGAAAACGCAATTTTGTTGTTTTTTTTTCTTGCCTACAGGAGTAACTTAAAGGCGAATGCACTTCAAAGTTTAAAGCCTCTTAAAAAACAAAGAAAGAAGAAACAAGAGTAACAATGCAAAATTCCAATGAAATAATCTGTCCAGTTTGAAGATATTATCGGTAAAAAGTGGGCATAGGAGATTCTGCGGATTAAAACATATTTTTTTTCCATTTGGAAAACGCTTGCGTCTGTTTATGCGGACAATCAATCGTTTCAATGAACATTTGTTCGCATAGCTAGACCTGATCACCAGGTTGCACTGTCTGTAGCGTTAGTTTTTACATTTCCGATAATAGTCAAAACGTCTCCTTCGATAGTTTCAGTTTTTATCGGATAAAATTAGAAAGGTTTGGAAGAAATTTAGTTAAATGTCTGGAATAGGTGCTCTACATTTGTAGCGAGTCTATGATAGTACTTTTTTCTGAATACTCTGGCATATGATAAGAACAGCAGGTTCGTGTTTTTTTTCAATTAATTGAATTTGTAAAGGAAATCTGCAATGTTGGTAATTTGAGCAACATGATTTACCGATATCACGATCAATCGCATAAAAATGGTGGAGTGACTTACACCAACGGTATGAGTAAATGCTAAGTTTGTGAAATAATTCGATGTCGAATCCGAAGAGTTATAATGCTAAGAACCAATATTATTTTAATTTTACTACTTTTTTTTATAATTTTTTTTTTATATAAATTTAATTTTACTACTGATCTGATCTGGTGTCATTATCTATTTGAAGATTCAAATACAGAAATTTAGGTAATTATAACATTCAAAAACACAATTGCTTCTCTTTGTTCATCGCAGTGCAGTGTACAAAAAATAATCATTATATGAGCAGCGTTTCAATGGTTTCTTATATTCATCTATTAGGAAACACTAAGTAATAAGACACTATCGTGACAGGCATGTTTGTACTCTACAAAGAATGTGATTCAAATGTAGATTTAGCTTATAGCACATAATACTGGCAATTGTTGATTTTCGAACGATGTATGAAAGCTGTATCGTGCACCCGTGGCCGAGTGGTTAGCATCATAACTAACATGCCGGGTGTTCGGGTTCGATTCCCGTTCTGGTCGGGGGAATTTTTCGTCAAAGAAATTTCCTCCGACTTGCACTGTGGTCACGCGTATTCTAGAGCTTGCCACTCAGAATGCATTCAAGGCGTGTTATTTGGCATAGAAATCTCAACTAAGTACTAATAAAAATGACGCAAGTAATACTACGTAGAGACGGCGAAGTTCCTCTAGGAACGTTAGTGCCATTGAAGAAGAAGAAGAAGATGAAAGCTGTATGGAACTACGTCTGTTATGCGGACAAACAGTGATTTTTAGGAATCGTTTTTTTCAAAATTGCTCAAATGGTTCCGAACAAAAAATGTTTTTTTTGCATGTTGAGCAAAGGTAGCGTAGAATGCATAACGACGAAAAAGTTGATTTTGTTCATTTTGTCGCTTACGTCTCCTATACAAACATGGGCAGTATAGGTGGTACACCTCGGTGGAACCACGTGTACAAAAATACAATCAATTCATGTTCTAAAAAATAAACTTCAAGCGGAAATGAAAATACGGTCGATTATGTCTCGTTTCTCTCCGATTTTTCCGTATGATGTATGACTTTGTATTTTTAATTGTTAACATGTGCAACAATACAAAAATACATTAGAACTCTCCACCAAACGCTATGAAACCCGACGCGGAGTTTTAGTTTATCGAGCATCCATCTTAGACTCAACGTTGCGTACAAAATCGCACCGTGATATGCGATCGAGCCTCCGATGTAATCGTGCTCTCGCACTTCGTATCGAGCATTTATTAACTCTATTATACAAGAAGTTCTTGATCTCACATTCTGCAGTTTTAAACTACAATATATGATCATAAATTAGCATGTGTCAATTGAAGAACCTTTATCTGATCATGAACGCATAATTTTTAACTATAATTCTGGTGATCTCTTGATCAAACAATTCAGAGATTCGAGAAAAATAAGTTGGGATACTTATCATTCCAAACTTCAGAAAAAAAAATTAAATCAGTGGAACGTATTTCCCCTACTGAGCAGTTTGAAATAGTTTCATTAGAATTTGAAACCAATGTTAAATTCACCTCTGAAGAAAATTGTCCACCAATGTTAAATCCACCTCTGAAGAAAATTAAGGATGCATCTTGGTAAAAAAAAAGTGAAAAGTTTAGAAAACTCTTCTACAAAGCAAAAATTACTTCTGATTGGACAGATTACAAAAACTGTCTAACGGAGTATAACAAAGAAATCCGTAATTTTGAGAGGGGGGATTGGAAGTTCACCTGCGAACAGGTAGAAAGTTTTCCTGCTGTAGCAAGACTTCAAAAGGCCCTTTTAAGGATCATATCCATAGATTTGGTAGTCTGAAAAGAAGAAAACGGTCAATATACAACCGATTCCCGGGAAACACTTAGTATACGTACTTCCCAGGTTCAATCCAGTTGACTTCCGGACATGCACAAGTCTTCAATACAGCTCAATCTTGTCCAATAATAGACGAGAATAGAGCTAAAGCAATGACTAGGGCGGTCTTCACGAAGTCAAGGGTTGAATGGGCAGTAGATTCCTTAAAGTCCTTTAAATCTGCAGGACCAGATGGGGTTTATCCGGTGCTGTTACAAAAATGCAATGATAGCATTGTCCCTCTTCTGACAGAGATGTTTAGAGCTAGCATGGTACTAAGCTAGATTCCTCGTAAATGGCGAGAAGTCCGAGTTATATTTATTCCTAAGGCTTGTAAGCGTGACAGGACGACTCCCAAAGCGTATTAATCAATTAGTCTAACATCTGTCGTCTTGAAAATGATGGAAAAGATCATTGATCTCCATACTGCAAATAAATCAACTGGAACAGCGCTTCACACGTTAATTTCAAAAATAGAGAAGTCCTTCGACGCTAAAGAATTCTCGTTTATAGCTTTTCTTGATATTGCGGGGGCATTTGACAATGACAATGACAATGACAAATTAAGTTATGAAAAAATAGATAATAAATATTGCATAATGCATATGGTGAATGGACGATTAATCGCAGTAGCAAACCAGGTGTGCGAGTTTTTTTTTTTTATCCAAAATATATATTTTTATTAAGGCTCATATGGCGTCTACCTGACGGAGCCGGAAGTTCAATATTTCGACAATGTTTGCCTTATAACTATGTTAGTAATATGTAACCGATTACTCGCGGTTAAGGTGTGCGAGTTGAAATCGTCGTTTTTTTTTCGATGAAGAAAACACAGAATTTTCAGGAGAATCTCAAAATATTATTATTTGAAGAATTTGAATCAAATAGGGATGATTTCACACATTCCGTCCTTCTCTCAGGCAAATTGTGGATTCCTTTTCATAAACCTTTTTTTATTCCGACGGCAACCAAAGCCATTATACACTTTAAAACTATTTCATAAAATTGTGACATATTTTCTAAATTGCGACACCCTGGAAAAAATTAAAAGAAAAACATATCATCTGTTGTTTCTTATTCCATAAAATCAAATCTTTTGAATAATTGCTCCGACTTCGCTCAAATCTTTTATATTTTTTTATTGTTTGTATTTTGTTCAAACCTCTTACATTTATTTCTTTCCCAAATAATCTAGACCCGTACATTTTTATCACAGCCTTAGAGTCTATCATTTATTTACAAAAAAAAAACTAATTTACAATGTCTAAAGCACTTTTTTTTATATAAAATAGAGGTCATGTAGAAAATTTAAAAAATAGGTCTAATATAGTAAAACTAATTTTGACGAACTTTGTGGAACATCGCTACATTTTGTATTCAGCCACATGTCTTCAAAAGGTTTTCAACGTAACTCCTGAACATATATTTTTTCCATAATGATGTGTTTGGAAAAGTTGTGAGAAACTATAGGCAAATTCATAAAATTTCATGAACATGACGGTATAACACGACAAATATATTAAAAGGGCCTATTTACTATAAAAAAGACAATAAATTAGAAACATTTTTTTAAATATCTCGAGAATGGCTGCATCTAGGAGGAGATTGATAATGAGCTTTTTTTGTTTTAAATCACATCAGGATTCATAATTTGTGGCTAAAAATGATTGGTAACATAATAAAAATTCGATGTTTCGAAAATTCATAAAAATTCGATGTTCCACAAAGTTCGTCAAAAGTAGTTCCACTATCTTGGACTTTTTTTTATTATAAATTTTGTACGTGACTTCTATTTTATATGAAAAAATAAAAAATACGTGCTTTAGATACTACAAATTAGTTTTTTTTTGACGTAGGACTACGTCTTTCATTTCTATACCGGGGTGTAAAATCAAAGTTTCGAAAACGAAAGCGTTACGCCGGAGACCGAGATTTTGAGCGTTAATAGCTCCTAAACAACTTAACTAAATGGTATTTTTTTTTATAAATTCGTTTATTTTTACAGGCTCAGTTACATAAGTTTAAAGGAGCCGAAATCTTAAATATATTTTTAAAACTATATATATATGAACAATTTTCTTAAATCTATGGTTAGTAATGTGGGAAACCGATTACTCGCGGTGGACTCGAGATTAAAAGGGTGACATATTTTTCTCAGGAAAAGGATGGGGTATAAGGAAATTATTACAATGTTGATAATCACACACACTCAATTCTTAAATCTATTCGTACATCTGTTGTGAATTTACATTTCATTCTCCTGTTTATAGCAAGCAGACCAATTACTCACAAAGGAAGAAATGGAGGGTATGAGGATATAAGGATAATCACACACGAACATCGATTGATTTAAGGAAAACATATATTTGGGACATGTAATCAAGGTCTAACCGAGCCAACACATCTCTCACCGGCACATTGGGCTGCCTTCCTCTAGCCCGAAGGGAGTTCTCTAAATTCGATCTGGCAACAAGATACACCTCACACGACCAAAAAACGTGTTCGATGTCGCGGTAACCTCGGCCACAAACGCAGATATTGCTGCCGGCCAGATTGAAACGAAAGAGTAGCGCGTCTAACGAACAGTGATTGGACATGAGTCGGGAGAAGGTGCGAATAAAGTCCCGACTCAAGTCCAGACTTTTGAACCATGGTTTGAGGCTAACCTTAGGGATAATCGAGTGAAGCCACCGGCCCAATTCGTCTTCGTTCCATTTGCGTTGCCAGTTAGCGATGGTATTTTTACGGACTAAAGAGTAAAATTCATTGAAGGCGATTTGACGCTGATACCTTTGCTAATGAGTCAGCCCTCTCATTACCCGGAATTGAGCAATGAGAAGGGACCCACACAAAGGTAATGACATAACAGCGTCTGGATAAAGCACTCAAAATTTTTCGTATTCTCTCAAGGAAGTACGGCGAGTGCTTCTCCGGCCTCACTGAACGGATAGCTTCGACAGAGCTAAGACTATCCGTTACAATGTAATAGTGTTCAACAGGTCGTGAGGCGACGCTGTCCAGCGCCCAATGAATTGCTGCCAATTCAGCAATATACACTGAGCAAGGATTCTGAAGACTGTGTGAGGTGCTAAAAAATTCGTTGAACACTCCAAATCCTGTGGACTCATTTATAGTGGACCCATCAGTAAAGTACATATTATCACAATTGATACCCCTATATTTTTCATCGAAGATCGTTGGAGCGATCCTCGATCGTTGGTAATCTGAATATCCATGGATATCTTGCTTCATGGACAGATCAAAATGCACAGAGGAATTGATGTAGTCAGGGAAACAAACACGGTTGGAAATATACGAAGAAGGATCAACCTGCATGGAGATGAATTCATGATATGAACTCATGAATCCGGAGTGAAAATTTAGCTCGATCAGCCGCTCAAAATTTCCGATCACCAATGGGTTCATGACCTTACACCGGATGAAGAACCGAAGAGATAATAAATTGAAGCGATCTTTTAGTGGGAGTAGGCCTGCCAAAACCTCGAGACTCATGGTATGCGTTGAGGGCATACATCCCAACGCAATACGGAGACAAAGATACTGAATTCGCTCGAGTTTAATGAGGTGTGTTTTGGCAGCTGATTGAAAACAGAAACTGCCATACTCCATCACTGAGAGAATAGTTGTTCTATACAACATTATAAGATCTTCGGGATGGGCTCCCCACCAGGTGCCGGTAATTGTACGGAGAAAATTTATTCTTTGTTGGCATTTTTTACTCAGATACCTAATATGGGCCCCCAAGTACATTTGGAGTCGAACCAGACCCCAAGATACTTGAATGACATAGCATGAGTGATCGGTTTACCCAAAAGTTGAAGCTTTGGTTTTGCTGGTCTATGCTTCCTAGAAAAAACCACCATCTCTGTTTTCTCCGTGGAGAATTCGATCTCTAGCCCAATGGCCCAGGTTGAAAAATTGTTCAAAGTATCTTGTAAGGGTTCTTGAAGGTCGGATTCTGTTGATCCTACGACAGAGACCACTCCATCATCTGCAAGTTGTCTTAGGCTGCAATTTTGTGTAAGGCAATTGTCGATGTCGCTTACATAGAAGTTGTACAAAAGGGGGCTTAAACATGAGCCCTGGGGGAGGCCCATGTAAGAGACCCGACTTACTGCCGAATCTCCGTGAGAAAAGTTCAAATGCTTCTCACAAAGCAAGTTATATAACATATTATTCAATAGAGGCGGCAGACCCCGAGAGTGTAATTTGTCTGACAAAACCTCTATTGAAACAGAATCAAAGGCCCCCTTTATGTCCAAGAATACTGAAGCCATTTGTTTTTTTCCGGCGTAAGCCATTTGAACTTCTGAAGAAAGCAACGCAAGACAATCATTCGTCCCCTTGCCCCTGCGGAACCCATATTGTGTATCTGAGAGTAGGCCATTCGTTTCAACCCATCGATCAAGGCGAAACAAGATGATTTTCTCCAACAATTTCCGTATACAAGACAGCATTGCTATTGGGCGGTACGAATTGAAGTCGGACGCGGGTTTTCCGGGTTTTTGAATAGCTATAACTCGTACTTGTCTCCAATCATCTGGAACAATATTATGCTCCAGAAACCGATTGAATAAATTCAACAAGCGATGTTTCGCCACATCAGGGAGGTTTTTCAGCAAGTTGAACTTAATTCTATCCGATCCCGGAGCAGAATTGTTACATGAAAGGAGAGCAAGAGAGAATTCTACCATCGAAAACTCGGAATCAAGATCGCACCTATCTTGTGGTATATCTCGAACAATTTTTTGCACAGGAGCGGAATCAGGACAAACCTTCCATGCAAAATTAAAAATCCATCGATGTGAATATTCCTCGCTTTCATTTGTTGAAGAGCGATTTCTCATGTTTCGAGCCACTTTCCATAATTTTTTCATTGACGTTTCTCGTGACAAACCTCCCACGAAATTTCGCCATAGGCACGTTTTTTCCCTTTGATCAAGTTTTTAAATTGATTTTCAAGGTCCAAATACGATAGAAAATTTTCAATGGTTCCACGTTTCCGAAAAGCTTTGAATGTGTTCGATTTATCCTGATAAAGCTTGGAACATTGGCTATCCCACCATGGATTGGGAGGCCTTCGACGAATAGTGGAGCCTGGGATGGGTTTCGTTTGAGCGCGAACCGCGCTGTCATAGATCAAACGAGAAAGGAAGTTATACTCCTCCAATGGAGGTAAACCATCTCTGGAATTGATGGCTAGAGCAATCGCGTCCGCATATTTTTTCCAGTCAATGTGTCTTGTGAGGTCATATGCCATGTTTATAGATTCAGAAGAATTCGACCCAATGGTGATGGAAATTTTGATTGGCAAGTGATCACTACCGTTGGGGTCCTGGATTACATTCCACTTGCAATCTAACGATAGTGAATTCGAGCAAAGCGAGAGGTCAAGAGCACTTGGGTTAGCAGGAGGTTTAGGTACACGTGTTGTTTCCCCAGTGTTCAAAAGTGTCATATTGAAGCTGTTACAAAGATCATATATCAACAGTGAACGATTGTCGTCGTACTGTTCCCCCCAGGCAGTTCCGTGAGAGTTGAAGTCTCCTAAGATCAATCGTGGCTCAGGAAGGAGTGAGCACATGTCAACAAGTTGCTTGCAGCTAACCGCAGCTCTCGGAGGCCAATACAAGCTGACAATACAGAGGTCTTTGCCTCTGATGTTTGCATGACAAGCAACAGCTTCGATCCCTCCAATAGGTGGAAGGTCAATTCGAAAAAATGAGTGGCACTTATTGATCCCCAATAGCACCCCTCCGTATCTGTCATCACGGTCCAAGCGTATAATATTAAAATCGTGGAAAGAGAGATCATCTCGCGAAGAAAGCCAAGTTTCGGACAGAGCAAAAACATCACAATTGAACTTATGAATTAAAAATTTGAATGTATCCAATTTAGGGATAAGACTACGACAATTCCACTGTAAAACAGTGATATCTCCGACCTCTCTATTTGAATTAGACATCAAGAGAGATAATCATTGCAAGGAGGGGCCATGTTTGCATCAATTGTTGCAAAATTGTCTTTAATACTGGAAGCATTGATATGACAATGGTTCTGATGGAGTCGGAAACATTAAAGCATGTGAAGATTTGAGCCACAAGGTCAGTCAACTTTATAAATCCCGATTGGGAAGTTGAACTTGACGATAAAATAGGGACAGTTGGGGTTTTTGATGTCCCTTCGAGTGCTGGGTCGTTCGAAGGTGAATTATTCCCACGGAAGCCAGGAGGAACCTGATTTTGCTTGTCCGCTGCACTCGATTTTTTAGGCATGCTAACAGAGGGTATAACCGGAGGGGCTTGTCCTTGAACTTTGGGAGTGGTCACATTTTTGCGCCGGGGATTCCCTTGGAAGATGTACGGTGTGCCCTCGTTAGCTGTATCCGCTTCCATTTCGTCAACTGGCAGCGAAGCGAAGACATTGTTTGCGGTTAAAGGTTGTTGCTGTTGGGCCAATGGAGAAGCGCCCTTCAAAATTTCCGCAAAAGTGCGCTTCGAGCGTTCCTTTAAAGAGCGCTTCTCCCAGCGACTCTTGTAAGTTTCACAAGCCGAGAGCACGTGCAGAGTTCCTCCGCAATATGGACACTTTTGCTCAATCGCACTGCAGGATTTGTCCACATGTTGCTCTCCGCAAGTGGCACAGCGCTCCTTGTTGGCGCAGTAAGCTGCTGTGTGACCAACTGACTTGCATTTCAGGCAAGTCATGGGCTTTGGCACGAAGAGTCGCAGCGGTAGCCTCAATTTGTCCACCATAACGTAGTCAGGGAGGGCGGAGCCAGCAAAAGTGACTCTAAACGAGTCGGACGGCGTAAATTTCGATTCTTTCCCTTCCTGGGAGACTTTGCCGAGTTGTCGGCATTCTAAGATTTTAACCTTAATCAAAGGCAGCTTTTTAAATCTGCCATCTCCTTCCATAATTGATTTGCACGTCAGACCCGTTTCGGTTATCACCCCCGAGATTTCTACGTCATGGGAAGGCACGTAGACACGATATTCCAGGGTAAACCTCTGGTCGACGACAATACCGTTTGCGTCTTTCCGATCAGCCACGACAACACGCAGTTTGGTCGGTCTAACCTTCGTAATTTCTGTCACGGAGGAGTATCTTGCCAGATCTTTCATGATCTGAATAACATTAAGTGCTTTTCCGTTTGGCTTAGGTCTGAAGAAAACAACCCACGGACCAGTTCCAGGTGCATCTTCAGGATAGACCTTGACACGTGGAGAGAAGACAACAGGAGGAGAAGGAGATGACGAGGATTGAAGGGGATCGGGGACAACAGGATGGGGAGGCGAAATCTGAGCTGGGGTAGGAGCGAGGGGGGTTGGAGAGGAGATATTTGCAGGTTTTTTAGAGGGGGGCTTGCTAGAGTTAGCAGACTTGTCCCCGGACGAAACATCCTCTGATGTAGGAACACGTTTAAGTGTCTTCGCTGTTCCTTTATTAGTTTTTTCAACCAGAGGGGAGTCATCATCAGAGATCTCCATATCTGGAGATCCTCCCCCTCCTTCTGCCATTCTGTAATTGGTACTTATAATCTAATATTTTGTTTTAATAATAATAATAATAAAAAAATTAAAAAAATAAATCTTATATCTTATTTATTTCTATTCACCACAATGCACCCCAGTGCTGATGAACTGGCAACCGCTGCTTGCTTCTCAATCGGAGCGCTTGAGCGCTCGGCACTATCACACATCACTAAGAAGTGATGCTCTCCTTCACACTGCTGTAAGTGAGCAGCGAATCGCGCTGGTATTGTGTGCGTGCAACTGAGCACCGATGTCCGACTTCGATTGCGATGGCGACAAATCGGCGAAAACTGAAAGCCGGCTGGCCTTGCCAGGCTTTGATGATTCTGCTTTTCTCACTAATTCCGAGTTCACACTGCGTTTTACGATATCTCGAACAGTTCGAAAACGCGCGAAAAAAGCTCACCCGGGCGATAAAAAAAAATAACAGTCAACGGTAACCGAAAACAATGCTTTAACGGAGACGCTCACAGCACATGATAAACAGTTTTGAATTCAGATAGAACTGAACTAAATGGTATGATAAACACTTCATTCGAAAGATAAAATGTCTACGCGTTCTATACTTGTTACTTTTTGATCCAAAAACTTGTTTCAATAGTCTTAAAATTGCTTTCAAAACAGGCTATTGATATCACCAATCGGTATATAAGCGAGCGCCGCTCGGAAATCCACTCAGTTCTAATTGAACAGCGATTGGAGCATGTTGTCGCTGTTGTGGAGAAGCTCTTCGTTTATCATGAAAGCGCGGATGAACGGTGTCACCAAGAGCCTGTTTGTGCACCCTAGGCCAGAAGGGAATCCATCAGGAGGAGAGTGATGCCACAAACGGTTCCCCGGAAAGACATCGCTACACACACATACACGCGCGGAATTTTTTCCGTTTGGATGCCATTCAGCATTGAGAAAGTTCCGGAAAGATCTAATCATTTCTGGAAAATAATCTGCCAGTTCCTCTGGTAATTTAAAAATACATTCATGTGAAAGAGTTTATTTTAATGTTTTCTATCCATGTAACACTGTGACCAAATATGTTTCAATCAAGTGCTATTAACAGGTGGTTATCGAATTAGTATTAACCACTGGTGGGCTTCCAGTATCGAGGAAAATGTGGAAATATCTAATCGTTACTGAAAATAATCTGCCAGTTCCTCTGGGAATTTAAAAATACATTCATGTGAAAGAGTTTATTTGAATGTTTTCTATCCATGTAACACTGTGACCAAATACATTTGGTTTTGTGATTTTTCAATCAATCGCAATTAACAGGATAGCTTCAGAAGATTATTCTTCCCCATCAGTAGGATATTTCCGTATCCAATATTGTATGCGCCCGCAATCGATTATTGCTCAGTCGCCGAAAGTTCCGAGCTCAGAGAGTTCATTCCCCTCTAGTTTGCCTTCCAAATTGCCATCGTAAACCACACCTTCTCTCGATTCAATCACACACAAAAAGCATACTTAAGCGATATTCTGGTGGTGAGACACATTCATTTTTCGTGAGGACATCGACAAGACAACATCGTTGCCTAACGTGCTGGAGGAAGTGGACGGCGAAGGATCGACACATACACGCGCAGAATTCTTTCCGTTTGGATGCCATTCAGCATCGAGAAAGTTCCGGAAAGATCTAATCATTGCTGGAAAATTATCTGCCAGTTCCTCTGGGAATTTAAAAATACATTCATGTGAAAGAGTTTATTTGAATATTTTCTATCCATGTAACACTGTGACCAAATATTTATCAATCAAGTACTATTAACAGGTGGTTATCGAGTTAGCATTAACCACTGGTTGGCTTCCAGTATCGAGGAAAATGTGGAAATATCTAATCGTTACTGAAAATAATCTGCTAGTTCCTCTTGGAATTTAAAAATACATTCATGTGAAAGAGTTTATTTGAATATTTTCTATCCATGTAACACTGTGACCAAATATGTTTCAATCAAGTGCTATTAACAGATGGTTATCGAATTAGCATTAACCACTGGTGGGCTTCCAGTATCGAGGAAAATGTGGAAATATCTAATCGTTGTTGGAAAATAATCTGGCAGTTCCCCTTGGAATTGAAAATTACATTCAAGCGAAAGAGTTTATTTTAATGTTTTCTATCCATTAAATATCCATATAATACATTTGGGTTTGTGATTTGTCAATCAAGTACAGTTAGCAGGTTAGCTTCTGAAGATTATTCTTCAGAACAAGGTTTTTCGTATCCTATATTGGATGCATAAAACCTTGTGCCTCCAACGTAACGCTCTCGTTTTCGAAGTCCCCCAAATATTCATTAATTCATTCATTCAGAATGGATTTAGATTCAACTTCAAACAAATGATCTCTAAATCAACGATAGTCCTACGTCACCCTTGCGGTTATACCATAGATATAACCCACTTCCTGTTTTTTGTAAATAAAAAAAACTGTTTTTTCTCAATGTATATTTTTTACGTTTAAACATCAATACTCTATAACTCTTTCTAAGACACTATTTCGGTACAGTTCGTTTTCGAGATATAAATTATCAAAGATTTCTCTTACTAAAATCGATAGGCTCTTTTCAAAAGTTACTCTTGAGTCAAAAAGTTCCAATTGCTGTGGAAAACTCATATTTCCTCCAACCCAAACGGGATACAAACTTTCATGCGAATCAAAAATACATGTTTTTGAAATCTGCATTTTTAGGACGATTTCATTTCGAATTGCACTAAATTAAATTTAAAAAAAAAAGAAAATTATAATCTTCATTTGAAATCTAAAATCTCTAAATTATATAGTAGTTCTCTCGATTGCGAATTACGAATAAGAACCTTCACATTTGATTCGCGATATGGATTCATGAAATCTGAGATCGGGAATCAATTGTACTTGGTTTTGTGGCAATCTGCCACTGTATTCGAGTCGGAAATTTGAAAGCAGATTTTTTCGGTGTCTGCTGTAACTTGTGCGAGACAACGGAAACAGTCGAACTAACAAAGCGTCATTTGATTATGCGAATGAAGGGCATTGAGTTCATATTTATTAGTTCAGTGCTATTGATGAAACAGCAATTTGCGAATGGTTTCAACGCTCCAGACGACGTCAAAGGGGATCAAACCAAGGCCGGCTGGAATGCAAGGCTGTTTTACACGACCACGCTATCCACATAGCTAATCATGTTGTTGCGTAAATACGTGATAATATTACACTTCATTACAAAATGAAGTTGGAAAGTGTTTTCTAAGAGTAAAAAGGAGATCTATATCAATCTCGGTCTGAACCATGTAATAGGCTGTCAAAAAAGTCCTGCGGTATTTCCGCGAGGTGTCGTTGTAAG
Source organism: Toxorhynchites rutilus septentrionalis (assembly GCF_029784135.1). NCBI lineage: Eukaryota > Metazoa > Arthropoda > Insecta > Diptera > Culicidae > Toxorhynchites > Toxorhynchites rutilus. The sequence goes on from NC_073745.1 coordinate 99,966,015, forward strand.
CGCGTAGTTCTAGTTGTATTCATTGTATCGAGTCATACATTGTATCGAGTCATATTGTTGGAAAGGTATTTTTGCGCGCTATAATATAGTCCTTGATAGTGTTTTGTTTGGTTAAGTCGTTCGTGAGTTATAGTGTCGCAAATATGGAACAAAATAAAGAGAAAATCCGACATATTTTACAGTACTACTATGACAAAGGCAAAAATGCATCTCAAGCTGCCAATAAAATTTGTGCAGTTTATGGACCCGATACAGTTTCCATTTCCACCGCACAACGATGGTTCCAACGTTTTCGTTCTGGTGTAGAGGTCGTCGAAGATGCGCCACGCTCCGGAAGGCCTGTCGTCGAAAATTGCGACAAAATCGCTGAATTAGCCGAGAAAGACCGGCATAGTAGCAGCCGTAGCATCGGCCAAGAGCTGGGGATAAGTCATCAAGCCGTTATTAACCATTTGAAGAAGCTTGGATTCACAAAGAAGCTCGATGTATGGGTGCCACACACGTTTGCCACACATCTTTGACCGTATCGACGTATGTGAATCGCTGCTGAATCGCAACCAAATCGACCCGTTTCTAAAGCAGATGGTGACTGGCGATGAAAAGTGGGTCACTTACGACAACGTGAAGCGCAAACGGTCGTGGTCGAAGCCCGCTGAAGCGGCTCAGACGGTGGCCAAGCCCTCATTTACGGCCAGGAAGGTTCTGCTGTGTGTTTGGTAGGATTGTCAAGGAATAATCTATTATGAGCTGCTTCCCTATGCCCAAACGCTCAATTCGGACCTGTACTGCCAACAACTGGACCGCTTGAAGGTAGCACTCATGAAGAAGAGGCCATCTTTGATAAACAGAGGCCGCATTGTCTTCCATCAGGACAACGCCAGGCCACACACTTCTTTGGTGACGCGCCAGAAGCTCCGGGAGCTCGGATGGGAGATTCTTTTGCATCCGCCGTATAGTCCGGACCTTGCACCAAGTGTCTACCACCTGTTTTTGTCCATGGCGAACGAGCTAGATAGTCAAAAGTTAGCCTCAAAAGAGGACTGTGAAAATTGGCTATCCGAGATTTTTGCCAATAAGGAAGCGAGCTTCTATAACAGGGTATTATGAAGTTGGCATCTCGTTGGGAACAAGTCATCGAACAAAACGGCGCATATTTGACCTAAAACAGATGATTGTAACTAATTCTATGAACAAATAAAAATTCAAAAAAAAATACCGCAGGACTTTTTTGACAGCCTAATACATTAGGGTGGCAATGGATGTATGGGAAAAATTTCATCGTCGAATTTCAAAAACCGGCAATGTACATTTTGTTTATTGGTCCAAAAAAAATGATCTGTGCAAAATTTCAGCTCGATCGGACATAATTTAGGGGTGCCTAAAAGCGCTCAAAGTTTTGATTTTTTAAACTTTGCACAGATCATTTTTTTGGGCCAATAAACAAAATCAATCAAATTTCAAAACAATGGTCGGTTTTTGAAATTTGACATGACCATTTTCGCTGCCACCCTAATGTACATATGTGGCAAAGTAATGCGTGCTCTTTTGCAACGTGTCTCTTGTTTCGCTCGCTCGTATTAATCTTATATTGCTGTTCCATATATATTATACAAATGCTTACCAGTGTTTGAGAGTCATGACATTTTCTGTTATTTTTAGGCTCATTTAATGTAATAAATCGGAATGACAAAACATGAGCTAAAAATCAATTTTGGGTGTACTGTGTAATTGGTTGGACCAACTTCGCGTTGTTTATTATGAACTGTTGAAACCAGGTGAAACCATCTAGATATGAAGCCTTAAATCTGAAATCCAGAATGAAATTCAGAATATAAAACAAAAGTTGGTTCTATAATCCTAGAATCTAACATCAGAAAATCAAATTCTGGAATGTGGAGTTAGTAATCTACAAATTCCACAATTTGGAGTTTGTATCTTGAGCCACAATCTGTAACTTAATTGTTAAGCAAGGATCCGAAAATTGTATCTGAAATCAGATTCTGATGTGTATCCAATAAAAAACCTGGAGTCCGAATCTCAAACTTGTAGCTGGAGATAGATTTAGCTGCAATAAAAACGCATGATAACAGTTGCAAATATTAGAAGCGGCCTGAAGCGTTCCGTGAGTAAAAATGATTTGTGCTGGTAACTCATCATAGAAAGTGATTAAAACAAGAGAGCCAAAAACGTAAAATATGAATCTTTACATGAAATAGAAAGCCTATAATTGGAACTACAGTTATCAGAAAAATAGATAGATTTGGATATTGTAGATTGCAAAACAGAAATACAAATATTATAATCAAAAGAAGAATGCACTCAAAGGCATTCCACACTGGCAAACACACTTAAAAAACAAATCTATCAAAACTGATAAACTTTTAAGTCAGAAATTCGAGAAATAAGGAGATTAAAAAAATAGGGATCTCAGTTGTGCTTATCAACTAAGCATCATGTACTGGTAAAACGTTTACGATTGCCTCTATCGTAGTGATAATGACACTACACAAATCACACATGGTCGTGATTGCGCTCATGGCAATCACTCAGCTGATTGCACAATATCACTCTGCTCTCGTGTGTGCATTTGTCACTCGCTTAATGTTATACACACGCGTCGAAAAAAGGCACAAGACATCAGGGCCCGAAATCTTCGAAGGTGAAAAATGAAGACCGACTCTACTCCCAGTAGCTTCGCTTCGACTAGAAATGCTTCGGTAGTCGCCGCTAACAAAAAATGACTTGACTAGAAAATGAATTAACTAGCGCTGACTAGCGAGGATGACTGGTGAACTAGTCCAGTCAGTGGTTATTTTAACTGACTCGACTAATGAATACAAATCTGCCTCTTCATTCAACTGACTTCAATCCACATTTCCGTTTCCCCCTGATACTAATTTTGTACACACGTACGCACGTCCATATAAAGAGGAACGACAACTTGATTCCTGATGCAAAAAAGTAGTTACCCCATCAATGGACGGTTTTTTCTACCCATCGTGAATTCAAACAAACGAACTTAGACATTTATCAAGTATGCTATAAAGGTCCTCGTATTGGTATTAGTTAGTATTGAGCGTGCAAAATAGCGCACACACACTGCACGCTATTTTATACGTGTGAGTAGTTTTCGTGTACGCTAAAAAAATCTAGCTCCCCTGTAGCGTTTGTCAAACCACGGTGAACTCAAACATCGATGCATGCAAACGTGCATGGGAGAGAGAGAGGAACGAATTCGTTTTGGAGGAAGTCACTTCAAAATGTAATGAGGACAATTTGACTGGGAAGAATGGAATGATATAGTCGAGTCGGTAGAGGGAGATAGCGACTAAACGCCCGACTGACTGTTCAGTCGTTTTGGCGAAGAAACTGCGTGCAGAGTCAAAAGTCATTTACCGACTGACTATGGATATAGTCAGTCGGTTAGTCAGCCGACTATCCTCAGTTGACTATGACTATGCTGAGCCCTGCAAGCCACAGCTACGATCGCCAGCGGATAAAACCGGATTCGCAAAACGGTTCGAATGCAGGAAGAATACAAGAACGGTTAGCACTGGATACGTTTCCTTCCAGAAATAGTGCTGCAGCAAAAAAAAACATTGTATCCGAAGACTCTCAAAGCGGTTGGGATTTTGATCCGGGTGTCCCTGCGAGGTATCCCACGGCTATACTGTCCAACTAGGGTTGGAAGATAAAAACACATATTATACCTATTCTTTGGAAAATTTTCAAAGACACTTTTTGGAAGGCATCAGAAAAACGATTCGCAGTTATCCTTCTGGGTGTGCGTGTTTCCAACACGTTCAAAATCAATTATGTCACCATTCTCGCGATGTTAAAAAACACGTTTATCCGAAGAAACGCCGGTTTCTTGTGAAAAAAAAATCAACAATAAACAGCCAACTCATCCAAACTTCCTTTATTGTTGAGAAATTAAAAACTTGCCATTGGATTAATCTCATACTACCAAGAAAACTTTGTTTCGCCCACTTTGTTTCAAAACCATGGTTTGATAACAAACGGATCAGATCCGTGGTCTTGTTTACTATTTCAATCGGTGAGCTATCCGCGATTGCACACGCAAACATGATGTGCGTTTTTCATTCATTCGACAAAGTAGAAAGATGTGAAAACGCAAAAAAGCCAAATATCCGGCACGTGGACCCCGGTTCTGTTGCGCTGTGCTATCACCGCGATAAAAGTAGATTTAGCGTAGCCATGATCCTTGCCATTCGCGCTAAATCGTGCCTAGCGGATGCAATAAATTACCAACGCCACTGTCGCCGCCCACATTGTTGCATTTGTCATGTGAAAACAACGTGTAAAAGAGTTTGACGAGCAAAAGGAGAAAAGAGAACGCCACCAGCAGCGAGATCTCTTCTCAGTCACTAGCCGGCGCTCCTTGGGGCCAAATTTAAACTAAGCGCTTTACAATGTGACCTGAGATTGATTCGCTTTGCATACTCAGGACTAATCGTTGTCTTTCGTTGTTTCTTCCTCTTTCAACAGGTGTAATGCAGGCCGCCACAATGGGTGGAACCAAGCTGGAGAAGCGCTACTCCCCGAGCTTCCGGGACGATCCGGGTCGCAAAATCGCCGCGTCGAAGCGCAAACGCGAGGAAGTACTGCGGTAGGTATCCCCTGTATGGTCCCGCCCTCGTCATTACCACTGTTTTGTCATCCAAATTACAGCTTTATTCTGTCACACTGTGTACGACAGATCTCGACTTGTATGCCGAAAAAGCGCATAAAATCGAGCCTCGAATACGGCGCTCGAACCTGTGCTCTCGCACACGTGTTGGCTGTCGTGATAGCACAACTATGCTGCTATCCGGAAGTTTGGAGCAGTGAATGCACTGTCTCTGAAGGTCGCGGTTTGAATCCACGCCTGGCTCGCACACACTCGCTCTGTCCAGTGGGGTCTAAAGATGGTAAATGATTACTACCTACCAACTCATGTCTGTTCCTTTTTCTTAGATTGAACAGAGAGATCCATATAAAAAATGTCGTATTTTGATTGGTCACACTTGCTCTTCTCCTAAACCACAAAAAAAGCTTAGCGGTCATTCTGCCGAAGTGTCAAACCTTGTAAATCACAGAAATCAAAAATCTTAGCTCATCATCCTCCCGTTTGTCGATTACCGAACTAATCATTGGCTTTTCTTTTATTTCTTTCTCTTCTACTTGCAGGATGAAAATTCATAAGAATGGCATACCTTCAGAAGTGTTAAAAAGTATTTCACAGATTGACAACTCCAATAAACAATGTTAGTATCATGGAATCGATTCGCATGCGCCGAAAACCACACACACCGCTCTCCCCCATTAGCATAGCAAAATCAGTCATGGTCCGAAGCCAGCGCCGCCTCATCAGCCCATCTCTCTGTTTGTGTCTTCCGCCTGCTGGTTGATCGCGCGCACGCTTGCTATATATGCCTCGACATCCTTTCGTTTTACATTCTTATGCTAGAAAAGGAAATCGGTTTCGCTTAAACACAAACAATCACGGCCCAGCAACCGGACACGCATTTTTGTTTACCATTATCCTACCGGTGCACCGTTAATGAACAATTCACCAGGATGTGGATTTTTTCGCCGTTATTAGGCACATTATTGCAGGCAGGGTTTTGATTTTGTGGATTACCTCATGAAAGCGCGCTGTGGCAGTGTCCATCCATCCATGCGAACAATCATCAGACATTAAGCGAAATGTGTGACTCTTACTTCTCTTATTTTGTCTCGCATTCGTGCAAAGCGTACCACGTGTAACACTAACGTACCGAATTCCTCGTTTCTCTTCCCACGCAATCCATCCAGATTTCCTGATGCTGGAAAACATCACTTCCGCCTACCGGCAACCGTGCATCCTGGATCTGAAGATGGGCACCCGTCAGCACGGTGACGATGCGTCGGCCGAAAAGCGCAGCAAGCAGATGGCAAAATGTGCGGCCAGCACTTCCGCCTCGCTCGGCGTTCGCCTCTGCGGTATGCAGGTCTACCAGGCGGATATCGATCACTACATGAAGAAGGACAAATACTGGGGCCGGGAGCTGAACGAGGACGGCTTCAAGGGTGCCCTGCAGAACTTCTTCTACAACGGGTACCACCTGCGGGTCAAGGTCATCGCCAAGGTGCTGGACAAACTCGAACAGCTGCGGAGGGTGATCGAGAAGCAGTCCAGCTATCGGTTCTACTCATGGTAAGCGAATGATGGGCTCCTAGTCTTTTGTTAGGACACTATTCAGCATGATGCCAGGTGTACAAGAGTGAAATGGGATTTTGGGAGTTCATTTTGTTGTGACATCAATAACTTCTGCCAAATGGGCGTGAATAATAAATTGAAAAATTACTGTACTGTCTTTGCATTGCAATGGATGTTGGGTAATGGTAATGGTATTGTATTATAGAGACTTTAAACTTTTTCAGTTCATTCGTCTCTAGCCTTGAGAAAGGCCCTTTGAAAACACTACTCTATTTTACTCCAGCGCTACCACCTCCGCCCTCTTGCCTTGAGAAAGGCACTCGATCCCTCGCCGTCCAGCCCGTCCAGCAACGATGTTATCCAGTCGGTGTCCACACAAAGAATGGGATGTTGGGGATAAACATTGAGTTTATATTGAGAATCACAAGCGCTAAATATTATAGGTAGTTCCAGGCGCGTCATACCCATTAACCGCAAGACCGAATCGCTTCGACTGGATTCCATATCAGACGATGTCTGATGAAACGGTTAAAATTGAGGATTAAGGAACGCTGCTGAAGCGTGTGCGCGTGTATACCTTAAAAACTATCATGGAAAAGTGACGACGTCGGATTAAGAATTTTTTTTAGATCATTTTGCACGAGGGAGTGACAGTGTTTCGCCATCGAAAGGGGTGGAAAATCGTCGACGACGGATAGTTCCGCCCGGGAGTAACCCACAACACCAATCAATAACTTGAAACGGTTGTTCTAATTGGCGTAGCGAATGAATATAAACCTGCCTCGCCATTAAATCTGACTTCACTCCACCACTACTACTCCTCCCCTACATGTACCTCGTTACTCGCGTACACAATCTTTTTTTAACGTTCATATAAGTAGTTAGTTTTAAGTAGTTATACCATTGATGGATGACTCCATTGTTTATCTACCGTGAACTCATCCACAATTTGCAAATGAGAGAAAGAAAGAATTCAGTTTGAGAGAGGGATAATTTCAAAATGGCTTGAAGTTCTTTAAAGCAGATAGCAACGAGTAGACCAGACAGAGTAGTAGCAGAAAACAACGAAAGATTTTGAATTATTGTGATACAGAAAGTGCTGAAAGAAGCGAAAAACATATTTCCAATGGAATGCGAATGCCAATACTCCACAGACCCCTGACGATCCTCAGTTTAATATTACTTTGCCGAGCCACGGTACTAAGTACGAATTGGCATGCAAAACCACTCCAGAGCATTTTGCTGCAAGTTTCGGAGAATTGTTCATGGTTGATCGACACTAGCTATGATGCGCGAGCTGTACCGTATTCAAATCAATAGCTCAATCCAGGCACCTTCAGGTTGTGTTGTAACCAGGGTTGCCAACAGGTTGCTTGCGTTGTTGGATGTTTGTTATGGATCGCTACATTTGATTTGTCCAGTTGCTAGTAGTACTTAGGCGTCGTGCACAAATTACGTAACGCTAAAAATGAGGTTTTTGGACCTCCTCCCCCCTATGTAACAAAAAGTAACGCAAGACGAACCCTCCTCCCTCTCATGTTACGTAACGCTAATCTGTACACAAAGTCAAAGTCGATTGAATTTTTTTTAGCTTTTTTAAAGAAATGAGAATATCAATGTAAAAAAATCAGATGTCTGCCCAGGTCGGAATCAAATGTTTAGACAAAAGTTCTTTATATGCGAGTAGTGTCTTCGGAAGAACTTTCGACATGTTCATAGAATTTCGAACAAACAGAGATGGAAAATTAATGCTCACATCTGTTGGGATTGGTGTTTTTGAAACAAATTGATTATCTCCTAGGGGCGCGTGAGTTTATTCAGGAATAAGAATGGAATTTTGTTACGTAACGAGCACGGCTACCCCCCTATCCCCTATGTCACATTAAGTAACAAAACCTTGTACCCACTCCCCCCTACTCGCGTAACGTAATTTGTGCACAGACGCCTCCCAGTAGCTCCGCTTCGACTAGAGCTGCTTCGGCAGTCACCGCCAACAAAAAAATGACTTGACTAGAAAATGAATTGACTAGCGTTGACTAGCGAGGATGACTGGTGAACTAGTCCAGTCAGTGGTTATTTTAACTGACTCGACTAATGAATTCAAATCTGCCTCTTCATTCAACTGACTTCAATCCACATTTCCATTTCCCCCTGACACTAATTTTGTACCCGCGTATACAATCTTATTGTACGTCCATATAAAGAGGAACGAAAACTTGACTCCTGATGCAAAACAGTAGTTACCTCATCAATGGACGGTTTATTTTCTACTCATCGTGAACTCAAACCAACGAACCTAGACATTTATCAAGTATGCTATAAAGGTCCTCGCGTTAGTATTAGTTAGTATTAGGCGTGCAAAATAGCTCACACACAGCACGCTATTTTATACGTGTGAGTAATTTTCGTGTACGATACAAAAAAATCTAGCTCACCTGTAGCGTTTGTCAAACCATGGTGAACTCAAACATCGATGCATGCATAAAGATACATGGGAAAGAGAGAGAGGAACGAATTCGTTTTGGGGGAAGTCACTTCAAAATGCAATGAGGACAATTTGACTGGGAAGAATGAAACGATATAGTCGAGTCGGTAGAGGGAGATAGCGACTAAACGCCCGACTCACTGTTCAGTCGTTTTGGCGGAGAAACTACGTTATGAAGCCAAAAGCAATTACTAACTGACTACGGATAGGGGAGATGGGGGTAAGACGGACATGTTAAGGAAGACTTCAATTGTATCTTTTGAAACTCATGTTTTCAAAAATTTAAAAGCAGTTTCTCTTAGTTCAATATACTTGTTTTCGAAATACCTGGCCAAATGTTTTATAAAAATATGTTTTTCCATGTTTTTTACTGAAAATAAAACATGCCGAAAAGTAGAACATTTTTAATAGGTGCGGGTATAATGGACATGTAGTGGGGGGGATATGGACAGGCTCATAATATACTAAGCGAAGAGGTTTATCGCTCGCGAGAGGAACAATTTCACTCTCTCTCAGTGTTTGTGCGTCTAGTAACCTGAAATAGAACAAAAAGAGAAAGCAATAAAAAAAAGATCAATATTTTTCCCTTCACTTTCCATCATGCATTGGATGTGATTATGGATGTGACTGTCCATCCACCCCCCAGTGCAATTATTTCAAAAATTTATATTTACTTTTCCGTACATACCTAATATCGCTTCTCTGGTAACTCACAAACCGAAATATAACCATCAGCGAATTCAATTTTGCAATTAAACCACTCAAAATGCTTAATATCGAAGCCGCAAAAGTTACATCCACACGCGGAATCATGTTCGATTTTCGGTTTTTGTTTCTCTATTCTACTTTTGATCAGTATTCATTGTCATAGGATGGTTTAAATATTATAGAATATCACGTAGAAGCGTTTTCCATCAACAGGAATTTGAAATTCATAATGCAACTATACAAATCAACCACATGTCCATTATACCTCCACTGTCTGTCTTACCCGCGGCTCCCCTATAGTCGGTTAGTCAGTCGACTATCCTCAGTTGACTATGACTAAGCCGTGTCCTGATCAGGATACGAGCCAAAAAGTCTGGGAAATCCTGGAAAATCAGGAAGGTTGGCATCTAATTGCAACTAATCATTTACTCGTGCAATTAGCACCTGCAGTTCAACTTCATCCAATTCCTTTCTTTTTTCTTCGAAAACTATCGATAAATTCATGCTTGTGAACCATACTATCAAAGCTGAGATTCTGTGGTATCTGGAGAGTTGCGTGTCACCAATCACTTCGCACTACTGAAAAAGACATGGTTGTATTGAGAAGAATGTTCATGACAGCCAGAATGCTGAGAAGGTCTAACTAGGGTGTGATAAAATGAACTTTATGCTGATGATTGACTTTGCCCCGTATTCTAAATTTGAGCTCGATGAAACTTTGTCGTTGCACTGCAGATGGGGTGAGAAGCGATAAATCGTTACATGATTTCAATGTTATTGGGAAAATTGGCTGGAAAACGATTCTAGAAGCTTTTGACTGTTGACTTTTTCAACATTGGAAGGATTTTGGACTTATCAATTGAACTTTAGCATTCTTAGCGGTGAAAAAATATAGCTAGCAATGAATGCAACAAGTTTGCTCACTATGATCCGAAAAATGAACGACTGTAAATTTTTTGAAAAGGATAATTTTACGGAACTTTTGACCGAAGATCATCCTCTGTCTCTTGTGTTGAAACCCCAACGTTGAGAAGGCTTTTCCAGTAACACTGAAAACAGGTGTGAGGAAATGGTTATGGTATGCTACAAGTTTATGCTATGCTTCACTTTGGAAGGGAAGAACTTAATTCAACGAGTTCGAAATTCTCATTCTCTTTATCTAGAAGGAAAGATTCCCGTCTTTCCTTTTGCTTTTTGCGTCAAATGAATCAAAGTTAATGGAATGGAGAAGCAAAAGCGAAATCTCTCAAGGTGAAACGTAACAGTTTTGTGAAATTCATCTGAATAAAAATAAAAATGACTCGTTCAGTACTCGGCAGTTTAATTCAATCACAAATCACAAACAATTAATTTATTCGAAAATATCGACAAACGTTCATGAATTTAATTGTTTTTTGCAAATTCAATGTTTTAAGGTCTCTCGTGAAGAACTTGGTCAGCTTTTTTTTAATAACAAAATTATTTTAATAACGTCAATATGAAAAAAAATTGCACCGTATTATTTTTATTCAGTCAGTATACGGAAAAATGAACGCTCGAAGGAAAGCTAGAGTTTGTTTTTTCAGAGTGAGACTATGATTTCATCAAGTACGTGGAGCATAATTTTAAAATTTCTGATCTAACGCATCTTCTGCATGTGCAATCGTCTGGAGTCAACTGAACTTTTCTTCAAATCAAACAAAAAAAGATATTGCTATTTTTTATGCATAAAATATTCCAGTTTTCATGCAATAAGAATTCTTCTACCCATATCAGACTAATGCCAAATATTGCGTTTGAGATCCTATCAAACATATTTTCGCAAACAAGTGCTGTCATTTTTTCCAATCAAACCACTACTACCTGTGACATTTATTGGAAAACGGGTAAACATTATTCTCACATATCCAGTACATGAAAATTTTACTAGATTGATGGCATCTATGCTTTATTGTTACTATGATAAAAAAAAGAATGTTGAAAAGATGGGAATATGTACAGAGGATAATATATCATATTTCAATCACTCTTCCGAGCCTAAATTTTGTTTGAAAAAAATCTATTTTTCATACTTCTACACACGAAATCATTTGAAGATGTCCAGCAAATAAACACTGACGATGTTTTCCTTATTTATCTCGTACAATCCCTAGTTCGCTGCTGATCGTGTACGAAGGCTACGAGGAACATCCGGCTACCGCCGCATCCAGCAGCTACCCATCTGACAACGATTACCACCTGCTAGAAACAGAATCCAGCTCGTACTGTTACGATGCGGATGCGTCCAACAGTTCCCTGGAGCAGTTCAATCTGTCCTCGTCGCACGAAGATCATCCCATCGATGACAGTTCTTCTGCACATCACCGGCTGAACGCGTCGATGGCTACGGTAGCGACGGCAGCTGCTGCTGCCAAAGCTGCCGCATCCTCTGCTTCGTCATCCTGTTCGTCCTCTCGGGCGACATCGGTTTCCACTTCGAGTGGTGCCTCAAGCGGGGCAGCTTCTTCTGTCGGAAGCAGTGGCAACGGTGCCGGCAAAGTACCTTTCGTCCCAATCTCCGAGGAAACCATCTACCCCGGACATGGGGACGCGACTATGGCTGTGCCGCTGACGGCAGCACAAACCCTTAACAGCTCCAGCCCGCATTCGATGGATTCGTGGATGAATTACAGTAGCAATAGTAGCAGCGATGATTATGCATCGGCTTTTGTGGTGCCAACTCATGTACGGAATGCCGACGCCGAGGCAAGTTCGGATTTCGACGGGGGATTTAGTGGACGAGTAGTTCCGGCCGATCGGAAGGTAGTCGTCGGCGGCGACGAAGCGATGGAAGGTGAACCCATCGTTTCAGCAGCAGCGGTGACCGCAACGTCTGCGGCAGACAAGAACATCTGTGGCAGTATTAATATTAGCAATGTAAATACCAATAGTAATAGCAGCTGTGGTGGTAAGGCGTATGAACAATCCGACGCTGGCTACCACGAGGACGATGTGGACGAAGAGGGGGGAGCCGCGGACAATGACGATGACGACGAGGAGCATCTTCTCCAGGAAACAAGTGTCAGTTCGAAACGGCTCCGTGGGAAGGATACGTCGGCCAGCCGAGCGCCCAACAAGGTGCAGCAGAGTCTCCGGCGAAAACTTAGCTCCAAGTCTAAATCCTCGTCAATGAGCGGACCTAGCGCATCCTCCTGCACGCTGGGGATGGCCGATGTACGTATGATCGATTTCGCCCACACGACCTTCGAAATCAAGAACGGTGGAACATCGGTGTGCAGCACAAATACCAAAGTGCACCACGGACCGGACAGTGGCTTCCTGCGAGGTCTGGACAGTTTGAAGCGTATTCTGTCCGAAATCAGCGACGAGCATTGAGTGCGATCCGCGGGGGGAATGTTGGAACGATCTCAATGTCGGTACTGTCTGGTGTTCTTCCTTCTTCTTCGGGAGCGCCCGGCGGCGTTGGCGGCGGCGGCGCATACAAAGCGTGAATGTGTGTGCTTCGTGCTTCGAGGCGCTCCAACCTGTGGGGATTGTGGGATCTTAGCGGCCGGCGCTGCTACTACTACTGTGTTGTTATTGACGAGTGTGTTCGCAAACCGTGAACCTGATCCAGTTACGAGAGAGAGAGGAGAGAGACAGAGGGCGGGTGAAAACTAGCAGCCGGCGGCGGTCAATATGCGTGCGATGAAAATTTCTTCGATCGAAGCGGAGAAGAGAAGAAAAAACATGTTTTTGTGAAATATTGTGATACTAAAGCATTTTTCATCCAAGTACATATATGAAGCATATAATTATATTAGACGACGATACATACACACACACACATACAGAGGCAAGGCGTTAATTTCAGATGAAGAAATTCCCTCTCAGCTCTTCAGCTGACCATCAGAAGAGTAATATCGTTTTAATTGTAGCCAGCGAGAAAGGTGCGGAAATCGTGCCGAGTGTGCAAATGTGCAAATGAAAAGTCAACACAGAAATTTCGATGCCGAGAGAAAATGCGTTTGTGGTGTGCTAGTTTGGGTTCTGTTTTCAGATTATTATTTGCTGTTGTATTTTTTTTCCACAAAAATTGTGTGGCGACTCATCCATCACACTTTTTAGCCTTTTAAAGTGTTAAACTAGAGTTCATGAAGTTGAACTCTCACTCATTCTCAACGGAACGAGACACGTAAGGTAACGTAACGTAAGATCTTCTACAATACAACTCTAATAGCAGCATTTGCAGCCATATTATCGCAACCATTGGCGTCATTAAGCTAAAACATCTAGGCAAGAAGTAATAATAGCGAACGCCAAACAAAAATGTTGTTGATTACCTCCTTAGGTTACCGAGGAGGTTTATCTACCCCCTGTTATCGAGATTACAAAGCCTTACAAAGTTATTATGAATCTACTGCATTTCATGTTGCACATTATTCACATTGGCTCTATATATTGCTGCTCTCTTTCCCCGCTCACTAAAGATAATTTGAATGTTGTCAATCGTTATTTTCAGAGCGTATTGAGACATTAATTCATTCAAGTTGTTTATATTTGAATGGTATTTATGTTGCTGTAATGGAAACGAGCTCGTCTAAAGAATGATGAGAGTGAGATGTGGTGAGAGATTGTGAAGTAGGCCAGTATGAGTAGTGGTAAGCGTGACTGCTATGTTCTATATTTATTTTGATACCACTTTTGCTGAAATAAAGCGGATGAAACTTTCAATTGCATAGTTACGAGCATATTTTTGCATGCAAAATAAAACACCCTGACGGTAATAATGAATATATCCCATTCGAGCGAGCAGTTTAAATCGTTAATGGAATCTTATGCTTCTCAAATTAAAAAAAATCCACAGCAGAAGTGATCAAAATAGAAGAACTGATGTTTTAATACGTGTAGAGAACATACTGATTTCTCTCCACTACGACAGACAGAAAAAAATCAGTCTGACTGAAGTGAATAGAATACTACCTTGATCAAAAAGTTCCCTGAATCACCACCGTGTGGCGCTCTCAGTCACCCATTTTTATTTATATTTTTTTTTGTGGGTTGGCACATCTGTCATTGACATTCTATAAAATTTGTAGTGTGATAGTTTGACATTACGTTACGCTGTATTGAGTACATCTGCCATTGTGCGTGGCTCGATTTTGTATAATTTGCAGAAATTGCTAAATCAATCGTTATTCATGAACATTTGGCTAAAAACGGAACGAATACCATCCAGCAACCATCGAATTCAGCTGATTTGTTTCCCCGTGAATTTTTCCTATTCGAACGACTCAAGAAACCACGTTTCAGCACCCGAAATGAGATAATGGAAAAATCGTAGATGGCGCAGATTGCCATACCACAAATCGAATATAAAGTTTCGAGGATTGGATCAAGCGCTGACATATGTGCGTTGCAGGTGATGGGGAACATTTTTTTCATTTCTTAGTTTCAAAAATGACAAGTCTTGACGAGAATAATCAATCATCCATATCTGACTAAATTCACAAGTGTTAGCTCCGCAGTTGGTCAGTCATGGTTGATTTACTAATCACAGGGCCTGAACGGCCTGAATGATATCCCGGGTCCCCAAAAACAAAAATTGAAAATGGTGATTTCCAAGACACGACCGCATTGTTAACGTAGGCAAAAATGCGAAATAAAAATGCGGCGAGAAACAAATATAGAAATGCAAGAATGAAACTCTTTAGTACAAACATGATGAATGAGTGCTTTCACTGAGTGGGGATCGTTTTGCGAAGCAATAAAACGCCCCTTTGAGCAAATGTTCAAATTAACTCTCAGAATTAGCTTGTACTGTTGATTGCTCGCTGTCTAGAGCAACACCAAAAAACACGAAACTTATCTAATTAAATTAGTTTTTCATTATCTCTTAGAAAAAATACATTTCCAGCGCTTCCGATGCTCCAAAAACATTCACAATGGTAAGAGGAAATCCGAACCAAATCGGATGTGGCGTGGGATGGCGGCGGGATACCTCCTTCACATCCGGTTTGAAATGAGCTGCCCTTCGACGCCACTTTTATCCCGAAAACAATGCTCGACTTCAGGAAAATTAATTGATCGATCGAAAATAAAAACCAATAAGTCATTCACGATTCATCAATCATCCTGCTAGCAACCAGATGGTAGAGATGGTAAACCAATAAGTCATTCACGATTCATCAATCATCCTGCTAGCAACCAGATGGTAGAGGCAGCAAGGCTTATCAAATGGCCTTTTCAAGGCATAGTGTTCAGATTCGTTCTCCAATTTGGTCTTTTTAAGACTAGAGGCGAATGAACTGAGAAAGTGCGAAAGTACGAGAAAGCCTCTATAACTCAAAACATTATCATCATTATTACACATTACTCTTCCGGCAAATAGAATATAAAACATAATTCGCTTTAGATTCTTCGATTATTATTTTAGAATGCATCGAATATTTAAAAAAATTATTTTTAGTAGAAAGTTCTGGTGGTCCTGGAATAGACCCATCGGTTTGCGTGATTTTGTGGAAGCAGTTGAAGATGGGTGATTTATCATTCATTCTTATTCTTGCGAGAACAATACATGTGATTTGTGTCGGTATTGCCAATGCACGTAGCGCACTCGGTATGTATGGCGATTATTCTTCTCGTGCTAGACATAGTGCGGCTCGAGACGATTGCGTATTTGTTACCCCACCACCGTTATCTATTTTATAACGTAGAAAATCAACAATTAGTACGTGTGGTTCAATCATACACAACCAATCTCCACAAAACGGTATGAAAACCGATCCTGCACATCGTATTTAATATTTCTTTCTGCTTTGCTCCTGTCTGTCTGACTGCACTCTGAGGCGAAAAAAATTGCATTGCTGTTCAGCACGGTGAAAAAAATAATGGCCATGGCTTGCACAATATTTATAGTGCTTTCACAACCATTCAGCAACATGCTTCAATCGCTGACCAATCTTGACTTCAATGAATTTTCCAAGCATAATTATAAATTTTTGTGATTATAACTACTCATTATATGTTCACCAATATTTATAGATTTTTGTGATTTCAATTTTCTATTAAAGCAGTTTTTCGTTCAGTCGACAAAGAGGTATTAACGTTCGAATTCATGCACCCCAAACGTACCGCACTCGTTTTCGAAATTTTACGCTTACACCCCAGTACAGATGCAGGAATGATGTGGTGCAAAATACAGAAGCACTCTCCACCAGACGGCATGAGAATCGACGCGGTACGTCCACGAACTAAAGTACACCACTGTATGCGATATTTATCTTCCATTCCTTCTTTGTATCGAACGAATCAAACTTTGAGATCGGCATTGAGAAAGACTACTAGCTGGAACGAGACTGTGACTTGAATAACGACGATCATGGTTTAAATTGAGGTACAATGTTACGCTACATACTAGGAATTGAAGGACGAAACAATAAAATCAAGAATACTATTTTAGTCACTTTCATGCCACTCAAAAGGGTTGAGGTAGGGATAGGGTTTATGGGATCATTAAATGCCCAAATATTACGTAACGCAGTCAGGAAGGGAGAAGAGGATACCTTGTGACTATTTCAGGTTTTTTTTAATAAAATATGAAGTAAAAAAAGTAGAAAATTTGCGTTACGTAACATTTGAGCGATCCCTAGTTGAAAAATCAACAAATTTGACTTGTCTCGTGTTTATTCATAAATTACATACATCCGTGACCGGAAAAAATCGCACCAGAAAACAAGTGCAACAAAAACAACCGCTCGGAAAAAATGTAATATCACGAGTAGGCTAGAATTATTGCGGCACGGAAAAACATCATGGGAATAAATGCCTCACAAAAAAGCGCAATTTCTCTTATAAATTAAGTTTTTCGTTTTCGTTTTTCGAAATTTATTTTGAGTTCAATAAGACCTGCAAACCTGCGGTCCAATGATTACCCGGTTTGAAATTAATTGTTAACGTTTTGTGGCCTAGGCGGGTCACAGGTGTTTGTGATATATAAGGAAAAGTATAATGACTCCGCTTCTCGGCAGTTGGACTTCAACTCTTTATTGAATTTCAATCGTTTACATCGTAGCTTACTGGCTGCATGGATACAGCGTGCAGAAGTGATGCTTTATGCTGCATAAGTCGCAATCGATCAGAATATCGTATTGCGCTTAATACTGATAGCGTGCATACAAAGTATCGACAAGGTTGGTATGCACCACATGAAACTTAGGGTACGATCATTTAGCAAGGCCCGACCGAGCTTTAGCGAGAATGAATTCACAACGGGCGGAGCTTAAATTGCAGTATTTTCTCCTTCCACATTGTCCGTAGAACGAATGTTGCATTTGCTTGAGTTCGATGAACTTTCAAGCATATTTATAGATTTTTGTGATTTCTCGTAAGACGTAGAGTAAACAAAGGATCGGATTGCAGTCAGGCATTTCAATAGTCGGGTGGATTAAAAGGTTCTTTCGTTTCAACTTACCCCGTATTTCAACTTGCCCCGGTGTACTTTATAGATTTTTAAATTGGGAAATTTTTTTTTTTGGAAAATTCGGAAAATTAAACTAGACTCTTGACCTAGTGAAAGCCCATTTGGAAAAACTCGCTGCCATCTGGGAGCAAACTGGACTAATGAATAATGAATGCCAATAAATCACGAATAGCTAGTAACAACACTCAATACACTCAATAAATTCAAAACGGGCGGAGCTCAAATTGCAGTATTTTTCCATCCACGTTGTCCGTAGAACGAATGATGTATTAGCAAATTATATTTCATAAAAACGTGCCCTGGTTTCTGATTTGGCATTTAGCTATTTGTGATCTGAGGAATCTAATTTTCCTAGATTGGCAGTCTTTATTGACTCGTGCTTCTCTACAATGGGCTAAGTCTCTATTACAAGAAATCCCGACTAGCGTAGACGCAAAACTTTGTGATCCGACGGTTCCAAAATGGTCCGTCCGAGCGAAGCTTGTGAATTACCTTCTCGGTTTTGGGATTTCTTGTTTTATTTTACCTTATTCCGTGCGTGGCGGCTGGTTGCCAACGCTGATTGATCATTTCGGATTAGAGAACGTAGTTGAATTTATTAATTGGTAGAATTTGCACTTTACTTTATTCCGTTGGTAGAACTATTGAACTTTAACTTGTTTGTATAACTGAATTGAACTTTTACTCGTTTGAATTACTGAATTGAACTAAACATACGGGACAAGAATGCTGATACGTAATTCTTTCCAATGCCCAAATCTATAAATAAGAGAAAATATCTCCCTTTCCTACTCAGATAACCGAAACCGCATCGGTTATCTGCCTGCCTATTTGCCAGCGGATTTTTCCCATCCATGTTTTTCCACTATTTTTATCTTCCACTATGCCACCAAATAATCCCAAATAATTATTTGTTTCATTCCTTTCCTTAGCATAGCGCGCTATCTCCACCATGTGCGCTTGAGCTGCACTGTGGTTCAGCGTCCCATTTCATTTGCCCAATTCTCGCTTGGGTCTTGTTTATGTTTAGTCATAAAACTCTGGAGCTCTTATCTTGGAAGCTATATAAACAGAAATTGAAGGAAAGAAAAAAAAACACGTGGTTCGTTCCTGCTGGCATTGGTTACTTCATATTGGTACCTTTTTTATTGCTGCTAAACTGCTAAGCTGCTAAGCTGCCATTACTAAAAGGCGTAGCAGCTACGTCAAAGAAGGTAATAATTTCTAAGGTTTTCGTTATTTTCAAATTTATAAAATAGTTTTAAATAAAATATCATCAAATGGGCTAACCAAAAGAGCCCAATGGGCCACATCCAGCGGGCCACAGGTTGAGTATAGCTGGTTTGATAGGTACAGCTCGAAACCCTTTTATCTCGAAATTTTTTGTTTCAAATATCACATGTGAGAATTGGTTCTGTACTTAGTAAAAAGCATTATAACGCTCGATCGAATCCGATTCGAACGCTCCCTGACTTACACTCTCGTTAGAACAAATTCATCTTACGAGCAGCATGTTCAATACAATAGATAGAATAGATTGCGATTTCTATGAATGTTGAAAGCTGCTCATTTCCACACAAAGCACACCGCATATATTCTCCCAGAAAAAAAGCATACCCTCGCGCATATTACGATAAGATAGGTTTCACCTTTTTTTTCGATTCAACTCGGTTTTTCTTGATGATGATGTAATGTGTGTTAGAAAAACCAAAATTTGTGCAATATATATGAGCTTCTCATTTGGCGAATTAAGTCCTATCTTGCTCAAAACCAGCAACAATTGTGTAAATTATGAATATCAGAGAATTTGGCTCAAACCCGACTGCGTCGGGTGAACAGATGAGGAAGCAGCAGCCACCTGCTTGAAAACTATTCCTCATACAATAAATGTAACGTATATGTTTCCTGCAATCACAAATATGACTATTTGACCACCATCCCTGTTCTCAACTAGAAGAATAGAGCAATGATAGAGATGTGACCACGAAATGAAACAAACTACTTTTGATCTCCTAAAAACCGGTGGTGGTAATCTTTAACCTAAGATTGCCAGCTAAAGCAACACGCCAGCAAAAAAAGGCCTCTGCCAGAAGACGGCCGGCAGCAATGAATAGCCGAAGATACGCGATAAACAACGCCTGGTTATCAGTATTAATTATTGTACCATTTTACTCCTCCTCCCGTTGATGTGTGCGTGCAGACGGTACACACGCGCAAGTGTATCTTCTCGTGTTCAGTTATTATGCGTTCTTCATTTCTTTTGTTCAATTCGCATTTTTACGGTGTTTGGTGTAGCGCAAATAAATACTACTTTTTATCACATAGGTACTTGTTTGAAATTGTAGATTTACTTATCAAATACTATTGACTAACACAGTGGAATCGATGACCTGAATCTAACCTACTATTATTAAAGAAAATAGAAACCTTTTAAGTAATGAAGATTACACACACACACCACAGAGCGGCCCATGGCCACCGACTTTACTGTCCAAAATCTACAGCAAAAGCAAACAAGAAAGAAACAACAGACATTAAACAAATAAAACACAAAAACAACGTCTATATGAAACTACTCGAGCTAACCCTTAAACTTAGTGAATGAAATGATAAACACACATACAATTCAGAAAGGATAGCAGAGATAGCGATATTTATTAATGATTGTAAGAAAGTTGTATATTTCTAGCAAAAAAAAAAAACAAAACAGAAAACTATGGAAAACAGCGAACAGCTCTAGTTACGCGGTAGTGTTCATTTTAGTGTGTAAAAAAATGACAAAAATGTTAAAGCGTATAGCCATCCTTTTCCTTCGCCTCTGAATTCGTAAAGAAGCAATGCTCGGTATAATATTTATGTCTCTATTTGGATTTGGTGCGATTCCTCGTCGAAATTGTGAACAAAAATAGAAGAAAAAAATAAACAAACAAACAAATCGGAGAAATTATTGCTTGTAATATACATATATGGGGAAAGCACACACAACACACAAAAACAGAATTACAAATATCATGTTAATGTTATTTAACTGTAGCGCTCCGGTGAGAATTTTTTGGCAAAGCGGCGGCGGCGCAATAATTCGCATCTATTATAACTGTTTGACTTTCACAAAAACAAAAACTCTATAATGAAGTGTAGCCTCTATTTGGTCAGAAACAACCATATAACGGAACAAAAAATATTTATTTGTATAAAACGATAAAGGAAAGGTGATTAAAACCAGTAGAGTTTCGAGTAATTCAAAATGATTACCCCAGTAGTTGTGTTCAATGGTAGCTGAGGCTACCTGCCGATGACATCCAAATCGAGCTTATCTCTGTGTTTGCAAATATGAGGCTTCTCAGGCTTCTGTCCTGTCTAGCGTACCACGTATCGTCTCAATCTTTTGTTTTTAGATTTGCGATCTTATCTCATGAGTTTGCTTGCCGGTCGCAGATATCACATTCTTCAGCACGTAACGTTTTGTTGGTCATGACAAAAACACATGCAAGCATTCCTAGAAATCATTCTTTATTCTAGTATGAATGGATATTCGTTCATAGATATTCAATCTGGGAATCGAATTCCGTGGGTTGAGACAGTAAGGTGATAGTTAAATAACAATTAATTTGAATTGGAAATATTGAGTTGGTCATTACGTTTAGTCGTTCGATAAAAAATAGCGCTGTTCGATACTTCGTTTTCTTCAAAAAATAGTTCTACTTTTTAGTGAACGCATATGGGACATCAAACAGATTTATTTGGCAACCCATTCGTATATAAACATCAATTCGAAGGTAACACAAAATTTTCTTTTTACAATTGTGCAATTCCAAATGAAATCGAACATAAAATGCAGTTTTTAAAAACTTGTATTTTTGATTCGAACGAATTGTTTTTCCGAAGTTTAAAAAATTCATAAAACCTCTCTTGTCTTGTACTCACTTTTTAAATTCTCTACATGACTTCTATTTTATATGAAAAAATTTTAAAAAAATTAAAAAATACATATATAAATTTAAAAAAAAAAAATTTAAAAAGACAATAAATTAGAAATGTTTTTTCAAATATCTCGAGAATGGCTGTAATTAGGAGGAGATTGATAAAGAGCTTTTTTTTATTTCAAATCACATCAGGATTCATAATTTGTGGCTAAAAATGATTGTAACATATAAAAATTCGAAGTTTCGAAAATTCATAAAAATTCGATGTTCCACGAGGTGACATTAACATGACTTCTATTTTATATGACAAAATTAAAAAAATCAATAAAAATTATATATTTTAGATATTGCAGTTTTTTTTGTAAATAAAAAAAAGTACTAATTTTTGTTCTCAGTGCAAATTTTTTTCACGTTTGGACATCAAACCTCTATAACTCTTTCTAAGACACTATTTCGGTAACACTCATAGTTTTTGAGATATGAATTATCATAGATTTCTCTTACTAAAATCGATAGGCCCTTTTCAAAAGTTACAATTGAGTCAAAAAATTCCCAAATGCTGTGGAAAACTCATATTTCCACCAACTCAAACGGAATTCAAACTTTCATTCGAATCAAAAATGCTCATGTTTGTCATTTGTCGATTTCATTTGGAATTGGAATTTGCATTTTGCTTCACAATTCAAATGAGTGCTAAATTTTTTATTCTGGAAGGGTGTAACCAACAGAACAAAATCACGAACTATTGTTAAAAGCGTATAGGCACTCTTTCCCTTCGATAAACAAAATGTTTTGACGATATAGATGAAGTGCGTCCAAGAAGTACATCAACACAGAAAAATGTTATTACAATATTACAAGAAATTCTTTTGAAATTTTTGAAAGTTTGTCGATTACCCAATTGAAAATTAAAAGAAGTCCTGCGGATTACCTTAGGTAAAATTTTGGGTCTAATAATGATCAGGACGAGAACGGTAAGCTTCTAAAATCGTCATCTTCTTTTATTTTATGACGGAGATCTTTCGATTCTTTCAATTCATTCGACTCGGAAAGTTTCTACACAAAGCATTTGTTACTAACCCGGACCATGCAAGTATTAAAAGTCCCACCATGGCCCTTGGTTCTAAAGTCTATACCAGTTAGTATTTGGCCGCTTCTATCTGGTTACTGCAGCGCCTCTAGTTGTTTTGACGTTTTGACCTGGAAGGATTGTCTACTCAGTGGTAAAAATTCCATCAGAATTGATACACGTGTTGAAAAGCTATAGAAGATGGAACGCGAGAGCCGTGAAAAAAAATCTACATACTCTCGTTGAAAACACAACGTGGTCAGAAGGAATGATCACCAAGGCTCTCAAATTCCCAAAATCGACTGTAAATAAAACACCAACTGTAAATAATATCGTTAATACGTTGTCGAGAAACATTAACATTGGATCGCGCGAACCGAACCGAACGTAGAAGTGGAACATACGAGGTCTGTTCAAAAAGTATCGCGACTTTAGAATTTACGCGGGTTACGCAGGAGGGTTGTGTCCGAGACACAACCGCATAGTTGACGAAGGATTCCGTTAGGCTATCTTTTCCCAACAGATTATTTTATTAGGCTCATTTAGCAATTCAGCAGTAACAGAGCCGAATTCATTCGTGTACATTTTTTATCTTAAGATAACATTTGTTGTATATTACACTGTTATCATTTTTGAGGCGTAAGGGTATCGTTTTCTGTCGATAAACATTTGTTTTATGTATAACACAGTAGCCGTTTGAGCGCAAGAAAATTCCTATTCTATCGATGCAAACACTTCTTCTTCTTCTTGAATGGCGTTAACGTTCCCCGTGGAACTTTTGCCGTCTCAACGCATGCATTAACTAGCGTCATTTATTAATACTTAGTTGAGATTTTTTAAGGCAAATAACACGCCTTGAATGTATTCCGAGGGGCAAGCTCTAGAATACGCGTGACCACAGTGCAAGTCGAAGGAAATTTCTTTGACGAAAAATCCCCCGGCCAGAACGGGAATCGAGCCCGAACACCCGGAATGATAATGTGAGACGCTAACCAGTCGGCCACGGGTACACATATCGATGCAAACACATGTCACCTTTTTTCGGCGTAAGAATATTGCTATTGTTCGAATGTTCACAGTTGAGCTGTTCACAGCGGGACTGTTTATATGAGGCTTCCTTTGTTGCGTTATTAATAGTGCCAATTACCGATGCAGCAGACCGAAAATGTGAGCAGTAAGGGACTGGGATTACCGACACATTATATAGACACATGATATTGTTGGGTGGATATAGGCTATCTGTTGTTTTGGATATGTTTGAAGAATTACATTGTTAAACTCTTCGATAATGATTTGATGGTCCGGAAAAGGTCCGTTTTGTCTGGTTGTTAGATATTGTTTGTTCACTCGACCAGTGTTCACAACCGAGTGATGATGATAGAAGAATGGTGATCAGTCACTGGATGGTGCGTATCACGATAGAAGATGCCAAAATGGAATAAGATATGATGAAAGCCGCCCTCTGTGGCCTTCAACGAGATGGCTCCTGTGTTATATATGGATGAAATGAAGAAAAAAATTCATCAATGTAATATATAATAAATAACAACTATCAATTTTTCTCACTAGAAAAAAGTGTTATTTTATTATGCAGAATATATATTTGAAATGTAAAAGGTAATTTCATTTATAATTTTTACTTTCGGAGTGTTTATTCAACCCATATACATTTTCGCTTTAAACCCAATGGAACACGGAACTCCTTCATTTTTCCAATTTTTCTCGTCGCATGAACTTGCATGAAAAATCGTTTCATATTTCAAGTCATTTTAACACAACCGCTACTATATACAATTTTAAACCTACACTTCTGCTAAAAATTTTACAATGCATGGTCGCATGGTATGAAATTTCACGAAGCAACCAACATAAAAGTTCCAAATTTAAATTTTATTTATAATCTATCAAACATAAGTTTTATTCAGTTCATTGAAACATCATTCTTTAATCAATCCATCGAAAGTTTGTTATTGGAACGAAAATAAAAAATTCCCCCAGGCAGCTTGGTTTTAATGTCTCTGTTAGGGATCACACTTCGGTGGGAACAAAAATTCCCTTTACTTTAATGTATTTGCAATGCCGATTTCTCCGTATCTTCAATTTCGATTTGTTATTCGCAATTACCTTGCCAGACTATTTTGCGTATAATCGGTGTTCTACAGTAGTCGATTTCAAAGTGAATGATGAATAAATCATTAACGAATGATATTGGGTTATCGCAAGTTTTTTATCTTCTTTGGCGCTAAACTTTAAAGATTTAAACATTCAATCGTTAATCACTGTATGGTTTATATTCATGGATTGATCGTTCATATACCAAAACAGTTCATGTGAACTGAAAAAGGAAATTGTGATCTTCACGAACCATCACGAAGGTAGCTTGCGCTTCTCTAATGTAGGCACCGGATAAATTTATTCAACACTAGCTGTCCCGACAAACTTCGTCCCGTCCAAATTTGTTTTTTTTTTATCAATACCTTCAAACATTCACGTTTTCTTACTATGAGCAAGTTCATGGGTCCAATCGCAGAACTTTTCATTGATTGATCTTCTAATCGACCCCGTTGAATTTAACTTTTACTATGAAATTCCTAGTATTTCTAACAAAACTCATCATTATAATATCAGATTATTTTCAGACATAATTCTCGTCCAAGATTTTTCGAACACTTGCAAATAACATGTTTCTCCGTTACATGGAATAAATATTTTATACAGAAAATATGATAGAATAAAGACATCCCTAAATCGGACAATTTCTTCCTCGAGTTCTGCTCTTATCACCCCACCGGCGATCTTTTAGTATATAGATAGAAGAAGATATAGGAGTGCGTTTCATCACATTAAATTCCATTTCCAGTTTCGAAAAAAGATCAATTTCGCTAGCGCAAACATCAAATGGACTAACAGCACTTGTCACTAAGTAATTGTAGAACATGTTGGTATTTAATTCTCCGAATTTTCTCTTTTTTCTTCAAAGTTTTCCGAAAGCTTTCAATTGTCATGTTTGGTTGGAATATTTTTGGTAGAAATATGTGTAATATTTTTATTGGACCCCCTCTTCATTCCAGAGGAGGGAGGGGTATCATACCATTATAGAAACATTTCTCATACACAAAAACCTCGAGTTATGCAGAAGGTTGTGTTTCGTTTGTCTGGCAGTCCCCCTTAGAGAAGAGGGGAGGAGTGTATTCATCATAGAAACGTTTCGTGCCCCGTAAAACCTTCACATGCCAAATTTGGCTCCATTTGCTTGATTAATTTTCGAGTTATGCAGACATTTGTGTTTCATTTGTATGACAGCCCACCCTAAGAGATCGGAAGGAGTGTCTAACCACCATAGAAATACTTATTACATCCTAAAACCTCCACATGCCAAATTTGGTTTTGTTTGCTTGATTAATTCTCGAGTAATTCAGAAATTTGTGCTTCATTTGTATGGCAGCCCCCCCCCTTAAAGAGGGGGGTGGAGAGTGTAACCACCATAGAAACATTTATTGCAGCCTAAAACCTCAATATGCCTAATTTGGTTCCATTTGCTTGAATAATTCTCGAGTAATGCAGAAATTTGTGTTTCAGTTGTATGGCAGCCCCCCCTCAAAGAGGAGAGCGGAGAGTCTAACCACCATAGAAACATTTATTGCAGCCTGAAACCTCAATATGCCTAATTTGGTTTCATTTGCTTGAATAATTCTCGAATAATGCAGAAATTTGTGTTTCATTTGTATGGCAGGTGGCCCCCCTCAAAGAGGTGGGTGGAGAGTATAACCACCATAGAAACATTTATTGCAGCTTAAAACCTCAATGTGCCTAATTTGATTTCATTTGCTTGATCAATTCCCGAGTAATGAAGAAATTTGTGTTTAATTTGTATGGCAGCCTCCCCTTAGAGAGGGGGGAGGGGTCTCAAACTATCACGAAAACCTTCCCCGACCCCAAAAACCCCTACATACCAATTTTCATGTTGATCGGTTCAGTAGTTTCCGAGTCCATAAGAATCAGACAGACAGACAGACAGAAATCCATTTATATATATTAGGCTGTCAAAAAAGTCCTGCGGTATTTCCACGATGTGTCGTTGTAAGCGCGTAGTTCTAGTTGTATTCATTGTATCGAGTCATACTATAGCTTGTTGGAAAGGTATTTTTGCGCGCTATAATATAGTCATTGACAGTGTTTTTTTTGGTTAAGTCGTTCGTGAGTTATAGTGTCGCAAATATGGAGCAAAATAAAGAGAAAATCCGATATATTTTACAGTACTACTATGACAAAGGCAAAAATGCATCTCAAGCTGCCAATAAAATTTGTGCAGTTTATGGACCCGATACAGTTTACATTTCCACCGCACAACGATGGTTTCAACGTTTTCGTTCTGGTGTAGAGGTCGTCGAAGATGCGCCACGCTCCGGAAGGCCTGTCGTCGAAAATTGCGACAAAATCGCTGAATTAGCCGAGAAAGACCGGCATAGTAGCAGCCGTAGCATCGGCCAAGAGCTGGGGATAAGTCATCAAGCCGTTATTAACCATTTGAAGAAGCTTGGATTCACAAAGAAGCTCGATGTATGAGTGCCACACACGTTTGCCACACATCTTTGACCGTATCGACGTATGTGAATCGCTGCTGAATCGCAACCAAATCGACCCGTTTCTAAAGCAGATGGTGACTGGCGATGAAAAGTGGGTCACTTACGACAACGTGAAGCGCAAACGGTCATGGTCGAAGCCCGCTGAAGCGGCTCAGACGGTGGCCAAGCCCTCATTAACGGCCAGGAAGGTTCTGCTGTGTGTTTGGTAGGATTGTCAAGAAATAATCTATTATGAGCTGCTTCCCTATGGCCAAACGCTCAATTCGGACCTGTACTGCCAACAACTGGACCGCTTGAAGGTAGCACTCATGAAGAAGAGGCCATCTTTGATAAACAGAGGCCGCATTGTCTTCCATCAGGACAACGCCAGGCCACACACTTCTTTGGTAACGCGCCAGAAGCTCCGGGAGCTCGGATGAGAGGTTCTTTTGCATCCGCCGTATAGTCCGGACCTTGCACCAAGTGACTACCACCTGTTTTTGTCCATGGCGAACGAGCTAGGTAGTCAGAAGTTAGCCACAAAAGAGGCCTGTTAAAATTGGCTATCCGAGTTTTTGACGTAGAACTACGTCTTTCAGGAAGGGTGCCAAATCAGAAAACAGGTCACGTTTTTATGAAATAAAGTTAACGTTAATAACTACTTTCACTGTGAACGAATTCTCATGATTTGCATACCAATCGAATCGGAAATTCTCTAAGATTTGTTTGATATGCTATACATTACATTTCGATAATCTCTAAACGATTTAAATTCATGGAAACTGGAAGAACTTCCTTTTTTCCATACATTTGTTCTGCCGATTTGTGTGCTAACGCTACCCGTATTTCGAATGTCTATATCTCGAACATTTCTTAACAGTTCGGAAAGATGTTTGCATCAATTGATGGGAAATATTTCTACGCGTCTATCACAATTGATAAAATGTTACTTTTCATGAGATGAACAATTGAATAACTGTAAAATGTCAAGTCTAAACGCCCTAAACGCCCTAACTGCCTATTTTTGGTTGGCCCAATTTACGGTTTCCCCAACACAGACTTCAAAATCGATGTACCTGTGGAAATCTGCTTTGCAAATATACATGCAAGTCAAGGGTATTTTTTTCGCACTGAGCTGTGTTTCCCTAACACGGACTTCTAAATTAATGTGCCTGGGGGAATCCGCTTCGCAAATACATGCAAGTCGGGGGTATTATTTAGTGTTGAGTACTTCTGTACTCGCTTGTCGTTGTGCAGACCGTTATATGTTTCCCTAAAACGTACTTTTAAAGCCTGAGAAAATCGTCATTTCAGATACTAGAGGCGAATGAACTCTCGCGGTTCGAGAACTACGTAAACGTGAGATGTGCAATAATTTCCGAGGGAAATTTAAAATACCATGATCGTTTGACAATTCTTCCGTTCACATATTTTGGTAGTCCTAGTCATCATATCAAAAGTAAAAGGGCGCTCATCAAACTTATTTGTAACGAAGAACATAATCTATTTCAAAATTTTCGATGCATTCCAAAATAATATTCGAAGTGGTGAACAAGTGGATTGCATAATATAATTGCGTAGTTCTACGTCGAAAATATGCGGTCGTGTCCTAGATACAACTCCTTACATTTTTTGCCAATAAGGAAGCGAGCTTCTATAACAGTGGTATTATGAAGTTGGCATCTCGTTGGGAACAAGTCATTGAACAAAACGGCGCATATTTGACCTAAAACAGATGATTGTAACTAATTTTATGAACAAATGAAAATTCAAAAAAAATACCGCAGAACTTTTTTGACAGCCTAATATATAGTTGGAAGTCATTTTTCATTTTCCTTCTTTGTATATTTACTTGCCATGCAATTATCGAACCCTGGTATGGCGTGATGTCCATTTCCTAGAACGAATTTCTTTCCAATCATACAAAACTAAATATTTGCACTCAGCATATTTCTGTATAATCTAATCTATTGTTGACTTGCAGGGTAATTATTGGCGAACGTAATTAGCCGTTTTATATTTAGAAAGAGGTTTCAACAAAAGTACAATTCAATGGAAATTTCTCTGCATTTTGCCCTAATATTTGCATATATTTCTTATGCAAACGACCATCCTCCATCCTCTTCGTGTAAATATAATTTAGTCGCAAACAAAAAGATATTATCAGCAGATGTAAATTGAACAACACTCTCTGAATTCACAAGCGCCTCTTGTAAACATCCGCTAGATACACAATTCGTACTTCATGCGTCGACTTATATTTCAATGCCGTTGTCATCATACTCGAAGTGATACAGCGACGATTTTGCCGCCTTCCAATCCGATGTCGGTTTCAGGAGATTTTGTATCCTCTGAAATTACAATACATCAATGATTGAAACAAAGAAAAAATAGGTACACCAACCTGTGCAAAAGAATTGCGTGGTTTATCGGACCAGAATGTATAGAAAGCTATCACTATTACGGCTATCATTGGCGATAGTCCAATCAACCATCCCATGATATCCGCCCATTCTGGGTACGCGTATTTACCGTAGGATACTGGTTTGTATTGTATCCAGTTGAAGCAAAGGATGAACTAGGTGCAAAAATAAATAATCCTCAAGACCCGCAACCAAAAAAACCAGTACAACTCTTACCAGCAATGTGATCGGCGTCACAAACTTCCAGATGACAGTCCAAAAGTAAATGAAGCACTTCGATCGCTTGCCAATCATCTCCTCGATGTTGGCAATAAATCTGCCCGATCCGTAAATCCATGCCACAAGGATGCATTCGGTGATGGCAATCAACAGCACGGACCAATTGGCAGCGTACTTATCGATCAGCTGGAACCAATACATGCCACTCTGAAAATTGGAAAAATACAAATGAAACACAAATTTCTGCGTAACTCGAGAACTAATTAAGAAAATGGAACCAAATTTGGCATGTGGAGGTTTAAGGGTACAATAAATGCTTCTATGGTGATTAGATACCCCTTTCCTCCTCTCTAAGGGGGGAGCTGCCATACAAATGAAATAAAACTCTGCATAACTCAAGAACTAATCAAGCAAATGGAACCAAATTTGGCATGTGGAGGATTTAGGGGCAATGATTGTTCTATGGGGGTTTGGCACTCCTGCCCCCTCCCTAAGGAGAATCAATCAAGCAAACGGAGCCAAATTTGGCATGTAGAGGTTTTAGAAGGCACGAAATGTTTCTGTGGTGGTTCGACACTCCTCCCCCCTCTCTAAAGGAGAGGGGTGTACATAACTCGAAAACTAATCAAGCCAATACAGGTCGACCTCGATTATCCGGAGTATTTTATTTTTGATTTTCGGAAATTTTGAATAATTTTGAATAATTCATATTGAATAGCCAATATGGGTATCAAATGAAAGAGCTTGACTAGTAGGATACAGTTATTTATGAAAACTGCAAATACAAAATGGCCGCCACCACAAGATGGCGCCATATATATTTTTTCACAACCCCATCAATATGGGTATCAAATGAAAGGGCTTGACTAGTAGAACACAGTTATTTATAGAAAATGAAAATCCAAGATGGCGGTCACAACAAAATGATGGATTACAATTTTTCTCAGAACCCCATCAATATGGGTATCAAATGAAAGGGCTTGACTAGTAGAATACAGTTATTTATGAAAAATGCAAATCCAAGATGGACGCCACCACAAGATGGCGCCATATATATTTTTTCACAACCCCATCAATATGGGTATCAAATGAAAGAGCTTGAATAGTAAAACACAGTTATTTATGACAAATGCAAATCTAAGATGGCGGCCACAACAAAATAGTGGATTACATATTTTCTCAGAACCCCATCAATATGGGTATCAAATGAAAGGGCTTGAATAGTAAAACACAGTTATTTATGACAAATGCAAATCTAAGATGGCGGCCACAACAAAATAGTGGATTACATATTTTCTCAGAACCCCATCAATATGGGTATCAAATGAAAGGGCTTGAATAGTAAAACACAGTTATTTATGACAAATGCAAATCCAAGATGGCGGCCACAACAAAATAGTGGATTAGATATTTTCTCAGAATCCCATCAATATGGGTATCAAATGAAAGGGCTTGACTAGTAGAATACAGTTATTTATGAAAAATGCAAATCCAAGATGGACGCCACCACAAGATGGTGCCACATTTTTTTTTCCAACCCCTTCAATATGGGTATCAAATGAAAGGGCTTGACTAATAGAACACAGTAGATCATGAAAAATCCAAATCCAAGATGGCCGCAGTTCCCAAATAACTGATTACTTTTTAATGGTTTCATTCAGCTTGCCCTGTTTGTATGTATGTTTGAGTGTTCGTAGGATTGCCCCACATTAATTGAAATTTGACCCCGTTCCTGATCACTGATTGATCTGAAATTTGGAACATACCTTTAATTCTATTGCCATTATAAAACTGCGTATTCCATGATCTTGAAAAATTCAATTTGGCCGCCGCTAAAAAATGGCTGAATGGCTGGGATGTGAGGGTTTTTGGGTATGAGAAATGTTTCTATGATAACACCCTTCCCTCCTCTGGAATCTCATAAAAATATTATACATATTTCAACCAAACATTTTTCAGCCAAACATGACAATTAAAATTTTTCTAAAAACTCTCAATGAAAGTGGGAAAATTCGGAAAATTGAATTCCCATATGTTCTACAATTACATAGTGACAAGCGTTGTTTGATGTTTGCGCTAACGAAATTGAGCTTTGTTTGAAAGTGGAAATGGATTTTAATGTGATAAAATGCACTCCTATATCTTCTTCTATCTATATAAATAAAAATGGATTGTCGAATATGTTGATAAGAGCAAGGAAGGAATTGTCCGATTTAGGATTCTTTTTATTCTATCATATTTTCTGTATCAAACATTTATTCCATGTAACGGAGAAACATGTTATTTGCAAGTGGATGAAAAATCTTGCACGAGAATTGTGCCTGAAAAATATATATGATTGTTAATTAACGACCTGAAATTTTGTTTCAATATCTTTAAAATTACTTTGAAAACAGGCTATTGGAATCACACAAATCTGCGGAAATGGTCGCACTTGCTCGCCTAAACACCATGGTCATCTCTACCAATTTCATTTTTTTTTCTGTCACCAGACTGAACGGAGGCTTCAGCGAAAAACAAAGTATCGATGATAATTCGATACAGATTGCTTACAAATGGTACCATTGAGCCCTATTATGTAAATCGAATCGAGAAATCGATAAAATCCCTATCACTATCAAACCGAACAAAATTTCGTATTTTGTAACTCGAGATAATCTTACCAAGTCGGGTTCTTGCTCAAAAAAAAAATTCCAATTTTCGAGCTGAATACAGAATACAAACCTAGGCTGGTTAGTATCTGGATTCTGAAAGGAACCCAGTCGAAATAATGTATGGCTCAATACGACTCGGTTGGCCGTGGTATGAGATACTGTGGCATCCTAATCAGAACATTTGCACTATACTACGTAAGTTGCCATTAGTGTGTCTGAAGAGAGCGAAGCAGTGAACGTCATTCGGAAGCTCTGTTGCTGATGGAGTTTGATAACTGAGCTGCATGTGGCACGATATCACAGTTACGTTTGGAAGATTGTCTTCTTTACGTACAGACCAATCCAGAGTGACATTTGCGTAATGGCATGAAGCTAGGTCCTAGGTTTTTTTGACGTAGGACTACGTCTTTCATTTCTATACTGGGGTGTAAGTTCAAAGTTTCTAAAACGAAACCGTTACGCCGGAGAACGAGATTTTGAGCGTTAATAGCTCCTAAACAACTGAACGAAATAGTACGATAAACACTTCATTTGAAAAATAAAATGTCGACTTGTTTCAATAGCCCTAGAATTGCTTTCAAAACAGGATTGGATGCCTAAAATATTTTTTCGGTCCGTTCTTCGATCCTGTCGGTACATGTTTAGGTTACCTTAAATAATTCAGTCGTATTTTTTCCATGTTTGACATTGTTGATAATTGAAGAGTGGCAAATAAAATAGTGTTTGTACAAATTTTTATCTTCCAAAATTTTTTAAATATTCGACCTCCAGTCGAACAGTGTACGACCTCCTTCAGCACGAACAACGCCCACAAAGAGGAGAACAAAACAGTGTTGAAAATTGCATTAATTAAAGAAAAAGGAAATATCAGGAAAGGAAACCAAACCAAACAATTCGCGAAATTATAACAATTTCATCGATAGATTCCACTCAGTCGAGACTATCGACATTGCTCGGTATCTATAATAACAAAATGGAGCTAACGTGCAAAGTTCTTATCGACTCGATTTCTATAATTGAGCTTTATACCAAAAGGGCTCTGACATGAATAACAGCTTCAAGGATGATCTCTCAAGAAGCTTTTAGTCGAGAAGCGTTCTGTACTTTAGTACCGATTGGAGAAGAAATGGAATCAGCCAATTAAGTTGTAGATTAACAACATGCTATACAGAAACAAGAGGAAAAAAATCGCTAAGCACTCACCTTTGTGATGAATCCCAATCCACCTATGTATCCAACTACCGCTACACAAAACACAACTCGCATCTTGCGACGTCTCCAGGCCGGGAAAGTATCCAAAATACCCGTCACCACCGTTTCCATCAGTGCAAACTGTGAATCCAAACCGAGTGTCAGCAGCATGAAGAAAAACAAAACCGACCAAAACATTGGCATCTGCAGCTTGCCTACCATCTCCGGAAACACAACGAAAGCCAGTCCCGCACCCTGATCAATCACACTTTCCACCTCCGTCTCGAGTTCATGTGCCAGGAAGCCAAGTATCGAGAAGATAACAAATCCAGCGAAGAATGAGGTAAGAATGTTAGAGATGGCCACGATGATCGCGTCACGGTAGCAATTGTTATTGAACTTATTGTACGAGGCGAGTGTCAACAGTCCACCCCAGGCTGGACTCAGTGCGAAAAATATTTGAACTGCGGCGTCGCCCCAAATTTGAGCGCTTTTCAACTTTTCCCACTCAGGCTCAAGGTAGTACATGATGCCGTTGTAAGCACCCGGAAGTGTAAGTCCTCTGATGAACAGCATGACGAGAACCACATATGGGAAAAGAGCTGTGAAATAAACGACTTTGCCCGATGACTTGACACCTCGACAGAGGCAGAGAAACACGATCAACCAGGCTGCTAGCAGAGATAGCGCCAATGTGACGCTGATGTTACCCGTGTGTTCGATACCACTCGACAGTTGAAGGACATAGTTTCTGGAAGATATTAGAATCAGTGTGCTAATCAGAAGAAAAAAAGTTGTAGTGCAGTTACTTGAAGAATTCTTCCGCTGGAGGCTTTCTCTGCATTTTTGTGAAGTTCGTAATCAAACTTGAGTTTCTGTAGCATATCCTCATGTAGTATGTTCCGTTATTACTGACGCACTTGTTTTCTTCCTCATAGGAAAAGCAAAATTTACTGCTCCAGGAATGATCACAGCCTTTCCACGGTAATGGTTCCTCGAATGATGCAACCATATAGTAGAGGGTCCAGGCGATTATAACATTATAGTACAGCATAACCATCCCCGCTATCAATACCATTCCCAATCCCAGACCCTGGAGAAGCGGAGACAATCGTTTGAAAAGAACAGCCGGTCCCAGGCCTGCATATTGCGCTAGGGAGAGTTCCATAAACATCAGCGGCAAGCCAGCAATCACCAGCATGATGGTGAACGGGATGAGAAAAGCACCTGCGATGGGATAGAGAACAAATCCAGGTGAATTATTTTGACATCGGTCACATGCACTCAGCGGCGTAGTGAGGGTGAACAGCGCCCTCGGCAAACTATGAAAATAGCACTACAAAAAATGCCACTTTTTTCGATTTTTTCACTCACTTTGAGATTGTGATATTTTGATAAAACTGCTAACTAATACCAATGTTTACGTTGAGCAATTTTTTCGTATCTAGAAAGCTAGAAATATCATTAGGGGCTGTCCACATACCACGTGGACAGAAAAAGCATGATTTTAGACACCCCTCTCTCTTTCCGTGGACAAGCGTGGACATTTCACATACCCCTCCCTGTGTTGTCCACGTGAACATTCCTACAGTTTTTGGAAAAAAAATCAACAAAATTCTATTTTTTCGCTTAAATTTTATTTCAACTTTGTTTCTTCTTTCTATTCCATGTTTTATTCATATTATCCATATTATATATAGATTCACTGGTCCTTGGACCAGTTAAAAAGCAGAATCTCGTAAACAATCGACGCCATATTCAAATGGATGATTTGCTGTGAGGGGCATTCGAATGTAATTTGAAATGTTATGAAAATTGACATTATTTTCGCATGACAAAATCATTGATTAAATTACAGAAAAATGATTTCCTCAAATTATATTTCATACCTGTTGTCGCACTAAGTGCGAAACTGCCATTGGAATCTTGTTTATCTAATTCCATGATCAACGCGAATCAAACAATTTATTGAAGTTCCCCTCGATTTTATTTGACGTTTGACATGCCGGACCAGTTAAAACGCGAATGCCGATAACTGGTTTTCCCTTTTCGCATAGTTAGTGAATGTTTACTCTATTAGTCTCAGGTCTAGAAAAGAACGCTTTAGGTAGACCCGATGTCATCCAATTTCTTCACAATATTTACTGCCAGCCTTGTTAACATATTAAGGTCCGTTTTGAGACAAACTTGAACGCTTCATTTGTTCAGATTCCACGAATGAGATCGTTTCCTTCGATGTGGATGAGACGAAGGCGAGCCATCGGTAGGCCTTGTTAGATTCTTGGCAAACCAAGGATTTAACCTTCAAGTGTAGAAAACACGGGTTATTTTGTGATCCATCCGTAACAGACGGAACGCGAAACACGAGAAAACTCGTGAGCAGTCCGCAATGTATTAATGTGATGGTGTTAACATAATTTATAATCACTTGTTTTGTAATGACCAAACTTACAAAACAGCCATGTAATCTGATCTAGTTAAATCCCATCGGGTTGTACGAATGATGCAACCTTGGATTGCAGAATGCAAAAGATGATCTCGTTCGGATTGCGATATGTTAAATCCGATCGGGATCCAGAATATGGGTTAATAGGTAGTCCATACATTGAAGTGCTTTTCTTACCCATGCTTCATCAGGTACTCATGAACGGTGGTTTTAGTGAACTGTAGCAAATCTACTAATACATGTGTCGTGTACCGAGGATTAATCTTGATAAGTGTCTCGATTTGATTGTCATCAGTAGCAACATGAACTTTTCAAACCTAATAGAATTATATTATAAAAAGACGGGTGGGTAATGTCGGGGACATAACCGGAGTGACGTAGGACTATACAAAGGGGACAGCTTTTGTTAAATATATATTTAAATATATTGTTTTATTTTCTTCTCCTACGTGAATACCTACCTATCTACCTGAAAAATGGATTAGTTTACTGTTTACTCTTTATGAATATGTTGATGGTTCTGAAAAGAACCTTCGGTGTTGTGTTTTTGTTATCACTCGATATTCCCATCTTGTTCGGTTAAACCTTCCTGTTTTGCTATTGCGTTTGCCACTCGCCACAGCTTTCACAGTTGTAAAATTTCTTCCCATCCAGCTTGTGACATGTTGTTCAGTAAATTACATTTAATGCGACGTGCCGGAGAAACACTTTGCCACTCACTGAAACTAATTGTTGCCTTGATGAGCGCCGAACCGAAGCTGCTCTGTTCTTGATGCGGGTTTTCTGATTGTCGTGAGCAACTTTGCAAGCCAACTCGAGCACTCCGACGGCCGAAACTCTATAATCGCTGTTAGGTATACTGGTGCTCCGGCACCAATCCGTTCGGCCTAGTTACCCTTGCGGAGCAATCAGTGAATGCGACCAACAGGGAACTGGAGACCTGCACGGTTCGAGTGAGACTTTAACTTTCCCTTAACTTGTCCTCCTTTGTTACGTCCACGATGCCGTACAACCACACGGGTTTACGGTTTGAAAGAAAATAAGATATTTTTTGGGGGTCCGCGTGTTTTATACTCTAGCGGTACACACTCACAGGATAGAGACAAATCGGCAGACTCAGCCAGAGGAGCGAGTCCAACGAGACGAACGAATGAGCGTTAAAAGGGAGCGATGG
The DNA here is from genome assembly GCF_029784135.1 of Toxorhynchites rutilus septentrionalis. Classification (NCBI taxonomy): domain Eukaryota; kingdom Metazoa; phylum Arthropoda; class Insecta; order Diptera; family Culicidae; genus Toxorhynchites; species Toxorhynchites rutilus. Next base: position 100,003,514 of record NC_073745.1, read on the forward strand.
CAAAAAATACATTCATTACGATTTGTTCGCTCGTTGGAGTCACATGCAGGCTAAAAAGGGTCCTTTTCAGGATCGCAAAATTATCTTCAATCTAAAGAGTTTATTGTTTTGTTATCACTCGATATCCCCATCTTGTTCGGCTAAATCTTCCTGTTTAGCGATTTGTTGCCACTCGCCACAGCTTTCACAGTTGGAAAATTTCTTCCCATCCAGCTTTGTGACATGTTGTACAGTAAATTACATTCAATGCGACGAGCCGAAGCGCCACTCAGTGTCGCATTGGAGGCGATTTTAACCTGTAATTGAACATTTGCGATGACAGTGGTACAGTGTCGACTTTCAATGTGGGGTCATAATTTGGATCTCTATGTTTACAAAAATCTCCAACTAAATAAGTCGCATTACATGTCCGTCCATTTAGCTAAATGTCGAACTAATTGTAAATTACTGTACTTTCAATCTGGAAACAATTTAAGAATTGGTGAAAATTGAATAATCAGGGAAGTCCCCAACTATCAATAAGCTCAGAACAACTGCCAAATTCACATACTCATCAGATCCTGGCTAACAAATTATGAAAAAATCAATTTGTGTTTTATTATTATTTTGGATAATGTTTTAGAAAGCATTGAACTGTATTTCCTAAACTCTTTTTTGGAAGGTTTAATGGCCCTGAAAAGCGCCTTGTTTTATGGAATGGTTCCAATTTAGAAAACTTAGTACTCGTGGTTTTGAAAAAAAACATTTCGAACGCCCTCGATGCCGCCTTGTTCTGGATTTGCCACCAAAGCAGTTTGTATAAAGAACAAACTTTTTTCTTCTGCTACCTGATGCCGTTTTGCGATTGCGTTTGCCACTCGCCACTCGCTGCAACTGCCTGTTGTCTTGATGTCCACCGAACCGAATGTGTTCTGTTCCGAATGCGGGTTTTCTTATCGTCGCGAGCAGCTTTGCCAGCTAACTCGATCACTTCGGCGGCCGAAACTATATAACGCCGGCTAGGTGGACTGGTGCACTGGTACTAACGCGCTCGGCCTAGCTACCCTTGCGGGGAACTCCAGATCAACACGGTTCGAGCGAGATTTTGCCTCTCCCTTCACTTTTCCTCCTTTACCATGTCCAGACATGGCTGCTTGGGTCGGTTTGTTGATGTGTTGTGATGCGAACCGATGTGGTGTACGGTTTGAATGAGAATGATCGTTACGGCAGCGGAGCGGGGATTTTTAAGCTGACTGGCTGGCTCGAGAATTACGCATGTGTGAGACTGCGACCAATGTTTCGTTCATTTTTTTCTTTTTCCTTTCCAATCGTGCTTCATTCTATTTCGCTGCTGCTCTGGTTGCCCGTTTTGGTCGGTACGATTTGAGGAGCACAAAATGGACCAATCAAAAATGGGCACATAGTGCATTTTGACAATGCTTGATATTTCACAATTATTCAATTATTTATCTCAAGAAAAATTAAATGTTATTCGTTATGATAGATGCGTAGATATATTTCCTATCAATTGATGCAAAAACCTTTGCGATATATTGAGAAATGCTCGAGTTATAAGCGTTCCAAATCTTGCATTTTTTCCTAGTTGTTCAGTGCCTAGATTTCCATTTCACCCCCTATATCTTCCGGTTAGACGTAGTCCTACGTCAAAATTACTAGATATCAATAAAAACAAACAGTCTGGTAGATAAATTTGACGAAAAATGGGTGGGTTATATCTATGATATAACCGCAAGGTTGACGTGGGACTACCTTAGCTTATCAATCATTCGTTTGTATTGATTAAATTTTTGATGGAATGAAACAATTCCCGAATTCCATTGAATTCTATATATCTGATTTGTAAATAAAAAGATTGTGAAATGTCATGTAAGGTCAATTCATGCATTGTGATAGTAAATTTAATGACAGTCCTTTTACGGTTGGTATGATGCCTAGAACAAAATTTGTGAACGGGAGAATTTTCAAACGATTATTTTATTTTACATTTGCTTCTAAAGTTTGCATCTCTCAAGTGTACGTACTTATCGAACCGCGAATTCGCTTGATTATATGAACTTCAGGCACTCAGTTCCGATTTTGACATGTATGTCGAACGCATATTGTTTAATGAATAGGCGTTATCGCAGCAAATGGTTAACAACATTTTGCCTAATCATCAAATGGTATGCGTAGAAATTCAATGAGCGGAAGATATGAAGGTATATCCTTCAATACAATAATGAATAACCGAGCTAAAGCGTTATGTTCGTATCCGCTTTTATAATCCGTGCTAGGAAAACACTTTGCGGAGTGCAAAAAAAATGCGGGTGCAGAGATACCCCCGACTTGCATGAATCAAAAACTTCAACTTCTACTTTTTATACTATAAAGGATTTAAACTTGAACGTTCATTCGTCTCTAGTGTCTGCACGATTTTCCCAGATTCCTAAGTTTAGGAGACCGTGTTAAAGAAACATATTCTAATTTGCACAAAGGCAAGCGAGTACAAAAGTACTCGAAGCTTGCATTTATTTGCAGAGCCGATTTTCCCAGACATTTTGGTTTTAAAGTCTGTGTTAAGCAAACACATTTCAGTCGGAACAAAAATGCCACTGACTTGCATGAATTTACAATGTCAATTTCCTCAGACACCTTGGTTCTGAAGTCTGTGTTGGGGAAACACATTTCAGTCGGAACAAAAATTCACCCGACTTTCATGTATTTGCAATGTTGATTTCTCCACGCTACATGGATTTGAACTCTGTGTTAGGGAAACACATTTCAGTCGGACCAAAAATGCCCCCGACTTACATGTATTTGGAATGCCAATTTCCCCACGCTCCTTGGATTTAAAGTCTGTGTTAGGGAAACACATTTCAGTCGGAACAAAAATACCCCCGACATTCATGTATTTGCAATGCTGATTTACCCAAGGCTGCTTGGGTTTGATGGCTGTGTTAGGGAAATCGTAGATCGGGCCAATCAAAATGAGGCAATTATGCCGTTTAGATAACGCTTAACATTTTACAGTTATTCAATTGTTTATCTGATGAAAAATAACATTTTATTAATTGCGATAGAAGCGTAGAAATATTCCCTATCAATTGATGCAAACATCTTTCCGATCCAGTAAGAAATGTTCGAGTTATAAGCATTCGGAATCTTTCATTTTTTTCCTGCATGTTCTGTGTTTAGGTTTTCATTTTACCCCCCATATACTCCGGTTAGACGTAGTCCCACGTCAAAAACATCATTGCAAGAAATAGATCTCTAGAGATACGGTCCGTGCACCTACGCAGGGATGTAGCGTGACCGGGTGACACCCGAGACGGATGTCTTGGTTGTCATCCCTCCAATCAACCCTTGTTATCAAGTTTTTTGTGTTTTTTTTAACACTGTAGGCAGCGTATCTTAGAAGATTTCATTATGATTTTTACTAGTCCAATGATTGCTATCGTCCACGTGATTTCAGGGGCATTCAAATGCCTATGGAATATTGGTATCTCTAACAGAATCTCACTTTCTGAAACTTCGTCGTATTAATTTTCCAGTTGCAGAATCGACGTTTTTAGTTTACTGTCAGATGTTAATAACATGCACCGAGCTTGAATTGCTTCAAAAATTTCGGCTACTTCTTTGGACGATTTTGACCGCTCTTGTATTTCCGGTGAAAACGACGAAGTTCTCCAGTATTCACGCCTTATTTTTTTAGTAATTTTTAGTCTAGTTCTTCGGCCTAGCTTGTTTATCTGATGACGAATTTTCCTTTCAGCAGCAAATCCGTAATCGTTGAATGGTCTTTTCGGCTTAATCGTGAATTAAAGGCGATGGAATTGTATGCCGTAAAAACGTGATTGTGGTGCTCGAAGATTACAATCGTCACAAAACCTCAGAGCTCCATAGAGAGATCGTGGGTTCTCGTCGAGTGGATCTTGAAGAAGACGCAAAAAACGACAGTTGATGAAGGAGGTCGTTACCCAAATCAGCAGTCCAATTTCCCATCTAAACAAAAATTGTTTTACATAGACCATACCATTTTCAATCTTGACGTCTGGGACAATTCCAAATATCCGATAATTACGCGATGCAACCAGGAGAACTGTCGAACATAATCCCATATTGTTTTGATGAACTATTATACAAAACTATTTCCTACTTTACATGACCCATCAGGATTTCAATGAACTCGTTTTGCATCTCTACATAGAGATAAGATACTTGCGATATTTGATATTTTGTAGTTTGTTTTCCATTTTTACAAACATCGGATATGTTCTTTAAATCTACACTACGCCACTGCAAATATGGAAGATTTTTTTTTGTTTTTTTCAATTTTCGGAAAACCTCTAGAGATTTCGAAAAATAGAAACGTAGCAGTTTTGTCATCAAGAGCGGAAACTGAATCGAAAGCCGCACTTAAGTCGTGATTTTCAATACTACAAAGATTCCAACATTTTTTGTGTCTTTGGGAGTCTTTGTCCTGACGGAGTCCATGGGCCTCTATTACCGATTGAAATAAATTATTCGATCCAAGTTCTTGTGCGTTTCTTTCAGAATATACATTTCAAGGAAGAAGTTCAGTTTTATGAAAAAAATGGATGTTGGAACAGCCAGCACTCTCAGGCACTTTGTATTTTTATTAATGAATACAGAATTCTCAGGGTGGGCGTTTAGTTTTAAAAATCTTGTAAATACAGAACAGATCTCATCCAATTTTGACTATAAACATGAATGTTTTACATAAAAAATATTTACCGATTCCACGTGGACATTATCTGAACCCCCTTCCCCCTGGCCGTGGACAAGCGTGGACATTTCCCTAACCCCTACTACCCCCCACACTGAGAGAAATAATTAGTAAATATAACGAATTTTTTGGTAAATACTACCAATCTATAGTCATTTTCGACCGTACTAATAAACACATATGTCAAGCAGAACCATGATTCGGAAGCCCAATATCGGCTACATTTTCTCGCCGAAAATGCACGTATCAGAATTATATCCTTATTATACCTCCGTATTGCCTTATGGGAACAATGAAAATGGTTAATACGCGCTTTTCTCACCAGTTTTCAGATATGACAATATCCAAGCTTACTAATGTTATCGAGTAAAATATACTAATCTCTGGTAGGGATGCGGGTTTGTTGACAATATGTACAAAAAATTTGTACATTCTACTAATTTTGCATTACCAAATGTATTTAGTAGTTTTCGACCGAGGATTTTTCTAAGGGCATAAAGTTGTCCACGTGGTATGTGGACAGCTCCTTATCAGCTTATAATCTAGTCAAATCTTTGCATTGCGTGCTTTAACTGAAGTAAAATGATCCAAAAAATAACAGAAAATGGCATAACTCTTAAATTCTGGTAAGCATTTGTATAAAATATATGGTACATCAATATAAGATTAATACGAGACAGCGAAACAAGAGACCAATAAGCTTTCCGCATACTTTGCCACATACACGGCCCAGCCCGAGATAGATATAGCTCTCCTCTATGCCTCCCTTTTACTCTTAGAAAACACTTTTCAACTTCAATTTATGATCAGGTGCAATATTATCACGCATTTACTCAACAGCATAATAAGCTATGTGGATAGCGTGGTCGTGTAAAACAGCTTTGCATTCCTGCCGGCCTTGGTTCAACCCCCGTTGACGTCGTTTGGGCGTTTTTGGGTGCAATCCCAAAAAATATGATAAAAAGAAAAAAGAAAGATATCTGCTGCCATACATACAAACATATTAAAGCGTAGGGGAACAGATGATTTTATTTGCCCATTTGACGCTTCAAAACGCGAAAAGGCATGGTTTCTGCCGAAAATGAAATGCTTTCTGGCAACGCTAGTTTGGGTGTAGGATAAACATACCACATACCACATTCACTATTCAAACATCAAAGGCATTTTATTTTGTTTTTCAGCGTGGAACTTGATAGCCTAGAAAAAATAGAATTTTCCAGGGCATTCATCTTGTACCGTCATGGCATTATTTAATTAAATAAATTAATTGGAAATTGTTATTAGAAATACAACAACTGATATTCATCCAGAACACAGCGGACCGCTGTAAAATAACTATAAATATTGCCAAAACTAACTAAATTTTCGCTTCAGTTGATAGTCAGGGAAGAATACGAACCAACTTTATGATTTCACCATACTTCTCTTTCTGCTTACATATCTGCAAAAAACAGCGCGAATTGTGAAGCAAAAGCAATCAACATATGCTGAAAAACCTTCAGAGAGTCAAGCTAGTCGAATATATATTTTTTTGTGTCATTAACTTTATAATTACTGCAATAATCAAAATTCTAATTGGCGAAATTGAACTTTGTTTCCAGATTGGTGAAGCAATTTCCTGATATTCCCCGATTTTCCCTGACATCCCTGATTGATTTTCCCTGATTTTCAAGGTTTTTCCAGGTTGTCGACACCCTGTTATAATGCATCTTTAAATAATAAAGTGTATTTCAGTTGGAATTTCGTCGCTTATTTCCAGCTGTATGGCACCCGCCGCCATGTTTTTGGTGCCAACATCTCAAACGTCAAAAGTATTTGTTTTCTTCAAAACAGTGATCCGCGTTGACGGCATTGAGCTTCGTTTACTAGTTTATCTTCTTCTTCAATGGCACTAACGTTCCTAGAGGAACTTCGCCGTCTCAACGTAGTATTACTTGCGTCATTTTTATTAGTACTTAGTTGAGATTTCTATGCCAAATAACACGCCTTGAATGCATTCTGAGTGGCAAGCTCTAGAATACGCGTGATCACAGTGCAAGTCGGAGGAAATTTCTTTGACGAAAAATTCCCCCGACCAGAACGGGAATTGAACCCGAACCCCCGGCATGTTAGTTATGACGCTAACCACTCGGCCACGGGAGCACGACTAGTTTATGGGAGCGTCAAAAAATAGCTGATTCTCAGTCGGAGTGAACGTTTTCAAAGTTAAAATTATGAATAAAAATTTGCTTTTCCATATCAAATTAGTATTCTGTTTAAATTAAAAACATTTTTGTTTACAGGTGGGGAATAGAGGCGAATGAACTGCAAAGTTTAAAGCCTCTTAAAAACAAAGAAAGAAAGAAAGAAGGTGGGGAAAAAGTCTCAAACAAAAATTGTTTATGAAGACAACTTTATATTATAAATAAAAAAAATCACCAACAATGTTGGAATTGTATGGCCATATGGTTGAATGAAAATCAGAAATACGTGTTTCTGGTAATTAAATAACATAATATGAAAATTTTCATTCAAATTATAAAATTTGAAAACCGGCTCCGTGTCTTCTAATCTGGAAGAGATTACACTAACGAGTTTGGGACCCAAATTATGGCCCTAATTTGAAGTCGCCACCAGACGTCGACACCATCGCGAATTACCAATTTACCACCATCTGACATATCGTGATGTCGCTATCTCACTCTACCTACCGTCACCGCCTATCTAACTATCCCTCTGCTGTAAAAGTTCATCATCGACATCACGATATGTCAGATGGTGGTAAATTGGTAATTCGCGATAACGTCGACGTCTGGTGGCGACTTCAAGTTTGAGTCATAATTTGGGTCCCAAAATCGTTAGTGTAATCTCTACCAGATTAGAAGACACGAAGCCGGTTTTCAAATTTTAAAATTTGAATGAAAATTTTCACATTATGTTATTTAATTATTAGAAACACGTATTTCTGACTTTTATTCATCCATATGGTCATACAATTCCAACATTGTTGCTGATTTTTTTCTCTATAATATAAAGTTGTCTTCATAACCAATTTTCGTATGAGACTTTTTCCCCACCTGCAAACAAAAATGTTTTTAATTTAAACAGAATACTAATTTGATAGGGGAAAGCTAATTTTCATTCATAATTTTAATTTTGAAAATGTTCACTCCGACTGAAAATCAGCTGTTCTTTGACGCTCCCCTAAACTAGTAAACGAAGCTCACTGCCGTCAACGCGGATCGCTGTTTTGAAGAAAACAAATACTTTTGACGTGTGAGATGTTGGCATCAAAAACATGGCGGGTGCCATACGGCTGGTTTATTTCTATTCACTGCAGCACCCCTAGTAGTCACATAGAGAAACTATTGACAGCGTTTTGATCCGGATGGTTTGTTTATTCAGTGGTGAAAATTTCATCAAGATTGAACGACTCATTCAAAAGTTATCGACGATGAAACGCGAAAAGCGGGAAAACATTCTGCACACTCACATTGATAACCCATGAAATTTTGAAAATCGGCTGTAAATACTCAAACGTTATCGGGAGACCCTTACGTTCGGCGAATTTGTATGCGAGAAGACTTGCGGTCGTATCATGCCAGCAAACACCCCAATAGGATGTTGAAACAAAACCTAGTTGCTAGAACCCGTACAAGGAAGCTGTACGAGCAAGTGTTGATCAAGTACAAAGGATATATATTTATGGACGATGAAACATACTTTAAAACGGATTTCGGACAAATAGCTTTACCTTGCCAAGCGTAAAGGAGGTGTTGCGAGTGACTTCAAATTTGTTTACGCAGATAAATTTGCCCGTAAGTTGATGATTTGGCAAGGGATCTGTAGCTTTGGAGAGAAGACAAAGGTTTTCATCTTTGGGGCAACAATGAATGGAAAAGTTTTACAAGGAAGAGTGTCTTCAGAACAGGATTTTATCATTCATTCGGTCACACAAAAGTCCGGTGAAGTTCTGGTCTGACTTGGTGAGCTGCCATTACAGCCAAGATGTCGTCAAGTGGTCTAAGGTGAACAAGATCGATTTCATTGAAAAAACTTTTAAGTGTACCGGTAAGTTTCTTCCGTTTTACAACAGATGGCGTAACTTGATTATTATTCCAGCGAATCAAATTCCCAGACATTCGCTGGAAAGCTACTGTCATTGATCGTCTTTTTCAGTATATTTCAAAAAGTTGAAGCGTAAACAACATAGTTTTTTGCCATTTCGAATATGTTGAATTTCGTACCAACGAGAGTGTTTTTGTGGGGAGTGTTACTTCATTACTTCAATATGAAGAAAAAAGCTGCGGAAAGTCAACGCATTTTGGTGGAAATTTATAGTGACCATGCTCCAACTGAGCGAACGTGTCAGACGGGGTTTACACGGTTTCAACCTCTACAGCCCGAGCCCGTCTTTAGACGAGCTTCACGGATTCTCTTTTCAAATTATTCAGACATTATTTTCAATATTCACCCACACATGTCTTTAGAATTATTTAATCTATCACACATACACATCGGTTTTATGCTGGCAGTTTTCTGCTAGGAGTATTTTATGTTGAAAGTCGGAAATTCGAGATAAAAGTGGAATAGGTTTTTTCAGATGCATAAAAAACTTAGAGGGTTAAAAGTGATAATTTTGACTTGGAAGACGAAGAACATCCTGGACCGCCAAAAAAGTTTGAAGATGAAGAATTTACTCGATCAATATCCGTCACAAACGCAACAAGAACTTGCAGATACACTTGGAGTAGCTCAGAAAAGCACATCCGATCGTTTAAAAGCAATGGGAATGATCGGAAAGTTAGGGCATTGGGTGCCGTATGAATTGACGCCACGAGACGTCGAACGCCGTTTTTTCACGTGCCAACAACTGCTTCAACGGCATAAAAGAAAGGGTTTTTTTTGCATCGAATCGTTACTGGCGAAGAAAAGTGGGTCCATTACGACAATCTTAAACGTCGAGCAACGTATGGATACCTCGGCCATGCATCAGCATCGACGGCCGCGCGGAATATTCACGGCCAGAAGGTTATGCTGTCTATTTGGTGGGACCAGCTGGGTGTGGTGTACTATGAGCTGCTAAAACCGAATGAAACCATTACGAGGGACCTCTACCGACGAAAATTGATGCATTTGAGCCGTGCACTGAAGGAAAAACGGCTACAATACGAGCAAAGACACGATAAAGCTATTTGGCAGTACGACAATGTTCGGCTACATGTCGCGAAGCCGGACAAAACATACTTGGAAACGCTGAAATGGGAGGTAACACCCCACCCGCCGTTATTTCCGCAAAGGGATCCGTGAATTGCCAGAAAGATGGGAAAAAGTTGTGACTAACGATGGGCAATACTTTGAGTATTAAATTTGTAACCATTTTTGCGGAATAAAGCATCAGTTTTTGAAAAAAAAACGAAGAAACTTACCGGTACTCCTATTATCAATCCAACAAATTGTCCGGATTTTCGCCCCATTGAGAGATATTGGGCAATTATCAAAGGCAATCTGAAGCAATATGGCAGAACCATAAAAAACCAACTAAAATGGAAAAGTGGTGGAACAAGATAGCAAATACGGTTACCAGCAGTACTGTACAGAAAAATGGGTGGAAAAATTCGAATTCGAAAAGTTCGAAAATTTGTCCGAACAGCTGACGATTAATTTTCATGTTTTTTTTTTCCATTAAAGTTCATTGAAAACCCTAGAAAATGACTTCCTTCCCTTTTTGTACGTCATTTCTATACTGAGAAATGTCTTACTTTATGCGACCAAATTCTAACTGAAACAGATTTTAGCTGTAAAACATTGAACAGCAGACATGCGTAGCGAAAAAACAAAAGGATATAAATGTAGTGTGATGTTGGGTGTTTTAATTTTGCGAAAATCAAAGAGAGGTTATTGGTTTCATGTACGTACAGAAGCAACTTCTCATAATCAGTGTTGCCACATTTAAATCTGTACCACAGGAGTCAAAAATCTTTCTCATCTGTACTTTTTTTTTTCCAAAAATCTGTACCATCGAAAATATATTCTTTGTAGAGAAAAAAATAATTTATTAGCATTGAAAAATACTCATTTATTTACTACAAATACTACATTTACATTTGCAAGTCATTCGAGTGTTTGATTATACTTATACATAGTTCTTTTTTGAATCGATATTGCATGCTATCATTTTTTTAAATTTTCGAGCTGCCACCACGATGTTTGACCAAATCTTTTGATCTCAAAATAGCGTTCATCGTATCGTTGCTGAGCCGATTTCAAAGCTAATTTTTGTTCTGATTATATTCAGAAAAAAATCGTTCGACAGTTGCGGAGAAGTGAGGCATAGTGAGAACGTTACAAACAAGGCATCGAAGCGCCGAGAATGCGAGCGAACCGTCAATTATTTTTAGGCATCCAATTTTTGTCCACCAACCCTGCACATGTTCGTTTTCTGAAATTGTGATTTCCTTACGGAGTAATTTTATCCTTAGGCTACAGAATTAATTCTCCACATCATATACATTCCCATTGTAGAATCCTGGAAACGCTTCTAGCACAACGTTAATGCTAGTCAAACTGGAAAAGTTTCTGGAATTTAGCATTGCCGTAGACTTGAGCGTCGAATCATCAAAATCGAATTTTTTTTCTCATTTGTTTGGTCACCTCCACGAAAAAACTGCGACAAATATCCTTTGAAATGATCTGCCTTTCGCTGTCCATTGTTCTGATAATTTCGTCTACTACTATTCCAACCTACAATTCTTGTCACTTTTTAAATGATCTATATTTGATTGCATTCGACATTGAAACAACGTAAGATTCCTCGCAGATATTAGTGAGAATGATCGAATAAAAATCTCAGCTCTTCATGTAGCATCGTGAATTCAGGTTTTTCAGCCTGAAACAAACGATTCAATCTGTTGATCTGGGGCAAAAAATACATCGCACCGTCAGACGCGAATCCTTTCAGACGATCCTTGTAAGGAATTTCGTCCTTTTGAAACTGATCAATCATTGCATTGTAAATGCTTTCATGTTCAGCAGCACCAAGCGATACTGCGGCGTAAAAATCGTCATGTATCACAATGTTGCTTTGTATAAATGTAAGAAATTTCACAAATGGAAATGGAAAATGGAAAAACTTTTTGACGAAAATCTGTACTCTGTACCGTACAGAATCTGTACCAAAAATAACAAAAAATTCTGTATCATTCCAGATACATCTGTACGTGTGGCAACACTGCTCACAATGGCTGTTTTTTTACTCAAATGAAAGATGAAATGTAATACGGGGGAAAAATTGCTACTCAAAATTCTTGGATTTGCACTTACTTCCTTTTAGAGGCGAATGAACGAAAGTTTAAAGCCTCTATAATTCAACATCATCATCATCACTTACCTCCGCCGTTATTATAGCACAAATATGGAAACCGCCACACATTTCCCAATCCAACTGAGTATCCCAACAGAGACAGCAGAAAATCGAATCGTCCCGTCCAGGAACCCCGCTTCGTTAGCACTTCATCTTCGTCTTCCTCCACGGTGCAAGCATCCCGTCGCTGCTGCGTTGCGCTACTGTCCAACCAAGCGCCGGTCAGTGCACTTACACGCCGTAATTTTTGATTCTGCGACAAAAGACGATGATCCAAAGTCAAACGGTCCTCATTTGATTTGGCATTCCGACTTACCTTCAATCTATTCTCCATTCGCGATGTGCTTCTCACGTCATTCATTCAGTACTGATTGATCGAACGGAGGGGATTTATGTTGTGGCAAAATAGATGCACTTTGAGCTGGAAGTGGCAAGCACATGTTAAACATTTCACATGTGCGCATGATTTTCGCTACTTGCGCGCTCTGCTCTGCTTTGCGCATCGTCGATGGACAATTTATCGATCAGATGGTAATTCCGATCGCGGAATCTTTTTAAGTCGACTTCATGGAGGATGTTTCGGATTGAATCGGAACGCAAATCAAACATTCTGAAAATATTCTATTTTATTGCCTTCATAACAATCATCACAATCACTATTTATTGGACTTAACATTTTTACAACGTAATGAAGCCACTTAGTGTTTCAGCTTTCGATAGACTAGGAGAGAGACCACTCCCGAGAGGAACAAGACTTTCACGGCAGACGTTAGCCAAGATTTACCAACACTTGGGATGCTGTCAGCATCCACAAGTAGCACTGGTTTTACTTTTGTTGCCGCTTCGATTCGTCCCAAGGCCTCTTCGAGACCGGCGATAGTATTGTCCAGTTGGTTCACGTTTTCGAAACATTCCACCAATTCAGGCTTGTACTGCGGGTCGAACTTTATACTAGTAGAGCTCATCATATTGTCGACGTAGATCAGGGAAGCCTGCATGATGGTCAACTGTTTCAGGTGGTTACAGAGGATCTCAAAAATGTCGAAGCAGCTGTGGATGGAAAGATGACGAACTTGGTAAGTTAACGTGAATTTGTTATGACTGTATTATTTCGTGAACCTGACGATTGTCCTAAATACGGAAATGGGTATAATATCGTTTATCGCAATATTCCCATATATACAGCCATTCCATGTGAAACCGATATAGTGGTTCTCAGATTTCCATGAAAAGTGGTAGTTTAGCTGCAAAAATTAGTATTTTTTTTTGACGTGGGACTACGTCTAACCGGAATATATGGAGGGTAAAATGAAAACCTAAACACAGAACATGCAGGAAAAAATGAAAGATTTCGAATGCTTATAGCTCGAACATTTCGTACTGGATAGGAGAGATGTTTGCATCACTTGATAGGGAATATTTCTACGCATCTATCGCAACTAACAAAATGTTGTTTTTCATTAGATAAACAATTGAATAACTGTAAAATATTAGGCGTTATCTAAACGCCCTAACTGCATCGTTTTGATTGGCCCGATTTACGGTTTCCCTAACACATCCATCAAAACCAAGCAGCCTTGGGGAAATCGGCATTGTAAATACATGAAAGTAGGGGGACTTTTGTTCTCATCGAAAAATGTTCCCTAACACAGACTTTAAAACCAAGCAGCGAAATCGGCATTGCAAGCACACGAAAGAGCCTAGAGGCGAGTGAACTGAAAAGTTTAAACCCTCTTAAAGCCAAAAAGAAGAAAAAGAACACACGAAAGTAGGGGGAGCTTTTGTTCCCACCGAAATGTGTTCCCTAATAGAGATTTCTAAACCAAGGTGCCTGGAGAAATCGGTATTTCAAATTCATGCAAGTCGGGGGTATTTTTGTTCCGACTGGAATGTGTTTCCCTAACACAGACTTCAAATCCATGAAGCGTGGGGAAATCGGCATTGCGAATTCATACAAATCGGGGGTATTTTTGTTCCGATTGAAATGTGTTTCCCTAACACAGACTTCAAAACCGAGGTTTCTGGGGAAATCGGCTCTGCAAATAAATGCAAACTGCGAGTACTTTTGTCCTCGCTTTCCTTTGTGCAGAGTGGAATATGTCTGTCCTAACATGATCTTCTAAACTTAGGAACCTGGGAAAATCGTGCAGACACTAGAAGCGAATGAACTTCCCAGTTTCAAGCAAATTCGAGATTCGAGAAGTATGTACACTTTTGGGATGTAAACTTCAGAGGGAAATGTAAAATAAAATAATCGTTTGATAATTTTTTTTTTGTCTTTATTGGAAAGATTTTCAGCCTTAGGCTGGTTCATCAAACGTTTGATAATTCTTCCGTACATATATTTTGTTCTAGTCATCATACCAAACGTAAAAGGTCCGTCATTAAATTTACTTGTAACGAAGAACAATCAATCACAATAAATGAATTGACTTTACACGGCATTTGTTCATTTTTTTCACTCACAGAGCAAATATATTGAACTCAATTGAATTTGGAAACTGTTTCATTCAATCAAGAATTTAATCAATACAAACGAATGATTGCTAAGCTAAGGTAGTTTCACGTGAACCTTGCGGTTATATCATAGATATAACCCACTAATTTTTTTTATTTTTTCGTTAGGGTGACCATTTTCATTTTAGGGTGGTTCAAAAAATCAATTATTTCACATTTTCCCAAAAATTACTTTTTTTTCAAAAAATCATAACTTTTGAATCACTGGATCGTTTCACATGATCGATATAGCAAATTGAAGCCAATGACTTTTTGGGCCTGATTGTCTAAAAGGTCAAAACTTTGAGTGCTTTGTGGCACCCCTAAATCAAGTCCGATTGAGCTGAAATTTTGCACAGGTCTTTCTGGGGCCAGAAAACAAAATGTACATGGTCGGTCCTTTAAATTCGATTTTTTTTTCAATACTTTCATTACCTCTCAGGTCGGTCGATTTCGGTCGAATTTTTTTCGAGATGACACCAGATCTCGACGTTTCATGCATTTTCGAGGATGAAAAAATTAAAAGTTTGAGCGCTTTGGGGCACCCCTAAATCATGTCCGATTGAGCTGAAACTTTGCACAGATAATTTTTTTGGCCCAATAAACGAAATGTACATGGTCGGTTTTTGAAATTCGATGATGAATTTTTTTTCCATACATCTATTGCAACCCTAATAAACATGTGTGTTAATCGAAATGACCTCCTCTATTCTTGCTGCAATTTGAAACACATTAACACATTACCCAGCAAACATTAAATCGTATAATTTTGCACGTGCCAAGTCTTACAAGAAATCCGAATAAATCATAATCGCATATAATATCAATCAAAGTATGTATCGTGTATATTTGAAATCGCATAAAATGTAAAAACTCGATTTTATATACCATTGTCAAATTAAGTCGCAATTTGGTATAACAAACATCAATTCTATGATGTTCATTGTCGTAAAATATATTTAATCCGCATCATATGCGTATATTACACTGATGCAGTTTGTGTGTCGTATAAGTGTATAATTTAAATCGATTCAGTACTGTAGTAAATCGTGTTGCATGCTGAAGAAAATCATAAAACAATGAATCATATTATATCCTAATAAAGAACATATTACATCATATTGAAATGTCAATGAAATGCTGATGCACGCGAAAGTTTTAACCGCTGTTGAATTAAATTTCAGACAGCCGCGCGAGATAGCTGGTGGATGATAATCCAGACGACCGGAGTTCGAATCCACATCGGAGCAGTTTCCACCAAACATCAATCTGTGCCATTTTAAACATTCATATTCCACTCCCAACATAAGTCAATCAAACAATTATTATTTCTACAAACATAAATGCTCATATATAAAAATGGCGATTCGTGAGGCTATAATAAACATTTAACGAAAATATTTTGCGCCATTTGTTTTTTTTCTATGTCTGTAATAAAGTCGTATTTGGTGCTTTGACAATTCATGAATATATTCATATTAGATCGCAATTCAATTTCAACATGATCGCTATTATAGCCGGTCAAAGTTGCATATTCATCCAAACAAATTCGGTAAGCATTTGCCATGTATGTATATGGCCTCCACTTTTGCATGCATTTGCCAGTTAGGCGCATTATATGCCAAGCAAATTTTAGGGCATATGATGTTATATATACGCTTGTTATGCGATTTAATGTTTGCTGGGTAAATTCCACCTGTTTGATCACCACGTATCCAACACGTTTGGATCAAAAAACAACAAATGAAAAAATATCCTCTCTTCCCCTCTCTCTCTCTCTCTCTCTCTCTCTTTTTCTCTCTCTCTCTCTCTCTCTTTCTCTCTCTCTCTCTCTTTTTTTTCTCTCTCTCTCTTTTTTTTTCTCTCTCTCTCTCTTTTTCTCTCTTTCTCTCTATCTCTCTCTCTCTCTCTCTCTCTCTCTCTTTTTCTCTCTCTATCCATGTGGTACCCAAGTCGGTGAACCCACTCAACGTCCGCCCGCTGCGTATCATTGAGAATTTCTGGGCAAACCTGAAGCGTAATAATTTTGTCGCGAAAAAGAAGGAATTGATAAATAAAATTAAGAAAAAAGTCATAAATATGCCTACACGCATGTTTTTGTCAGCCATGTTCCGGTTAACTGCCGGAAGGCCGCTCGCAAGAGCGTAGATTTTTTTTGCAAGTAAGCTAATATGATTACCTTCCATGGGAAATTTGTCAAACTCAATTATTTGCCTTAGTTTTTTTTAATCACCATCCATTTTTATCATCCATTTTTTCCATGCAAACGTTAAGTGGTCAGGGCCATTGATAGAGAATTGTATGGTACTCTCTTTCTTTCTTCTTTTATCTCTTTTTTTCTTTGTCTCTGTTTATTTCTCTCTTTTTCTTTGTCTCTCTCTCTCTCTCTCGCCCATTGCACCGCGCTGCAGTTACTGATCATCAGCATTTCAATCCGTCTCCTGTCACAGGGATAACGATGTCTTCCGCGAAGCCTATGATCTCCAACCTTCTAGGCCGATTCGACTTTAGCACGCCATCGTACCGTTCCAAAGCGATGGATACTAGATAGAACCCTGCGGAACTCCCACCTTCCCGGTTGTCACCATCAATGGGATGACCCACGACCACGTTCATGTTTCAGAAACAACTCCAAAATCTGCGACAAGTGTGTAGACCACTTTTTGAACTGCTGTAGACATGTTTTTGCTGTTAATACGTTTCCTGTTTATACGCCAATTTTTGCGAACTTCGATAGGGTATTCACAGTCATTGAAATTTTGTGCGATCTTGTCGAGAACTTGGATACATGATTAAGTCGTCCCTCCAACCAGTAATTTTAGATTTCACGCTGCACTACATGAAGTAGATCTTGCGCAGGACTATTTGAAAATCAAAGAATTATCTCTGAATTTGTCAGCATTGTGAGCAGAGACCGATGAAAGAAGAATTAGTCTCAAGATAAGCAAGCTAGGTGAAAGGCTTATCGGGCCCGAGTTAACAATGAAGGTGGAAAAAGGGCGGGAATGTTGGAGTGCATTTATCGTTTCCATCGGGAGTTAAAAAAGCGAAACGAATTATCAAAAGTAGTTATTAACATCTGACGGTGAACTGAAAATGTTTGTATGGCGAAGTTGGGTTTCTTCAAGTGAAAATAGATGTTAACGGGTGGGAATAAATATGATACACTTATTCGAGGTATATAAATTATCCGTTGAGGGATTCCGAAGAGGTTTTTAAAAAAATTAAACTCGACTACATCGGATCAAATCTAGAGTTAAAATTTCGTTTCGGAAAGAATCGAAGCATTGTTCTCCGATAAACTAAATTCCCTGAAACGATAACCCGCAGGCTGTATCGTATTTTGCTAATGCTGGATGCTGAGCCGTTCGGGATAGCGCGGGCGCGCTATGCTGGATGCTTTCGCGTTCGATCCGGTCTTCTGGTATGTTTTCATCTGTGGTTTCGATGATGGTGCCGACGATGATATTGCGTTTGATAACTTATATAGTTAGAATAAATTCAGCATATGTAAATGCTGGTGGTGAGAAATCACTAAAGTGGACCCTACTTCAGGTGGATAAATCACTGCAAAAGAGTGAGACGACTCATTCTCTCTTTCTTCCACTCGTACTTATGGGAAATTGAATGTGTTTGCTGTCAGCAGATGTAAACAACACTCATTTTTAAATCCATTTTTTTAATTAATTTACATCGATGGTCAATTTATTGCCATGACCGATAAGAGTGAGTAGAAAGAATTGATGGCAGTTGAAATCAATTAACGGATCCAAAATGGCCCTTCACTGCTGTTTACTCGAGTATGATGAGAACAATTCAAAATAAATATAGGCATATGTAAACGGGTCGTACATCTTTATATATAAATATATCATGACAGGAGAACGGCTGATCAGATCTGCGTCATCCATATATTTTGTGAGTTTGTCTCCACCCAAATTAGAACAATAATTTTTTTCAAATCATCTTAAATACTTGATCGTGAGTTCAAAACTCAGGGCCCTCATTGACCATCTTTGTGTTGTTACAGAATAGCTACGTCCACGCAACAATCATCTGCGATGGAGATCGATCCACGGTCGAAATAAGATCGATTCATCCATACAACTGCTCTGCTCTGCCAGACACATCGGGCTACTGTTCTATAAATAACTCCCTTACGAATACCCTTACGCCTAAATGGCTATTGTGTGAATGTACCATATGTAATGGTATAGAAGGAATACTGGCGAATGGCAACTGTGTAATGTGCTAATTATAGATATGATAACCATGTGACATGTACACGATTAAAATTCGGCTCTGTTACAGCTAAAATGCTAATGAGCCTTAAATAAATAAATGGGATAAAAAAAAATCTTAAATACTTTGAAGAATATTTAAGATGATTAAAAAAAATTGACTGCCTTTTTCTTATATATAAAAGAAGGATATTTATAACAAAAAGGAAAAAATCGGAAATAAGAGGTACGCATATGTATGTTTCGCAGTGAAAATCATCATTTGGATCAATTTTACAGATCTGAACGATTGCATACAAACACTCTGAAATATATTCGTTATTTTTTGCTAACCAAAAATATTCTCCAGAAATAAATTATATGACAGAACAACGTTTGCTGGGTCAGCTAGTTTATCATAACTTCAAATTGCATGAAGAAATTTATGAATATTTTCATTATATAAATTCGGGCTAGTGTAAGCGATTGATGTGATTTCTATAAATCTCATCATATTTCTTCACATGAATATATCCCTAGTCTAAACCCATCGTAACTCTATTTACTTTGATGTTGTGACGCTTAAAGATTTCTTTTTCGTTTTCCTCATAATATGTTCGATAAATAAATTTCTCATTTCGGTAAATTTGATTTTTCATTGAATTACGAAACAATGACTTGATGCCGAAGATTGATTAGAGGGGTGACATACAAATGAAACACAAATTTCTGCATTACTCGAGATTTAATGAACAGTTCTGCGATTGGACCCATGAACTTGCTCATAGTAAGAAAGCGTGGATGTTTGAAAGTATTGATAACAAAACACAAATTTTTGGGCGGGAAGAAGTTTGCCGGGTCAGCTAGTGTGTTATAAATTTGCTCATGCTACGCTCGCGTGTGATCAGAATTTCATTTCATATGCATATACAACTTCTATATAGGGTAGATAGGGGCAATATGGTCCCCCTAAGAACGAAACGTCCTAAATCATGTAGGAACATCTATAAATTATGCTACATATTAAAATCTCACAATTTGGAACCTTATTGATCGATGTAGATTGTATGAATACGTTTTAAAAAAGATTTATGTGGGAAAATTACACTTTTAAAAATGTGTTCCATTTTCATCGATCGAAAACACTACGGGGCAAAATGGGCCACCATGCGGGGCAATATGACAATAATTTAAGCATGCTTTCGTAGGGGAATAACGAAACGAGTTCATAAAACGAAAGCTTATTCTATTTTGCAACTTATACGTGTATTTCATTGGATTCCATTCAGTTTGCATGTACAAAAAATAACAATGTGATCAAAGTGATTGGACTACAATTTTACGTTGCTCCAATCAGAAACAGAGAATATTTGTGCATCGATAGCATTGATTCCGTTTATCGCCATCCGTAGAGGAACTGAATTGTGTCCCACAGTAGCAACATAAGGTGTCCTGTGGAATATTCTATAATGGTTATTCCTTGCTCAGCACCCTGCGCTCATCTGCCTTTCCCTCCGCATTGCTAGGATTTTGGAATTTTTGGCCTGCACCTGTTGAATAAAGATAATAATTTTTAGTTTACTTGCTGCTCCTATAGAAAAAAAGATAGTTACTGGAATCACTGATGTTTTATCGACGTTGAATTGTCTTCCTGGTGGAGTGTTGTATTTCTGCTGTACGTCCTCCAGTAAAACGTAATATTTCCCGACTGCAACGCGATTGAATCATTTAGTCCTAGCAGCGGATGTTACTTCTGATGTCCGAAGTGAGATTTGTGGGTGACACTTTCAAAAACCAGCCAGCCAATCTATTCCGACAAAATGTTGCTTTTGACTATTTTGAGAAATATGGAGCAGCAAAGGGTCTGCACAACGTAGATAACGTTTAAGTGATTCTCGCGGGACACAATGCACTAAGGATGCTTGTCACTCTGTCGTACTTCTTCTCGCTGCATCGGTGGCCGCGTTCAAGGACGGTTACTACTTTTTACAATCGGATGTTCTGATATAATTCCGCACCATGCAGGGGTTAGACATCAATTGAATATAGGCTACCCAAAATCAAAATCAATTTGGCGTCATTTGTTTATCAACATATCATTTACGAGGATCGAAATCGAAAAATGCGCTGCTTTATTCTAACTGCATGAGCGATTTTCATATTTCGGTTTCACATGGAGGTGTTCACATTTAACATGGAGTTTAAAGTTAGCTACTATTCGACTATATAACCGGACCGAATTGTGAACAACAGTAATTGATTGAACCAAAATGTCAGTGAACCGCAGCAATATTGGGTACTCTGGCAATATGAGGGATTTGACGTTTTAGTCGTACCCCTGGCACCATGATTCCACATCTAACTATTTCCAACTATGTTTACAAATTTTGACAGCTGTTATAGGTTATGTTGAAAAAATACCTGGTCATAATGCCCCAAGCAGGTATGCCCATTCCGCCCCGTACAATTACGCTCAATAAAAATGAATCGTTCTTTTACATGAAACGGCAAAGCAGCGCAATAAATCAGTGAAAATGTTCAGAAATAATACCAGTACGAATTGATACAAAGAGCAGAGTCATAACTTTCAGCATGGAGCGTACAGAGCTTATTTCGTTGACTGTTATATGTTTTTCGTGATAATCAGTCAATGTGATATTTCGCTCAATATCTTTATTCAACAATTGTATTTGAAAACGGGTTTCACGGAGATACTTAATAAGAGCATTTCTAACACAATTGTTGGCAAATAAGTGTTATTGGTTCAATAACAAGCCCAAACGAACGGTGGCTCATTTCGCCCCGCCTGGTCATATTGCCCCTATCTACCCTATATTTTTATTTGTTCATCGGAACACATCGTTCACACATTTTACTTCAGTATTGATTGTTATTTTTTTCAAATGTATTCTAATGGCGGATTTACATTAGGGAGATCTATAGCTATAGATGGATTTATTCACCTGAAAATAGGTGTAAACGGATGAGAATAAATATGATACACTTATTCGAGGTATATATAACTTGAATCAATTCAGCATATGTAAACGCTTGTGAATTTCTCATTGGTGAGAAATCACTAAATTTGGATGCAGTTCTACTTCAGGTGAATAAATTCACCGAAAATATGAATATATTCATTATAGAAATTCACGCTAGTGTAAACGGTTGATACGATTTCTATAAATCTCATCATATTTCTTCACATGAATATATCACTAGTCTAAACCCACCCTAAGACTCGTGTCAGTGAAGCGCCACACAGTCTGATAAGTCAATTGATTTATCTACGTACAAGAATCAAAACAAACGGTTTGCTTTGCTTTTCTCTCACAAACACTATTGCCCCATGAAAACACGTGCTTTTACCTATACTACTACAATGGTCACTGGTCCCAGGAAAACTAGAGATTTTTTCCGATTCACAGATTTTGAGTCACACCTCAATATTATGTTCACCCAACATGTGTTAGTGTAAACTGTAAACGTCTACTCAATCAAATCAATTACTAATATGCACCACTTACTCATATTTGTGATCCTTAGGAAACTTCCTCAAACTTCCTTTTTTCCAGTCGTGCTGATGAAATTTCAACAATCCGTGCAGAATCTTTTTCCTCTCGAACGGTAGAATGAACCCCAGCTCTTTGAGCTTCTCATCCGTCAATGTCAGAAACCGCATCAAATCAAAATTCTCCTTAGCGAACGTTTTCAAGTGCCGCTCGCTGTTCATCCCAAACAAAAGCAGTCCGATCTCCTGAGAATAACCAGGCATTTCCTCTTCTCCTTCGCCCTGGGAAATATCCTTATAGTTAGAGTAGTAAAGGTACTTGGCAGGAATGTCGTACGCATCTTCGGCGGCGGGAAATAAATTGACTATATCTAGGTAACCTTTAAATTCTGCCTCCTGCTTAGGGGTAAATCCTCTTCGATTGATAACATCCGTTGCGGCACCCGCTTTCAGAAGCATTTCGACTATTTCAGTGCGATGATTGTTAACAGCGTGAAATAGAGCCTACGAATGATAAACCGTTAACCAAAATCGAGAAATTTTGCGCTTCAGCCTACCGTAAATCCCTCATTATCAGTCGCTTCAAGCGAGGCCTGATCGATGATCAACTTTACAACCTCAGTGTGACCATTTTTAATGGCGAACATCAGAGGCGTCATTCCGTAGTTATCTTTACAGTTTATAACGGCCCCGAACTCGAGCAACAGGATCGCCACCTTGTAAACGTCCACCGGGTCACGGGAAGACTCACAGGCAGCCATCAGTGCCGTTCTCAGCATCCAGGCCTGATTAACGTCGACGCGTTTTTCTTCTAGTAGGAATCGCACTATCTCAAATTGGGCTTCGCCGCAAGCTAACAAAAGAAGTGGCCAACCATGCCGCAGACATCCTGTCACGAAGTAATTATCCCGCTCTAAGACACGTTTGACTTCGTCCAGCCTCCCGTCATTTACAGCATTGTACAATACATCATCAAAATTCTCAGTTACTTTTGGAGGAGAATAGCTCCGTTTGGGTTTTGGCTGAAACAATGTTCCATGTGAATTATTAACAGGGGCAAAAAATTTCAACATTATACCTCGGATGGTTTACTGTAGACAAAATCATAACCAAAGTTTGAATCCTCGTCTGAATCGGAGTATCCAGCTGGGCGGAACATCATACTTAAAGTTTTATAGAATACACAAAATGAATTGCTGCTGATTGAAACTGTTTCGGTATGGCCAGTTCGATATGTTGTTTACAATACCGCGAACCGGCAAAAAACAAAGTATTCCTAGGGTAAGTACTTGAAATGGTATGAAAATGTATTGGTGTGTTTGATACAAAAATGAACGAGTTTCGAATTTAGAGGAGACTGGTGTTGCGCAACACGCGGAATTCCCTATGTTTCAGTTGAACCGGACGGCCGAGACCATTTATATGAGTCTTTCATTGTTGTGTTAATTTATTCTATTTATTTTTGTTGTATTCATCTAACTGACATATCCTAATGAATAATACAGGGTGGCAACACAACCAGGAAAACCGAGAAGACCAGGAAATAACCAGGATTTTTTATTTAAAACCAGAATGGATTAATATTTTCAATTATTATTTAAAACCTCCGTAGCCACAGTCAAAGCACAAAACAACGTAAGGGTGCTCATACACTGTTTGACCGATGCCAAATATTTCCCTTTTCTGACAGATAAAATTTGATCGGAAACGGATCAATCCGTGCACCTGGCATTCATGCCCTAAAGTAAACATTAGTGAACATTTCGCAATATGGCAGAAAGGTAAGTTTGATATTTTCTGTATTAGATTATTATGTAATTTGAGATTCATTTATATTTCAGGTCATTACGGTTAGACATTTCTGGATGCTCAAATAGAGCACATATTAATCTGTACACCTGGCATTCATACCTGGTAAACATTTCTACATTTTGCATTATGGCAGGAAGGTAAGTTATATTTTCCAAGACGGGTCTATGGTACTAGGTGAGGCCGTTTCGTCACTAAGTTGGTTAGGGGAGCGGTATATGAAAACAGCACGGAAGAAAGTAGAAGGGGAATTATTTGCTTGTAGCGTGAAAGAGACAGACTGATCACGAGCGAGCTTCGGCAATAGCGTATTGTGTTTTGTTTACAAACAAAACACAGTAGACTTCCAAGATGGCTGAAGAGTGGTTTTAGCAAGTTGGCCCACCTTAGTATATACTTCTAGGCGCCTTGATATTTTCTATATAAGAATATTTTCTCTTTTATGATTAACCTATAGGTTTGTGGAATCCCGCTTAATGAACGACTCGGGCGAAGAATTCAAAATTACAGCTTACCTTGATTGTGTGGATATTTTTATGCCAAAAAGGGTCGGAGAGGATGGCGGCTTCAAGAAGTACGAGGAAAAGATCCTCCAGGCTATCGAGAATGCTTCAGATAAATCGCTACAGACCTGGATCAACGCATCCCAGGCAATCAATGATGTGTTGGTACAACACTATGTTAGTGGATGCGATCAAGAAGTTCATGAAGAAGGTTAAAAAATTAATAGATTAATATTTAGGTGCACATATGTTTCATCAGTCGGAATCGGGTCGAGCTTAGAATTATATTTTTGACGTAGGATTACGTCTTTCGGGAACATATTGGGGTACAAATTGGAAATCGAAAATCGAGCACATCGTGAAAATTGTCCAATTTTAAACGCTTATTGCTCAGTCATTTCATAATATATTGATGAAATTTTTGCGTCAATCGATTTCGGCACTTCATAACATTTTTTTTATATTGAACAAAATAATATATGTCATGAAACGAACTATCGAACAATTGAAAAATTTCAACCCCTATCCAAACGGAAATACCCACTTTTGATTGGTCAAAATTGACGACACACGCGGCGGGCCCCTAATGGAGACGTCAAAGCCAAGCTGCCTGGGGGAAATCGGCATTGTAAATACATGGAAGTACTGGGAACTTTTGTTCCCACCGAAAAGTGTTCCCTCACAGAGACATCAAAACCAAGGTGCCCGGGGGAAATCGGCATTGCAAATATATGCAAGTCGGGGGCTTTTTTTATATTGCAAGTAAGGTGAGTGATACGACTAATTCTAGCAAATAAAATTTAAATTTGGAACTTTAATGTTGGTTGCTTCGTGAAATTTCATGTCAATGACCGATTGTGTGAAAAATTGAGCACAAGTGTAAGTGTAAAATTGTGTATGGTAGCAGTTGTGTAAAAATGACGTGATATATGAAACGATTCATTTCAATTTTCATTAAAAAATAGATGTGTTTTCGCTCGAAAACGGGACGATTGGTTTAAACTGTCTGTTTTGTTGTGTTCATTTTCACCCAAGGAATGGTTATACGACGAGAAAAATTGTAAAAGTGAAGAAATATTAGAAAAAGTGATTTCCCATATGCTCTACATACAGTATTAGGTGTTGTTAGTCCAATTAAAATTCGCATTGGGTTGAATAAACACTTAGAAAGTAAAGCTATAAAAGAAAAATACCTTTTCCATTTCAAATATGTTTTCTCTATATTAGAGTAACGTGTTTTTACTAATGAAAAAAATTGATAATTGTGTTCGGATTGGTTATTATCTTATATTACGTTGGTGATTTTTTTTTCTTTATTTCATCCAGACATAACAGGATCACAGAGGGCCCCACCGCCACCTCGTCTAGGATCACAGTGGGCGGTTTTCATCATATCTCGTTCCACTTCGGTATCTTTTATCTGATACGAACCATCCAACGACTGTTTACCATCCTTCTGTCTGTTTACCATCCTTTGGTAAGCACTGGTGAAGTGAACAAACAATACCCAACAATCAAACAAAACAGCCCTTTTCAGAGCCTCCAAATCAGTATTAAAGAGTTTAACGATGTAATTCTTCAACCATATCCAAAATCAACAGATAGCCTAACGGAATCCTACGTCAACTTTGCGGTCGTGTCTCGGACACAACCCTTCTGTGACTTTTTTGCTCCGGTTTGTAGTAAAATTTGTGTTTATTCTAATGAAAAAAAGTTACGTGTGTTTATAAAAAATCTTAAGCATAGCTGATGAACGATGTTAGATTTAACTCGCGAATTCAACTGAAAACAGAAAATCAAAAACGCACCCTTCTTCTTCTTCTTCAATGGCACTAACGTTCCTACAGGAACTTCGCCGTCTCAACGTAGTATTACTTGCGTCATTTTTATTAGTACTTAGTTGAGATTTCTATGCCAAATAATACGCCTTGAATGCATTCTGAGTGGCAAGCTCTAGAATACGCGTGATCACAGTGCAAGTCGGAGGAAATTTCTCTGACGAAAAATTCCCCCGACCAGAACGGGAATCGAACCCGAACACCCGGCATGTTAGTTATGACGCTAACCACTCGGCCAAGGGAGCACAACGCACCCTTAATGTGTTTTTAATAGACCTTTCGTGCAAATCGATAAACAGTCATCACAGCCCTGTTGATAAGTAGTATACTGTTTATTTAGTTCTCCCCCTGTTTTCTTCGCAACCATTGCGATAATTTGTTCAATGGTTTGGTCTTCAAATTCTCTTTGGTTGTGCTGGTTGCTACGTATCAACATTTCTCTGGTAAAATGCCTGCCGTATGAAATCTTAGGTTTGCGCTTAACACTCTTAGGACGAAATGATTAAAAGCTGCTGTACTCGGATTCTCCTCCGTTAATGCTGCTGCGTGAAGTGTGACTAAGAATTGTACCAGATTTATCGTCATCTTCAGATTCGGTCTCAGTATCGGATTCAGCTACCGACCGAGACAGTTGCCGCGTTACTGTTTTTCGATTAGCAGGACTTGCATGAGCATCACCGTCCACATGAAACATAGGTAATAGGCCCTATCGGGACAGGTGTGGCAATATATCGATTCTGTTCCACCACGGATCACTTGCCATGTTGGAAGGCTTAAATAGCGTTGTTACATACAAACAGCCACTTTTCTCCTGCTTGCATGGCCAAATGATGAATCGCACGATCACGGTCAGGACCTGCTGCTGCAAGCTGCGGTAAAGGAACCATTTTTGTTCTTCAGATCTATCTCTTCGATTATTTATTTATTTATTTATTCATTTCGTCAAACAAATGTAGACTACACACTTATACACTAATGTTACAATGTTTTCTTAGGTTAAAAATTATTTTTGCGGTACATGTTTCTTTTTAGCTGTTTTTTATTCATTGTTGTGTCAATTATTTCGCAGTGCTGATTGTATATACGCATCATGCGATTGATAGGGGCGTTATTTGCATAATTTGTTCTGGATGTTTTGGTTAGAAACAAATTTCGCGTTCTTAGTTGACGCCCAGGTACATAGAAATTTAGTTTTTCTAGTAATTCAGCTGACTATACTCGTTGCGAAATTAGGTCATTAACAAAAGAAAGTATTGCAAAAATTCGATTAGGTGCAGCGGTCAGGACCAATTCTATAGCACCATATGACGTCTTCAACGACAGTAGCCATTTTCATCTACAATATTGTTTACTTTGAAAAATGACAGCGCCCGCATACAAGATAGTATCCGACTCGACAAACTGTCTATGTGATAACCGTGTTTGTCATTCATTCCAAATAGCTGTATTTCGCCAAATAGTTTTATGTCAAATTTCTGACAAATAGGTGTAATTATGGTTGTAAAATATTTTTGTCAAACATGAAATTTGTACTAAATTTTGACCAATTTTTTTCTGTCAAAAATTTTTAAATATTTGACTATTTGACCTTAAGTACAAAGATACACATCCAGATTTCCGTAGGAGTTTTGCTGCTGTTTTTGCAGCCAGTACCTTTAGAGTAGTTGCAGAGTTGAGGATAAATTGCTGAGGACTAAATCAAGCTTTTTCTTAACGTCAGCTGCTTCAGTCTGCCAGGAAAAAACCAGGAATTTCATAATACAAATTAAGTTGCCACCCTGATAATATCACAGCGTATCATAAAAGTACATCTAACCACGTTTCTGGAAAAACAGCTGGAACGCTCATCATGATTTAGGCTCATTATATCCAAAAGATGTGTGATGAAATCTAGGTTGGAACAAAATGGGGTTTCGTAGAGGTCGAAAAGGAACTCGCAAATCGAACAGCGTCAGCAATCGAGGACAGTCAACATCAGTGTTCAGCAGCTTCGCCATAAATGCTACCTGCTGAATCTTCCTGCGTATGAACAAGGTGTCAAAATTTGTTAACTTGCAACGATCCCAATATGGCGGTAGGTAGGAGTCTTGCCAAGGCAAATCTCTTAGGGTGACAGGAACAAACCATTTTTGGATTCTCTCGAATTTAAAACTCCAGTTCAGTTGGTGGGACATCCAAATCAGAGATGCTTACCAGGGCACGGCATAGTTATAGTCAACTGAGGATAGTCGACTGACTCTATCCGTAGTCAGTTAGTAATGGCTTTTGGCTTCTTCACGCAGTTTCTCCGCTAAAACGACTGAACAGTCAGTCGGACGTTTAGTCGCTATCTCCCTCTACCGACTCGACTATATCATTTCATTCTTTCCAGTCAAATTGTTCTCATTGCATTTTGAAGTGACTTGCCCCAAAACGAATTCGTTCCTCTCTCTCTTTTCCATGTTTCTCTATGCATGCATCGATGTTTGAGTTCACCGTGGTTTGACAAACGGTACAGGTGAGCTAGATTTTTTTGTATCGTACACGAAAATTACTCACACGTATAAAATAGCGTGCTGTGTGTGTGCTATTTTGCACGCCTAATACTTAGTATTAGGTTATATATACGCTTGTTATGCGATTTAATGTTTACTGGGATAACATCATATGCCCTAAAATTTGGTTGGTATATAATGCGCCTAACTGGCATATGCATGCAAAAGTGGAGGCCATATACATACATGGCAAATGCTTACCGAATTTGTTTGGATGAATATGCAACTTTGACCGGCTATAATAGCGACTTTTGCCATACTCATATACGATTTATTACAGACATAGGAAAAAAAACAAATGGCGCAAAATATTTTCGTGAAATGTTTATTATAGCCTCACGAATCGCCATTTTTTTATATGAGTATTTATGTTTGTAGAAATAATAATTGTTTGATTGACTTGTGTTGGAAGTGGAATATGAATGTTTGAAATGGCACAGATTGATGTTTGGTGGGAACTGCTCCGATGTGGGTTCGAACTCCGGTCGTCTGGATTATCATACACCAGCTATCTCGCGCGGCTATCTGAAATTTAATTCAACAGCGGTTAATACTTTCGAGTGCATCAGGATTTCATTGACATTTCAATATGATGTATTACGTTCTTTATTAGGATCTAATATGATTACTGTTTCATGATTTTCTTCAGCATGCAACACGATTCACTACAGTACTGAATCGATTTAAATTATACGCTTATACGACACACAAACTGCATCAGCGTAATATACGCATATGATGCGGCTTAAATATATTTTACGACAATGTGCATCATAAAATTGATGTTTATTATACCGAATTGCGATTTAATTTGATAATGGTATTTAAAATCGAGTTTTTACATTTAATGCGATTTCAAATATACACGATACATACTTTGATTGATATTATATGCGATTATGATTTATTCGGATTTCTTGTAAGACTTGGCACGTGCAAAATTATACGATTTAATGTTTGCTGGGATGTCACTTTAGAATGCATTGGTATTGTGAAAAACTTTTAATAACTCTTCTTTGAAAGGTTTAATGGCCCTGAAAAGCGCCGTATTTTACGGTGGCTGGTTTTACCACCAAAGCAGTCTGTATAATCAAACTTTTTCCTTTTTCTACCTGCTGCCGTTTTGCGATTGCGTTTGCCACTCGCTGAAACTAGTTGTTGCCACCGAACCGAATGTGCTCTGTTCCGTAGGCGGGTTTTCTTATTGTCGTGAGCAGCTTTGCAAGCCAACTCGAGCACTCCGGCGGCCAAAACTATATAACGCCGACTAGGTGGACTGGTGCACTGGTACTAACGCGCTCGGCCTAGCTACCCTTGCGAAGCAATTGGCGGATACACCTACGGGGAACTGCAGTCTAACACGGTTCGAGCGGGATTTTGCCTTTCCCTTCACTTTTCCTCCTTTGTCATGTCCAGACATGGCTGCTTGTGTTGGTTTGTTGATGTGATGTGATGCGAAACGATGTGTGTACGGTTTTGATGAGAATGATCGTTACGGCAGCGGAGCGGGGATTTTTAAGCTGACTGGCTGGCTCTAGAATTACGCATGTGTGAGATTGCGACCAATGTTTCGTTCATTTTTTTCTTTTGCCTTTCCAATCGTGCTTCATTGTATTTTGCTGCTGCTCTGGTTGCCCGTTTTGGTTGGTACGATTTGAGGAGCACAAAATGGACCAATCAAAAATGGGCACATAGTGCATTTGGACAATGCTTCGTCCAGACAAAGTTCAAAGTCTACGTGCCTTGTGGAATTGGAATCAAATATTTTCAATTCATCATTCATTAAATATTTCGGAGATCATTATTTAAAGTGGAAAAAAGGAATTAAGATCAAACGCACTCTTTTACGTTGTGAACGATGGAGCACTCCCAGCAAACATTAAATCGTATAATTTTGCACGTGCCAAGTCTTACAAGAAATCCGAATAAATCAGAATCGCATATAATATCAATCAAAGTATGTATCGTGTATATTTGAAATCGCATAACATGTAAAAATTCGATTTTATATATCATTATCAATTTAAGTCGCAATTCGGTATAATAAGCATCAATTTTATGATGTATATTGTCGTAAAATATATTTAATCATATGCGTATATTACGCTGATGCAGTTTATGTGTCGTATAAGCGTATAATTTAAATCGATTCAGTACTGTAGTAAATCGTGTTGCATGCTGAAGAAAATCATGAAACAGTAATCATATTAGATCCTAATAAAGAACATATTACATCATATTGAAATGTCAATGAAACGCTGATGCACTCGAAAGTTTTAACCGCTGTTGAATTAAATTTCAGATAGCCGCGCGAAATAGCTGGTGGATGATAATCCAGACGACTGGAGTTCGAACCCACATCGGAGCAGTTTCCACCAAACATCAATCTTCGTCATTTTAAACATTCATATTCCACTCCCAACATAAGTCAATCAATCAATTATTATTTCTACGAACATAAATACTCATATATAAAAATGGCGATTCGAGAGGTTATAATAAACATTTCACGAAAATATTTTGCGCCATTTGTTTTTTTTTCTATGTCTGTAATAAATCGTATATGAGTATGGCAAAAGTCGTATTTGGTGCTATGACAATTCATAAATATATTCATATTAGATCGCAATTCAATTCCAACATAATCGCTATTATAGCCGGTCAAAGTTGCATATTCATCCAAACAAATTCGGTAAGCATTTGCCATGTATGTATATGACCTCCACTTTTGCATGCATATGCCAGTTAGGCGCATTATATGCCAACCAAACTTTAGGGCATATGATGTTATATATACGCATCGTATAATTTTGCACGTGCCAAGTCTTACAAGAAATCCGAATAAATCAGAATCGCATATAATATCAATCAAAGTATGTATCGTGTATATTTGAAATCGCATAACATGTAAAAAATCGATTTTATATATCATTATCAATTTAAGTCGCAATTCGGTATAATAAGCATCAATTTTATGATGTATATTGTCGTAAAATATATTTAATCCGCATCATATGCGTATATTACGCTGATGCAGTTTATGTGTCGTATAAGCGTATAATTTAAATCGATTCAGTACTGTAGTAAATCGTGTTGCATGCTGAAGAAAATCATGAAACAGTAATCATATTAGATCCTAATAAAGAACATATTACATCATATTGAAATGTCAATGAAACGCTGACGCACTCGAAAGTTTTAACCGCTGTTGAATTAAATTTCAGATAGCCGCGCGAAATAGCTGGTGGATGATAATCCAGACGACTGGAGTTCGAACCCACATCGGAGCAGTTTCCACCAAACATCAATCTTCGTCATTTTAAACATTCATATTCCACTCCCAACATAAGTCAATCAATCAATTATTATTTCTACGAACATAAATACTCATATATAAAAATGGCGATTCGAGAGGTTATAATAAACATTTCACGAAAATATTTTGCGCCATTTGTTTTTTTTTTCTATGTCTGTAATAAATCGTATATGAGTATGGCAAAAGTCGTATTTGGTGCTATGACAATTCATAAATATATTCATATTAGATCGCAATTCAATTCCAACATAATCGCTATTATAGCCGGTCAAAGTTGCATATTCATCCAAACAAATTCGGTAAGCATTTGCCATGTATGTATATGACCTCCACTTTTGCATGCATATGCCAGTTAGGCGCATTATATGCCAACCAAACTTTAGGGCATATGATGTTATATATACGCTTGTTATGCGATTTAATGTTTGCTGGGCTACCTTCGCTTGGAAACTAAACATCAAAACAATTCGGAAATTCGATTGTTGGGGGTCGGATCCAACTCGACCAGATATGGAGAGTTCCTAGCATCCGTCTCTCCCCTTATGCTAAACATGAGCCCTTTATCAGATTCTCATTGCTTGAACGACAAAAGGCAAACACATATGAGAAAACAGCCGGGTAGCTTCGTACCAATCTATTGACCAATTCATAGGATGGTTCGAATATTTCCAGTTATTCTTAAGTCCTAAGCACCGATACTCATTCATGCATGAACATTACTCTTACTTTTCAATTTCTGATAAAAAAACAACCGAAATTTCCGATTTTTTTTCCCACGTACGTGTAAAATATCATCACAGGAGAACGGATGATCAGATCTGTCCCATATATGTCATCCATATATTTTGTGAGTTTGAGTTTGTTATATTTATAATAAAAAGGGAAAATTCGGATATAAGAGGTACGCATATGTAAGTTTTGCAGTGAAAATCGTCATTTGGATCGATTTTACAGATCTGAACGATTACATACCAACACTCTTGAAATATATTTTTGCTAACCAAAAAATATTCTCCAAAAATAAATTATATGGCAGAACAACGTTTGACGGGTCAGCTAGTTTAGCATAAGAAATCTCAATTAAGTACAGTGATTTGCTTCTTATTGAACATATCGAGACACCATTCAGTGTCGCATTAGAGGGAATTGTGTCCTGAAATTGGACATATAAAAAAAAAACTCAATGTGGAAAACAAGTTAAAACAGAAAAATAATTGAAAATCTTACAAATAACCATAAGAAAAGTGCGCTAAATACATAGTAAAAAGTTGGAAAATGGTTGAAAACAGTCCTAAAAATGTATCGTGTTGTAGAAAACTTACACAAAGGATGTTTACAAAAATGTCCAATTAGAGGATCAAATGCCCAATTATTCGTGTCAATTTACAGGTCTATCTTATTGGAGCCAAATCACTATATTATTAAAAATGACGTGAGTAATACCCTCAACGAAGAGGCAGAAGTGCCTCTTGGAACGTTAGTCATTCAAGAACTTTGCTTAAACTTCTATGCCGGCTAACACGTCTTTTATCAATAACTTCTGGCAACACTTGGTTCGAAGTGTTCGAAAAAATGCGACAATTTCTGAAGGGTGGTATTATGACAGTTTGCCTTATCAGTTTTGTTTACATTCAAATCAGTTCGGTGCATTTCATGGTTTCATTCGGTTATCGAGTGTTCCGCTACTAGTAAATTATACTGAACGATGAATACGTTTGAAACACTAGTAGCAAATAGAGAATCATATCCCAAGCTAAAGGTCCGCAAGATTTACATCAACGAGGATCCCAATTTGGTAAGTTGAGTATTATTTCAAACATATCTGCGAAATTTAGAACAATTTCATTCTGCAGGAGGAAACAATACCATGTCCGAAATGTTTGTCTCAGAATCGTGAGAGTACCGTTCGCTACATCTACGTTAATTTGCAGGAGGCAATCTTTAAATGCGAAGCAGCATGTTGTATGTATCCTTTTCGCAATTTTAAGTTTAAGAACTACACCGATCAGACGGTGTATTACTATAAATCGCTAGCTGAGCATACGTTGCCTACCCTGTCTGATTTCGGTCCAACATTCACGAATGCATCATCGCCAAGAAAAAATCTAAATTCAACATTCTTGACGGATGGAGGTTCGTTGGATGATTTCAGTTTGGATTTTTTCTCGCCAGAGAAAACGCACAACGATTCGGCAAAAACGGCTGACAAAAAAGAAATTAATATTTTTGATAGTCCGACGCTTAGTTACCAAAATTTGGTGAAGGATTTCGATACGGGTTTCATCGACGATATTCTACTGGACCTTGGTGAAACATCCCCGGCAACGAAGACGATATCCACAAGTGCGGTATCAACGGTTTCTAGTAAAGAAATAACCCATACTGGTCGTCAACTGAAGCGATGCTTGCAAATGTTCCAAAGGAGCGGAACCAATAACACTGACGGTGTTTTCAAAATTCCGAAACTCCCCGGCACTGATGCGACTCCTCCGCCGAAAGCGAAATTGAAAAATCTGTCGTCTCATAAGAGAGTGAAACAGTCGCGGCGAAGCAACCATGACAGTGTACAAAAAGTAGGTCAAATAAAACCGCTGCAAACCAATCATACGCTTAGGAAGTCGGGTTCTACCAATTTGTCCGGGATAAAACGTAACGGCAATCAGAAGGTAGAGCGAATGCTCGATTTCATCGAACGCAGTATGAAAAACAGAAAACCGGAAGCAGAAATGCACGTACAGGTTGATGAATCGTTTGATGCGTTCAACTCAGAGCATAGAACCCATCGCAGGCGCAAAGAATCGAAAAAACTTTCGCTTTCGGCAGCGGTTTTACAGGACACAGAATTCGAGTACAGTGCTTCGGATCAGGATCAGGAAAGAGATGAGTCGACAACCGAAAGTGATCCCATGGAGACGGATGTGAGCGACCATTCGGACTACGAATCTGAAATAGGTTTGTCACCGCTTCCATTGGAAAAGCCGCAACCTGAGCCGGAGGGTACAGTAGTTAGTGATTCACATAGAGTTAAATCCCCAAGTCACGTGCAGCAATGGGAGAAAACACCGCCTAGGCCGTCGCATTGTATGGAGTCCATTAGCTCCTTGCTCGAATAAACCAAATTTGAAAATTGAAATAATGAGGCTCTTTATACAGTAGAAAAGCAAGAAATTGAACTGGGTATAAATTTGCATGAAGCTTCATTGAAGAATGGTATTTCGCATAAAAAAGTAGAATAAAGTAAAGCACGTGTTTTCCCGTTTGGGACAATCGTCATTCGCTGCATGCATTGGTGCACGTGGAAGATTCGTATATACAGTCAACTCTCCCTTACTCGATGTTCTGTAACTCGATATTTTCTCCATCTCGATGAATTTCATGGCACCTTTGATTTTACAAGCACCCTTCTTTCCATAACTCGATGCCTGCCTTACATGATTCATTTTTCCATGGATTTTCACATCCTTAACTTGATTGGTTTTCGCATACATGTTTTTGTTCGTTATTAACTATAATTTTGTGGGATTCGAGTCGCGAGTGAGGAAAAACGTTTATTTTAATTACGATTCTTTATTCTCTTGTTCTAGCGTCGACTGATGGAAGCTAACTGAAACTTCTCAGTCTGAAAAACTAACTGCCTAAAATATATGATGGTATGTGTGTACGTGTATACTTGGTGCGAGGGGCTAATCAATTCGAGCGTGTCTCCACAATTTCAATTGCTCTTGAAAATGAAGACAAAGTGTTCGTGTCATCGAGGAATTTATTTTCAAGTATGGAAAATGTCCACGCTTGTCCATGGATAGGGGGGAGGGGGTATAGACTATGTCCACGTGGACACGAAAAATAAATATTTTTTCAAATATAATCATCGATACGTTCTAAATTAAATAAAAACTGATCCATGAATTCAAGAATTTTAAAACTTTTCGCCCATCCTGAGTACTCCGTATTTTTCAATAAACGGATTTAGCTGCCTGAGAGTGCTTCATATATTTTTACTGATATCATTGAACTTCTTCACTGAAATCTATATTCTGAAAATAACTCATGGAAACTGTGAGCGACAGAGCTATTTTGTATGATCCTATGCTTTTATAGTTGCGGGCTGTGTATAGACGTTCATAGCTCAAACCTATAAAAAATAAACGATTCCATAATGGTTAGGTTTTCATGATATTACACATATGTTTTTTTCATCAATTTTCTCGCATTACAGGCAAACCTGTTTTTGTGCGGTCCCTTTTTGTGTGGTTCCTCGTTTGTGCGATTCTATTATGACATCGGGTCTTGAATCACACAAACTAATCGCACAAATAATACTATCGCAACCGCACAAAAAAAGGTTTTCCTGTACTTTTCTCGAAAAGGCACAATTTTTCAAAGTATTGGAATTCCGTCAATTTCTAGGAATAAATATTTACATTTGCGTGAAATGATCCATGTACCACTAGTCGTCAAACTTGAATCAGTTGACCCAGTATTCTATTTTTTTCAGAAAATTTCGCATATAATGCAGTTGTAAAACATTTGAATTGATGGATTGAAGTAGCTTTTAGAAGATAAAAAATACTTAAAATTTGTCGTTTTTCAAGGGTTTTCATATTTTTTTTATAAATATTATAAAAATAAACTTGATTGTTTCTATCAACAAAATTAAAGCTCTCCAACCCTTCTACGATTCCTTCCTCGACACAACAATGTTATTCCTATTGTTATCTTTTACTATTTAAAATGTTCCACAGCAGAAAATTTTCTCATCTTTCAAATGAATGCAATTAAATTCTTCTAAGCGTAATTGAGAATTGGGGTCAATTTAGACAAAAAAATGAGTCTCAAGAAAAATTCAACTTTCACAGTTGAGATTTGAGCTTAATTCCATAGTTGGGAATCAATGTATCATAAGTTGTCTGATGTCATTTTTCCCCGCAAGCACTTTGAAAGTCATCTAGACACTCAATGCAGAATAGGATTTGAAAAATAATAAAATATTTTAAAACGCCTTCAATACCCTCTGAAAATTCTTCGAACTATGGCGAAAAGGTTTTGACTTGCGCTACCGACTAAAGTGCGATTCACATTCAACATCCACGTCACGTTCACGTTCCGTCACGTCATATTGCGTCAATTATTCTCCCATGCAATTCTTATGAAAGCATTCACATACATCGGCAACGGAAAATTCGACTTGCCGTTGCTGGTGTATGTGAATGATTCCATAAGAATTGCATGGGTGAATAATTGACGTAACGTGACGCGACGTGACGTGAACGTGACGAGGATGTTGTATGTGAATCGCACTTAAAGGTGAATCGGAAATCCAGAGTGAAGATGAATCGTCATTTACTGTGATCAATCATATTCCGGAGTGGGCAAAGATTTGTTTCATTTAAAATGTTGAGTAAAGCGCTATTCACATACAACATCCACGTCACGTTCAAGTTCCGTCACGTCATGTTGCGTTAATTATTCTTCCATGCAATTACTATTGAAGCATTTACATACACCAGCAACGGCAAGTCGAAGTTGCCGTTGCCGGTGTATGTGAATGTTTTCATAAGAACTGCTTGGAAGAATAATTGACGCAACGTGACGTTTTAAAGGGTGTGTCACATCAAATTGCATCACGGAAAAAACGCTGTAGAAATTTAATTTTTAGGAATTATATCTTCAGCTTTCGCTTATAATCAGATAAGAGTGTATAGATCACGTTGGCCATGCTTCACTGTCAATTTTTCGTAAATTTGGAAAAATGTCGTCGAACGAAAAAGAGCGTCGTGAATTAATCCTGTGCACTCATTTCGAGAATCCGGAGTTGTCACATCGGGACATCGGTAAGATGCTGGGAATCGTCCAATCCACGGTCAGCAGAGTACTAAAACGATACTTCGAGAACCTAACCATCGACCGGAAGGTGAAGAACGGCAAAAATGGATGCTCCGTCAGTGAAAAAGATCACAAGCGAGTAGTTAAGCAGTTTAGACGTGATCCGAGAAGTTCGGTCCGGGATGTCGCCAATAAGCTGAATTTGTCAAGTTCATTCGTCCAGCGGACCAAGCAGCGGGAGGGCCTGCGTACATACAAGGTTCAGAAGGCTCCTAACCGCAACGAAAGGCAAAACAAGGTGGGGAAGACGCGAGCCTGGAAGCTGTACACCGAAATGCTGACGAAGCCGCATTGCCTGGTAATGGACGACGAAACCTACGTCAAAGCGGACTTTCGTCAGCTGCCGGGCCTGTTGTTCTTCTCCGCAGAGAACAAATTCAGCGTTCCGGAGGAGATTCGCAAGCAGAAACTATCCAAGTTCGCCAAAAAGTACATGGTGTGGCAAGCGATCAGCTCTTGTGGAAAGCGGAGCGCCCCCTTCGTGATGACCGGCACGGTAAACGGGCAGGTTTACCTTAAGGAGTGCCTACAGAAGCGCTTACTACCACTATTGGAGCAGCACGAGGGCCCGACCATCTTCTGGCCGGATCTCGCTTCGTGCCACTATTCAAAGGACGTGTTGGAGTGGTACGAAGCCAACGGGGTCACCTTCGTGCCAAAGGAAATGAACCCGCCCAACGCGCCGGAGCTTCGCCCAATAGAGAAATATTGGGCGATTATGAAGCAGGCTCTCCGGAAGAACCCAAAAGTTGTCAAATCGGAGGCGGACTTCAAGAGAAAATGGATTCCTGTTAAAAAAAACTACAACCTGACGTTGTACAGAACCTTATGGACGAGGTAAAGAGGAAGGTGCGAGCATACGGGCTTGGGCTCGAAGTATGAATAAAAAGAAAATGCCAAAAGTTGTTTAATAGTTTTTATTTTACTGTCTAAAATTTTCAAAAGGATCGGTCTACTGGGCGAATTTCTACAGCGTTTTTTCCGTGATGCAATTTGATGTGACACACCCTTTATGTGAATTATTTCATGTGAATCGCACTTAACACTGTAACACTGTAACAATGCAATTGACAAATGAAACAATGCATTTGTCAAAGCAATAACTGGATCTTGTGTAGAACATTTTATAGTTTCCATATTTCCCCTTCGATTTGTTGTGCAATCGTTATGTCATTAAATATTCATAATCCAAAATGAAAGGATAACTGTTCATTCGATTGAGAATGTTTCTGTAGTAAAAGGTTCTACTGGAATTCCATATGAATCAAATGAAAGCGAAATACTCAAGTTGACTGGATTATGACTGGCGTCTATGTGATATCAACACTTTTTTTTTGTTTAGAAAATCGTGAACTATACATTTGAAAATGATTTTAAATCCATTTATTTCTATTCGATTGGAGCTTGCAATCTCAATTAGCAAAACTCAAGACCAATCTTCAAAGTTGTGTAGTTTATATTCAGATGCGGATTGTTCCTCATCTGGTTAACTTTATATTGCGTGTTTCCGTGTTAGCAAACCAAATAGCCTTTATATTTTCCCTGATAATGGAAAAACAAAAAAATATTGTATACTCACAGATGTTTCAAAATTAAACTCACAAGAAACATGTTCTTTGTTATGCCACTCATTTATCTACCATACAAGAACAATGGGCCACAACAAAGCAGGTACAGGGTACAGCAAGTAAAATTTGAAATAAAAACAACTTAAATTGAATTAAAATGGAATTTAGGCGCAAAACAGTTATTTACTCAATTATTTTCATTTAAAAAGGAAAAATGTCCACGTGGACAAAGGGGGTAGGGGTATGAAAATGTCCACGCTTGTCCACGGAGGGGAAGGGGGGAGTCTAAAACTGTGCTTTTTCTGTCCACGTGGTATGTGGACATCCCCTTTTAAGATCAATAAGGTTCAATCTGAGACTATTTAAAATTGCTTCAGAAAAGTTCAATAATTTTCCTTCAAGGATGATTACGGTAGAATTAATGCGTCGGCAGCTGGCTGATGTCGACAGTACAGTACCGTTCGATTGCTCAATGTTCTTGAATGATTAGTGCGAAAAGGACCAAGACGTGATTTGCTGTGATCTGATGCCGGATACCGATATACTGGAAAGTGTTGAAAAATCTGAGGAAAACGCTGAAAATAGTAGTCCTATCGAGTTGGAGAATATTCAGGAAGGTTCAGATCATTGGGTCGGAATTACACCTTCGAACGTTAAATCAAACCTGAAGAATATGTCCGAAATATTAAAATCAACTGAAAATGTACATGTGAAACTGTTTGAACATTCCTATGTGATTGAACTGTTCCTGCGTGATCGTTACGATTTAGTTTAAATAACATTCTTAATCAATATTTTCCTTGTTAACCTAGTTCCTTATACAGGTCGGACTCGATTATATATGATTCGATTACATACAATTTTGGACACGATTATATACAGTTTGAATAAAAGGTTTTTTTTTATAATTCAAATATGACTTATTTCAAGAAAAAATGTAACCTTTCAACGTTAAAGTAAAATTTAAGTGGCTTTTATAAGTACAGTGCGTTAAAGATCGCAATTTTTGAAGATTTTGCTTGAATTTTAACCATATTCATATTAATATTGCAGCGAAATTAAGAGAGATAGAAGTTGGGTATCAAAGAACAAATTGTAGAGTGGTTAGAGAACTTTAACTTGATTGATAGAACTTCTTCTTCATCTTAAATGGCACTAACGTTCCTAGAGGAACTTCGCCGCCTCAACGTAGTATTACTTGCGTTATTTTTATTAGTATTTGGTTGAGATTCCTATGACAAATAACACGCATTGGATGCATTCTGAGTGGCTCTAGGATACGCGTGACCACAGTGCAAGACGGAGGAAATTTCTTTGAAGAAAAATTCCCCCGACCAGAACGGGAATCGAACCCGAACCCCTGGCATGTTAGGTTTAACACTAACCACTCGGCCACGGGAGCACTTGATTGATAGAAGCAATCAAGTTTAGTATGAATTTTTGAGATAAAATTAATAATTTCACAATAAAAATTACTACCTTTTAAATTTTCCACTTCCAAAATGTTATTCGAATCAACTAATTTAGATATTCCACTACTATATTCTTTACTAAATTTTCTCATCTTTCAGATGAAAGCAACAGAATCGGCTTACATAGAATGATTTTTTCGTCAAATTTAACCGGCTATCACCTCCTGAGAGATTCTGAAAAAAAACATTTTTTTTCATGTGAGAAGTGTTTTCTTTAAGTTTTTCTTTAAGGGGATGGATCAAAAAATCAAATTCATACCATAATTGGGACACTTACCCTAATATAATATATTTGCAATTTATGGCATAAAAAATATGAAAAAAAAATTCTGTATCTCTATACCTCCCTATCTCGATGGTTCCCTTGGATATCGAGTTAGGGAGAGTTGACTGTATTATAAAAATTTAATGATGAATTTTTGAATAATTGAATATAGTTTTCATGCTGAAATATTGTTTTTTTGTTTGCACCTCATTTTTAGTCTTGTGATTCATTATATACCAACATTAGAACCGCCATTGAGAGACTATACTAACCCAATGTGCTGGTGAGAGATGTGTTGGCTCGGTTAGACCTTGATTACATGTTCCAAATATATGTTTTTCTTGGAGCTATCGATATTCGTATCTGATTGTCATTATATCCTTATACCCTCCTTTTCTTCCCTTGCTATAAACAGTAGAATAAATCAAAATGTAAAGAAACTATAGATATACGAATAGATTTAAGAATTGAGTGTGATCGTCAACACTTATATCATATCATTTTCCAGAAAAAAATATTAGGTTGGGGAAAAAGTAAACTATTATTTTTGGGTGAAATTATATTTTTAATATGCTTCGGATTGTCCCATTTGGTCGTTTTGTTGCCTTTCTAAAGGTAGCTTCTTAATGTCTCTATCGTAGAGGTCTTGATCCTTAATAGCAAAAAACCATAGCGATAGATTTTTACAATCTTCTCTTGATCCCAATTTCTTATCATTCTGGAAATTTTCCAAGGCGAGAAAAAGGTGATAACCGAACTATATGGTGGATTGAATTAAAACATCCAAACTTAAGCTCTCGGAATTGTGTGGCCTTGCGTTGTCCTGATGGAACACAATACCTCTTCTGTTGGCCAATGCTGGACGTTTCTAGTCAATCGCTAGCTTCAAACTTTATTAACCATAGAGTTAAGAAAACTGTTTATATATAGTTATTGAAATATAGTTAAGAATTAGGTTCCTTAAAACTTATATAATCGAGCCTGCAAAAACCCGTGCGACTTTTTTTGTTCCCCAAGTTGAAGTTGCCACTTCGTGGAATTTCAGTCGATCGAGGAGATCAAAGAGAGTGCGACGTGGGAACTAATGGCCATCCCTTCGTCGGCCTACCAGGGAATATTAACTCTATTTTTTTAATTTAGATATTTCCGGTACTTTCTGATTATAGTGTAGGGAGTGTCCACCCATGTGGATATTACCAGAGGATAGAATTCGATTTTTCAGAAATGTTAGTGAGTTCGCAACCCATAAAAGGTTCGAAATAACGGGTGTTCGATAAAAAAGGGAAATGCTTTCAATATTTTTCTGTAAAAAGGGTACTCTCTGGGCTCCCTTGAAACGAGTCGCTGCTATCTTTTCGCTCGGGTGCTGTCAGTACGATCAAAGATGGCGTCGAAACAACAAGCACTCCACGAGCGCGTTGTACGCTTCTTCGAAACGCGTGAAAGTCGAGGAAAAAAGATTACAGTAGACCACTTGCCTATGCCGGTGAGCACTGTTTACCGGATCTTGGCATCCCGGAACGTCGAACGGAAGATCGTTAGTGGCCGTCCGGAGAAGATCACAACGAAGAAGAAGAAATATCTGAAAAATCTGTTCGACAATAAGGACAGTACGAATTTGCGTGACGCCACGCGAAAATTTCGCTGCTCTCAGTCCTACATCCAGAGAACCCTCAAGCAGGAGGGCATCGTCTGTCGGAAGCAGACAAGGTCCCCAGAGTACACGGACGAGCAGATAGCGATCGTGAAATCTGACGATGACGAAGAATTATCGCGGGACGTCGTTCGTGCTGGACGACGAGAGTTATTTTCCGCTGTCAAAGTCCCACATTCCCGGCAGTGACCGATACTGTTTGCGACTAACACACACGATTAATCGTAAGCGTCACACGCCCCGCCCAAGCCACGC
Source organism: Toxorhynchites rutilus septentrionalis (assembly GCF_029784135.1). Classification (NCBI taxonomy): domain Eukaryota; kingdom Metazoa; phylum Arthropoda; class Insecta; order Diptera; family Culicidae; genus Toxorhynchites; species Toxorhynchites rutilus. The sequence goes on from NC_073745.1 coordinate 100,046,906, forward strand.
TGACACCCCGCTGCAGTGAGAATAAGGCCTAACAGGAGCATCGCGCACTGTGAAAGTGTACTCCAGCGGAGCGATCGCAGTTGGGATTGGACAATGGAGGAATGATTTTCATGTACAATGTATACGCAGAGAATAAGCGTTGATCGCTTGAAGGTTCATGTAATTCAATGTTAAATGTTGTTAATAGTTTTAGTATTGTGAATTGAAATGTAGTTAAATGTAGTATATTGTGAAAAATGTAGTATATTGTGAAAAATTGTTCTCGTTGTGGAATTGTATGACTTAAATTGAACGTCTAAATGAATATACAGATGGACAGCTACAAACGATGTTTTATTAGAGAGAAGAGTGAACGAAATCAGCTGATTGCAGTTGGATTGGAGTGATATGCTGGATGCATCCAATTGAGTCTCGAACAGTGCACGTTCGATTTTTTCACCCAATTTGAGTCGCTGGTGTATGTAACGATTGCGGATGCAATTTATGCAGTGTTGGGCTTGGAATTAGGCATTCGAAGGTGGATTCGGTCCCACAGATACTATACCAGCGACAAGGCGTCCACACACCAACCTACGCGAGGCTGGTGTGAAGCATTCATATATTTACTGTACAGGTTCCTCAATGTAGTCGGTATAAACCTACAGTGAAATCACCCGACACAGGGAATAAATATTGAGTATGACTTACCGGCTCGACAGTTGTCTGTTGTGAGAGGAAATGATGTCCAATGTATGGATAACTAGTGTTTCCAGTATATAATATCAACATCACTGTTATACTATCAACAGCGAGGGATAGGACGTTGTGTCTTTCACGCACCTCACATCTTCCTTCTCCCTTATTCTTTTTTATGTTATTTTACTTTTTTGTGTCATGATTTGTCATTTCAATTTATTTTAATTTCTTTTATCAACGCTGTAGAATACTTGAAATAGTGTAAACGGATTAAAAAAATGTACTGCTGTGTGCATTTTATCTGATTACAATCCCAACAGTCTATACTGATCTGCATACTCTATCTATTCTTACCATTCGCGTAACTCTTGTAAAACGGTTTATAATTCAGAAAGGTGTTTTGTAACTAGCATGATTTTTTTAAAGGAACGAAAAATGGCGGCAAGTTCTCTGGGTGATATCCATAAATGCAGTTCGATAATGCTGACGTAATATGTTTACATCCAAATTGGATGTCTACTTGCGGGAATGGACTGCCTTGTTTTGTATACTTTGGCTAGTGCATATATATACCAGATGAAGCAATCATGTGGCATTCTCCAATTTATGTGAAAGAGAAGGAAGGATTTTGTAGAATTTCTCACACAGTTCATCTCTCGTATCTTGCTCTCGCATGTGAAAATGCGAAAATGGCATACTCTAGCAATAACAAAACAAACAACCCCCGCTCGACAAACCGTAATCCTCTTCCTATTGAAGTAATGATGTTGCTTCACTTGTATATATAATCATGGGCTAGATCTAAGTAAGTACTGCACGCACTCAATAGATATAAGCAAGTACTGTACGCACTCAATAACACGCAACTGTCAAAATTGTTCATTGCTTGTGTTTTTTTATTCTTTTCTTGTTCCTGTATCATCTAAATTTCCAGAGTCAAATTATAAATACTCGCATACAGAAAAACCTACCAGGAAATAGCAACGAAAATATCCGTAGTTTCTTCATACGCTGCACACCGGAACAAATATCCACGTTATTAACGGGAGAAGATACATACATTCCAACTATTTTAATAAGAAATGGGAATAGAATTGAAACCTTTCTTGGTGCAGGCATGTCAGTTGTGGATACATGATTTGAAAATATATATACTGCTCGCTAAAACCTCTATTTTAGGTTATCCAGCTGATTATCATTAATGAAACGGTGTACAATGCTCTCCATAATGTAACGTTCGGTGTTAAATCCGGAACTTCCCCTAGTTTCAGACTGTCACTCGACCATTACAGTGACTATGTGCTCCTCCACGGTCTAATAGGGGCGAAAACCTTTGGATTTTCCTTCCCACATTACTTTCTCTGGAGAAAACCCTGATGATTGAGTTGGAAGCTAATATGCTATCAACCCAACTCGCATTATCACTTCTGCAGCCATTCCAACTCGCCGACATTGGGTGGCTGCTCCGCCACCATTCTTTTGCTGAAGCGGTTGTCCCAACACGCAGCTTTCTTAGACGGTTGTCCCGACACGTCTCTTCCAAGCGGTTTTCAGGCGGTTGTCCCGACACGCCACTTCCAAGCGGTTTCCCAACACGCAGTTTTCAGGCGGTTGTCCCGACGCGCCATTTTTCCAAGCGGTTATCCCAACACGCCTATTTTTCAAGCGGTAATTCCAACACGCAGTACCTCTGGCGGTTGTCCCGACGCGCCATTTATTTTCACAGACGGTTGTCCCAACACGCCATATTTTTAGAATTTATTTTCTCTATGTCGGGTGGTTTCACTGCATATTTAAATATCCGGCAGGATCGCCAATGTGAAGCATTCATATATTTACTGTACAGGTTACTCAATGTAGTCGGTATAAACCTACAGTGAAATCACCCGACACAGGGAATAAATATTGAGTATGACTTACCGCCTCGACAGTTGTCTGTTGTGAGAGGAAATGATGTCCAATGTATGGATAACTAGTGTTTCCAGTATATAATATCAACATCACTGTTATACTATCAACAGCGAGGGATAGGACGTTGTGTCTTTCACGCACCTCACAGCTGGTTCGAATATGCCACCTATGGCCAGCGTGTTCATCCGTGTGCGTTCCGTTTAGTTAGATCGATTAGTTACATGGGGGTGGACTAACTATGGCGTCTGTTAGTGAAGGTCGGAAGAGCCAGATTGTATGTCGTTGTGATAAAGCTTAGATCATTTAGAAATGAGGCGCTTCATTTTGGCGATTTTTGTGTTCGGATATTCAAATCTGTAACAGCGTTTCGTTGTTCGTAAACAGTTATTCTCGGTCTTTATTCCGCAGTTCAAAACTAACGTGGTTCCGAAGTATACATCATCCAGTGCAGGGGAGAAAAAAAATAATGGTTGCAGTTTACCACACAATTCATCCTTCTACTCGGGAGCTGGTAAAGCTGCTATATTATCCTAAAATATTGGAAAGCTCGTAAAGGATTGCAATCAAATCCTGCGGGACAAATTCGACAAACATCCTGCTCGCAGCAAGGTTCCTAGCGGACTCAAGCTAGTTTTTTCAGGTAAGTATACAAATAAATTTATGATTTGACAAGAGATATGTTCCTGTTGTAAGAAAACCACCCAGATAAGACCACGAATTTTGAAGCATACAAAGGAGAGCGTCTTAACGAACGGATTATACACTTCATTAAGTCCCATGACAGTTACGTTGTAGGCAGATCTCGCTAGATGCTATATAAGCAAGGACGTGGTACAATGAAACAGATACGACGAAATCAAATACATCTCAAAAGAACTGAACGTATTGACAGAGACGTTAGTAGACGTTTGATGCGCTTCAGGAACGTTAAAATCAGTCAGTCAGAGTATCGCTGTGCCATTTTGCTCATATATTTTGGATAGAGGTGCTCAGATTGCCTGACTCAAGATGCAAAGCGTTTGTGGAAAAACAAAGAGATGTCGGTCTTTTCCTTTGTGGCATTTAACTACAAGAATATAACGTTAGAAACGAAAACCGACTCCCATTTAGCATCATTCCATCGAATATATAGTTCTATTTACAATAATTTCTATAATTATTATTGAATATTTACACTGTTTATAATTGGACTCATCATTCAATCTCTGGTTGTCAGATGACCCCGCTCTGGAAAGTACTCCTCTCGTGCCGTACCAATAATGCCGCAGGCAATCCAATTGCCTGAATTACCAGTTGTCTTGCTGTAATCGTGACATCCAACGCCCAAATCATCTTCGAACTCGGTGATGGCAAGAGTTCTCCCGAGAATGGTTTGATCGCCGAAAAGCGTTATCATGTGGTCAACCTTTTGAATCTTTGCAAGACCCGTACTGTAGGCGCGAATATTGCCCAAATCTCCCACGTGTCTGTTGCAATCTTCTGGCGCGCCATGATCTGCTCCGTGTGGATTATAATGTGGCCCGATTGAGTACCATCCCCTCGAAAAATCGCCAAACTCGTGAATGTGGAAACCGTGTTTTCCCGGAGACAATCCCAGCACATATCCGGTGATTGCCACTGGACCACCCTGGGGAAGTACGAAATAACAATAAATGGGCAATCGTTCGGACGTTTAGTGCTGTTAGTACCGAATGACGAAAACATTGTTTGGAAGTTAACAGAGTGCTTTTTTATTTGACATAACCAAAATGAATGTTATTGATATTGGATATTGGGCTTAGTTATACGCTTCTAGCGACCATCTAGGATAAGTCTTTTCAAGGACACAGTTTCCACATCCCAAGGGGTTAATCTTGATGCAATATGAATTACATTCGAATGTTTTTTTTCTGGATTTATGCTTTGCAAATTCCAATCACCCCACAAGCGAGACGTGCCCCGGCGTTTCCGGTGGACTTGCTCAGTTCGTGACCACCGAGACCCAAATCGTCGGGATCGGCATGCACTACGACTGTGCGACCAAGAATGCTCAGTGGTCCCGACAGAGAGATTTGTTTGTCGGTGATATCAACCTTAGCAACACCACTTGCATCGGCCACCACATTACCCAAGTCACCAGCGTGTCTTTCGGCTGCATCCGGTCCACCGTGTTCCTTGCCGTGTGGGTTGAAATGGGGACCAGCCGATGTGCAACCATTGGTGTTATCACCGAACTCGTGAATGTGGAAACCATGGTTGCCTGCTTTCAGTCCAGTTACCTCTCCGGTGACTTTGACTGGATCAGAATCCCCCTGGAACGAGAGATGCCGGAGAAAATGTGTGCGAAACACGTATGCGTTAGTAGTGATGTTGATGAATGGCACGATACTGAATCTTTGAATATCGTTTATGTTTTCAATGAACATCAAAATTAGATAATAGAAACTCAAAATTCCATACGTAGTATGCATCAATTTAAACATCCGCATTCTACGTACAGACGTTTGTAATTTTGCCAAGTTCAATTGATTACGCATAGTGCAAATACATATTAATGATCTAAGAAGCTTCAACTAGTACAAATGCAAGTCACTAATAAAATCGATGCACAGAAGGTACCGTCTTAAATCACTGCGTGTGTATGTTTATCATTGTATAATTTTGCACACCGTACAACACCGGAATAACTCGAAGTACTCGATTACACAAATAATCTACTCTTTGCTCATAATCAACTTCATACACGAAGAACAGGTAAATAATCTAGTACTTTCTCCTCATATTCAGGTTATATAAAGCGGACATATTTGTATGATGCATATTCATAATATAAAAAAGGCAAACGCGATAACTTACATTTTGTTCGAAATAAATGGTGCCCTTGACATCACCGCTTAGAACGCAGACTGCTTTTGCCGGCATCGTGTTGAAATTCCCTGTGCGAATGGGGAATTAAAATAAATTAAACGCAGGTTAGCAAATAGCAGGACCTCTGTGTACGGTTTATTGCATTAGGTACATACCCACCGTGAAAAAAAAACTTCAATAACTTATCTTTGCGAAGGCCAAAGAAAGAATGATAACCGCACGGCTTTTGAACGAGGATGATGTTTTCGGTGCTAGTAAAAGCAGAGATGCCAGATTTTTTTCCCCTTCGAATGTCTGTGAAAAATGTCTAATTTTCAAGAATGTCTGTGATTTTTGTCTTTACACTGACCCAAAAAATTAGTATATATAACGAATTTTTTGGTAAATATTACCAATGATTAGTAAATTTTTGCAATACGAATTATTCGTACATATTACACAATAACAATGGTAAACAAATATCAAACCGGCCAGTATGACCCACTATAAGCGGTTGGTGCAACGTTGGTTTAACATATACCCTAAATATATATGTAAATTTTTCAACACGGGGTCATTTGTCAGTCCAACGTCGGTTCAATGGTATTTTGATCAGACATAGAATCGTAATATTTTCTTTTCAATTGTAATGAAAACAAATATTTTTTTTATTTATTGCAATCAATTAGAACTCGAGGAAGGAATCGGTCGATTTGATCCGCCAGGTCAGCTGGTGTGTTTGCATCATTAACTGCTGGTATCAATGCTATCTCCCAACTTTCAGCAGCTAGTGTTCCATCACCACTATTTCTACCGGCATTATTGTACACCCCAATCAAGGGCGCTTGTATCACAGATGCCGGGAATGTGATCGCAGGCTTTTTGAAGCAACCTAGACTGTTGGTAAAACAGTGGATGAACCGAGTATTTGTTGTTGTTGCTGCTGCTGCTGTAACACAGCTGTGCTTCGGGAGATTTTCCGTGGTGGTACCGTAGGAGCAGACAGAAATTCTGGTAGTTTTTCGTTCCAGTCCAGCTTCTAGAGCAATAGTTCCATTATTCGCAAGTGGTATTCCGTGTTATACACGATTCGACTGGAAAAAATAAACAAACGCATTAACATGTGACAGTCAGACAAGGCTGGCAGGCATTACATACACAATTTTCTCCCTAGGAAGACGCATTAGAATATGGCACCACGCTTGTATCAGTATTGTCGGTTCCCCTTTCAGTTCCCGCTGGTACTGCATTTGGCATATTCGTATCAGATGGATCACAATATACATACTTAGCGTCATGTTGTGGTAAATTGGCAGATCCTGGATATGCAATCAAATTGCTACACATCACTGGTAATTTCTGTGTGGACAGATACATGGATAGTTAGTAAAAAGTTATATAAAATAAGTATCGAATATCCTACTTGAGACTCACGACGAATTTGTCGTAAAACATAATCAGAATGATCGGATCGGGCAGCTCCCTTAAGAACTTCTTCAGCACCGTGGCTACACATTCCGGTGAGTAGCTACTCAGATCGGTGTTGATTAGATTTTCGTTGAGTGAGTCACGCAGTTTGTTAACCTCGTCGTAGTTCGGTGACGTCGTCCGATACAGCTTGTACAGATCCTACTGCCAGTTTTCGCTGCGCACGGTTCAAGTCCCGTGGCCGAGCACTGCCGATGCACTATGAGATTACACTGTATTGCTGACACTTATCACATTTAATCGTCCACCAGATCATGCGGGTGTTTATCAGCCGAGTTATCACCATCTTCGCCGGTTATTCCCAGCACGATACCTACACCTCCACAAAGTACCACAACTGTGAATCGGTTTCTCTGCGCTCTGCTCGATCAGGTGGACCATATGTAAAAACCTTTAATACAGCAACGAAATGAAATGATAAGCCATAAAATAAACGTTAAAATGCAATGTTTAAAAAATATTCAAAATAACATACCTTTATTGTTGTTATCAGCACGGCGAAAATTGAAATAATGACTGATAGTTTTTTGCGGTTGCCAGGGATGATAATTGTCTGAGTTACCGATAACGCACTGTAAAATGTACCAATCGTTGGTAGGGATGTGTATTGCATCTGACATTTATTTTACTAATATTTACAGAAAATATGTACATTCTACTAATGTTTGGCTTACCAAAGATTTGGTAGCTTATTTTAGTAATCCGTCCTCTGGGTGTAGGGAAATCCAAGGCGCCTAGAAGTATATCCTAAGGATGGTCAACTTACTAAAACCACTCTACAGCCATCTTGGAAGTCTACTGTGTTTTGTTTGTAAAAAAAACACAATACGCTTGTGCCCAAGTTCGCTCGGGATCAGTCTGTTTCTTTCACGCTTCATGCAAATATTTCCCCTTCTGCTTTCTTCCGTACTCACCAACGTACAACCAGTGATCCCCGATAATCATTCGATTAATCGATTAATCGAATACAACCATACTTTGCTATAGGGCCGCTCTTTATACGGCATTTCGCTATAACGGCCCTCTTCAATTAAGACAGGTTTTCGATTTACGGCTTAAAATGATTCGTTATAACGACAGAAAAAACTTTTTTACCATGTCGATATACAGCCATTTCATGTTAAACCGATATAGTGGTTTTCATATTTTCGTGAAAAGTGGTAGCTTCGTTCCTTGTCGGAAAATAGTGGACCAGTATTTCTTATTTTTCATAGAAGTACTTACTTAAATTTAAGGGTGTTCTGAAAAATCAAGTTTTTCCCGTTTTTCTAAAAACGATTTTTTTCAAAAAATTCATATCTTTTTTAATATCTGAACCGATTCAGATGATCAATATATCAATATAGTGGTGGTTTGGTATGGAATTGCAGTATACATACACATTTTTTTTAACATGAATTTGTTTCATTTTTGTTTATGGAATATTGTTGATTTTCGGAGTCTATTATTATATAATGCACAAATGTATGTACTTGTTATGAATATAATTTCGATTTAAAATGCAAAAAAAAAAGAAAAAATTCATATTGAACAACAAGTCGTGTTACATATTTTATAAATTCAGCACCGATCCAATTGAATTTGTATGAGTTTGCTTTATAATAATTGATTCCTTATACGGCTTTTCGCTTTGCGGCCAAGTTTCGTGGAACGGATCTAGGCCGTAAAGCGAGGTATGGGTGTACTTCCTTATTAATCGATCGAATACTGTACAACCAATAATCGAAGCGAACGAATTATTTACGTCGATTAATCGATCCAAACCCAGAGAAAAAACAACGTACGGCCGCTGCAGTTTTATCCTGAAAATCAATCATTATCCTTGATGCTCCCCTAAATTAGTAAATGAAGCTCAATGCCGTCAACGCAAATTGAGCTTCGTTTACGATTTTAGGAGAGCGTAAAAGATAATAATTGATTTTCAGGCGGAGTGAACACTTTTTTGATTCCAGACGGCTTTCTAGGAAACGAGAAATAATAGTCTAACAAATTATTTCTCTCAGTGTGACGATTAATCTATTGGCGATCTAACGTACAAATCTACACCTAGGCGGCGCTGCGGTGAAAGTGATGATGGTTTTAAATTTTGCCATGTGAGCTTATGGAAGGTTTGTAGTTCTTTCCATAAATTACAATGTTATAATCATAAAAGATTATTTGATTGCGATGAGTTTGTAAGAAATTTAATTCTGTGCAATTTTATATATAACATGTTATTTATTTACCTCTTTCAGTAGTGAAAACTATAAAAATGTTGACAATGGTTGAATTAAAGAAGGAAATTAGAGAGCACAGTCAAACACAAGTAGAAAAATGCATGATTCCTGCATGTGAGAACGTAACGGAAAACGTAAACGATCGGTGAGACATCTGGATTCTGTTTTTCAACTAAGAAAATGATGCTAATGTAACCTGAAACTCAAAAAACAAATCACGTATATTTTACTTCCGGGCTTTCCAAGGTAGTTCTCACATGCAGGAATCGTGCATTTTTCTATTTGTGTTTGATTGTGCTCTCGAATTTCCTTCTTTAATTCAACCATTGTCAACATTTTTATAGTTTTCACTACTGAAAGAGTTAAATAAATAACATGTTATATTAGGCTGTCAAAAAAGTCCTGCGGTATTTTTTTTGAATTTTCATTTGTTCATAAAATTAGTTACAATCATCTGTTTTAAGTCAAATATGCGCCGTTTTGTTCGATGACTTGTTCCCAACGAGATGCCAACTTCATTATACCCCTGTTATAGAAGCTCGCTTCCTTATTGGCAAAAAACTCGGATAGCCAATTTTCACAGGCCTCTTTTGTGGCTAACTTCTGACTACCTAGCTCGTTCGCCATGGACCAAAACAGGTGGTAGTCACTTGGTGCAAGGTCCGGACTATACGGCGGATGCAAAAGAACCTCCCATCCGAGCTCCTGGAGCTTCTGGCGCGTCACCAAAGAAGTGTGTGGCCTGGCGTTGTCCTGATGGAAGACATTGCGGCCTCTGTTTATCAAAGATGGCCTCTTCTTCATGAGTGCTACCTTCAAGCGGTCCAGTTGTTGGCAGTACAGGTCCGAATTGAGCGTTCGGCCATAGGGAAGCAGCTCATAATAGATTATTCCTTGACAATCCCACCAAACACACAGCAGAACCTTCCTGGCCGTTAATGAGGGCTTGGCCACCGTCTGAGCCGCTTCAGCGGGCTTCGACCACGACCGTTTACGCTTCAGGTTGTCGTAAGTGACCCACTTTTCATCGCCAGTCACCATCCGCTTCAGAAACGGGTCGATTTTGTTGCGATTCAGCAGCGATTCACATGCGTCGATACGGTCAAAGATGTTTTTTTGCGTCAACGTGTGTGGCACCCATACATCGAGCTTCTTTGTGAATCCAAGCTTCTTCAAATGGTTAATAACGGTTTGATGACTTATCCCCAGCTCTTGCCCGATGCTATGGCTGCTACTATGTCGGTCTTTCTCTGCTAATTCAGCGATTTTGTCGCAATTTTCGACGACAGGCCTTCCGGAGCGTGGCGCATCTTCGACGACCTCTACACCAGAACGAAAACATTGAACCATCGTTGTGCGGTGGAAATGGAAACTGTATCGGGTCCATAAACTGCACAAATTTTATTGGCAGCTTGAGATGCATTTTTGCCTTTGTCATAGTAGTACTGTAAAATATGTTGGATTTTCTCTTTATTTTGCTCCATATTTGCGACACTAGAACTCTCGAACGACTTAACCAAACAAAACACTGTCAAGGACTATATTATAGCGCGCAAAAATACATTTCCAACAAGCTATAGTATAACTCGATACAATGAATACAACTAGAACTACACGCTTACAACGACACCTCGCGGAAATACCGCAGGACTTTTTTGGCAGCCTAATATATAAAATTGCGCAGAATTAAATTTCTTACAAACTCATCGCAATCAAATATTCTTTTATGATTATAACATTGTAATTTGTGGAAAGAACTACAAACCTTCCATAAGCTCACATGGCAAAATTTAAAACCATCATCACTTTCACCGCAGCGCCGTTTAGGTGTAGATTTGTACGTTAGATCGCCAATAGCGTTGCCAAATTTGTTAACTCACTATTCACCGAGAGGCAGATTACTATTTCCCACACCTGAACCGCAACCACCAGTAGGGTTGCTGCGTTATGGTGAGGGTTGTCAAAAAGTCTGTAACAACGCATTGGTGCGGATGCCCTTATAAGTATTCAATAATTGAATTTTAGTCTGTCCGACAATTTCTTGGCGAAAACTGGATAAATAAATAAATTACTCGATGTCGTTTAAATACATAGAAGACACAGTTCTGACCCTAACTTAACTTTTTTTCTCTAAATTGTATTTGCATTTCCACTAAAACATTATCTATAATATAATGTGAATCCCAGAAACAATTTTCGTTCAAGATTATCCTCCACTTGTAGAGAATGTATTTTTTTTACATAGAACGCATTTGATGTGTAGAGCTAATTTTTCATTTGAAATTTTTGTTTTGGAAGCGTGTTTATTCCACCCAAAAATCCATAACCATTTTTGGTTCACATAAATGGAATACAGGGCTCAATGTCGGTCATGTCGTATTGTGGTTGTCACATTTGCACAACTCGATTGGACTAGAGTCGAACGGATTACATAATGCAAAATTGCAATTCGTTCGGGTAATACTGACTCGATCGGATTTCAGAATACGGTTTGATCAGTAGATATATCTGGAATTTCTGAAGAAATTACACCATCGATTTCCTCAGGGCATATCGATTTTGTTGACTAACCAAACTGAAAATGTGTGTATGAGGTAATTCTCGCGTCTACTATTCAACCGAACACATCCGGCTTTATGTGGGACCAAAGCGCTTAGCAGTCTCCAGAAAACATACGCTGCATTGCACTCGAGTTTAATTTCCATTAGCGCGCGTTCATGACAAACACGTATTCTCTCTTACGTACGAAGTGTACCAAACTCATGAACACGAGAGCACAAAATGAACAGGGCGCAGAATGCAGATACAAAACATCGCTTCTCATAACGGATAACGAGTAAACGTTTCCAACAACCAATATGAATGTGTGTAAAATCATTATGTTGGGAGGCTCGCCGTCAAAAATCCAGTTCCTGATAGCTCAGTTACCAAGAGCCTCCAGCATGGAAGGCAAACTTCCTTCTTTTCACACAGTGACTCATAACGTTGGTATTCAAGTGGATAGGGGGAGTGGGGGTAAAGTGGTCACCTGCTTGTTTGGTAGTATAACTATCGACTATTGACACCGTATTGATAGTTGATAGAAAAATTCTTGACTATTGAGTCACCCTGTACTCCCGTGGAGCTTTCACATGTTGAAATATGAATACGAAGCAATAATCGCTCTTTCTGTAGCCATTCGGCCGTAGTTTTGTGCGTTTCGAATTTAAGGAATTTCTAGTGAAATTTAGTTCATTTGACCTGATATTTTCGACAAATCAACAGTTTGGACGACTGTTCAGATATTCTAGGAGAGGTGACCATATATTTTGTTCAATTTCAGCGATTATTCCGCATAAAAATTATCTTGTTTTTTGGGGGGCAAAGTGGACGATTACTACTGACAGTGTTCTGTTTTCAAGACTGATATATCTGATCACCTTCTGCTCCTGGAGGGTTCCCTTTTGTGGTTTTGACACAGGAAAAATATGCCACCATAATCAAAACCAAGCTCATTTTGAAAAACGTTGTGTGTTTCTTACTACGTTTAGTGCGCATGAGAAAATTGTAATTACGACTTTAAGTGAATAGGTCTAGCGTATGTCATACATGTACCTGCTACTTCAATAATGATTCCAACAAATTTAGACTAGAAAACATGCATAAATCTATTGCTTCTAGCATGATATGTGCGAGTGACCACTTTGCCCCCCACAGGTAACCACTTAACCTCCTCACTAAAACAATGTTCGATTTTTCAACTTTTTTTTAACATAATGAAAAATAAATTGAGCTACAATATTGTTCGAAAAACGGAAATCGTAGTGGTATGTGGACACAGGAAATGAACAATTCCCCTATATTGCCTCCTCCAAGCAACCAGTAGATAAAGTACCGCTTGTAACTAAACATATCAGAGCCCCCGCACACTGCAGATTTTTTTTCAACCAATAGTTTGGTCGTGTTGGGTTTGGTGATCCCCGATAATCGTTCGATTAATCGATTAATCGAATGCTTCCTATAAAAATCGATTATTAATCGAACGAATACTGTGCCACCAATAATCGAAGCGAACGAATAATTTATGTCGATTAATCGATTCAAACCCAGATAAAAAAAACGTACGGCCGCTGCAGTTTTATCCTGAAATTCAATCATTATCTTTGGCGTTCCCTTAAACTCGTAAACGAAACTCAATGCCTTCAACGCGAATTGAGCTTCGTTTACAAGTTCAGGAGAGCGTAAACCGTAATAATTGAATTTCAGGCGGAATGAACACTTTTTTTTTATTCCAGATGGCTTTTTAGCAAATGAGAAATATTAGTCTAACTAATTATTGCTCTCAGTATGGCGATTAATCGATTAATCGAATATTTGGAGCGATTAATCGTATCGAATAACAAACTGCTAAAAAGTATTCGATTAGCTGATGAACGATTAAGTTCAAAAATCGGGGATAACTAGTTGGGTTGCTAGTGCGCACACCGAGCCAACCAAACAGTCGGGTTGGTCAAGAGTGCGCACACTAGCCAACTGTCGGCCGAATATTCTCGAAAGACTGTATTTCATTTGTGTTTGACAACAGAGGAGAGAACGGTGAAGGAAAACCAAAAAGAGATTCAGAGAGCATTGGGTGCATCACATTCTCAGTGATTCGCACGGCACGTATGTCGGATGCCAAAATTGAGAGCGAAATGAGATATCGGCCGATAAACAATCGTCTTGTGACCGACAGAATAGTTTGAATGCAATCTGGAAGCAAATCAAACTTTTTTATCGGCCGGTACTGAATCGGTGTAGTGTGCGCATATACATATCGCTCCATACTGATTAAGTCGTCCGACCTATCTATCGGCCGACGATAGTCTGTAGTTGGCGGGGGCTCTTAAAGATAACGATCCAGAAGAAACAATTAGTCAATATCAGGACAATGCCTTTATTCTTTATTTTAAATGTTATAAATTTCTCCATAAATCCGAAAATCCATTCGATGTCATCAATGAAATAAAAACAATACTCAAATTACATCTAATAATTTCGTATCGATAACAATAAAATAACAATTTATTTACATTTACAGCAACAGATCGACACCCTATGGAACGTATTTGATTGTTGAATCACAATTGAGAAATTTCCACAAGCTTAAAGTTTTTCTAGGATGTAAAATGAACAAGTAGCACTGAATACATTCGTGATCATGATATTAGCATATAGACATATTAAAACAAAAATAAATAAGGTGATAATGGAAGCAAATGTAATGACTTTATGAATGCATGGCAGGAAGGGAAAAGAAAAATAAATAATTTATTAAAAATATTAAATAAATAGACTTTTTTTCTAAATCCTATCGCTGTAGGATGGGTTTGCACGTAGAGGTTTATCGCATTTTGCATTTAAAATGAGGTTTCTTTCTCGGAATCCCCGTTGGGCCATCAGTGATTTCACAAATGTGTAATCCGAAGCGCTTCAGTGGATGGCATCGGTTCTTAGGGTTACCCCAACGCCCGTTGAACTTGAGCCACTTGGGATTCAGCGCGGTACGACCTAAAAAAAACTGGATTCAGTCAAGGGTTGTTTGAGAAGTGTCCATATTTACCTCTGGAGTCGTTTTCATGGATAATTTGAACGCTCTTCCAAGTGGTCCATGGCGTTCCGAAACCATTAACGTCATACAGACGAGGCACTCGCACGTATTTGTGTTTCCCTGGTGCGGTCCACAAACCATGTGATCCCTCGGCAGCAAAAAGCACCGGATGATTACCGGACGTAATAACAGTTTTGGGAAACGTCGGTCGCTGTAAGATTCCCTTGCGTGTTTCCTGAGTACGATACTCGAACGTACCTGTGAGTCGTTCGTACGAATAGAACGCACCTGCGTCGTGTGCTGAGACGTACATTTCCTATAAAAAATATGGTATGTATCTTGTACAGTATACCTAGGGTAAATGATCTTGGTTTGTCCAGTCGAAAATATGATCATGGTTTGCCCACTTTTTGGAATGCTTTAATTCAGCGCTCCTGTGTCAAATAAGGCCTTCGAATGTTTCGAAACATATAAATGAAATTGCCTTTTACATGATTTATATTAGTTTGATAGTATATTTTTACGAAATCACATGTTTTAAAGGATTATAAAATACACCTTCTATTTGTATCAATGCGCCCCTCATTCGAGCTAACTTTTAATCGATCACCAGATGATTATTTGGCACGTATTCAGACCTTTTCTGGATTACAACACTTATAAATATTGTAAACATCATGCTTGCTCACCATTTGTATCGGATTTACATAGCTAAACCATTAAATTAACGCATTTTGATGAACTCAATTCTGATCATGAGTTGTCCAATTCAATAATGTTGTTTTGTCCACATGATTTCTATGGCAACCGCTTGGCGCGCTGCAGTTTGTTTATGTTTGTTTATGGTGTGCTTCGCGCATAGCAGAAGTATGGTTTTTCTGTGTTGATTGTGTTGAGGTGAACACTTCTAAAATGCCCAAGAAAAGGCAATATTCTGAAGAAAGCCTAAATTATGAATGAATCAATATGATGACAGTAAACTCAAGCAATGATAAATGCAACATCTAATTGTGAATTCGAATGTTTTCATTCAAAAATGGAGATTTCTAAAACCGGACAAACCATGATCATTTTTTTGGGCAAACCATGATCAGAGGTGGTCAAACCATGATCATAATTCTTCTTTAAGGAAAATCGTTAAAAAACATAAAAATTTGAATAATCTCAACATCTTATGGTAGTATTAGCAACTAGAGACTTGGGGCTTTTCAACAAACCTAAACTCGTATCGATTATGTGTGATTTTCATGAAGAAAAATCGATTTGCATTTACTAGTTGCGTAAAAACACCCCAAATTGGACAAACCAAGATCATTTACCCTATTTGAAATCACACTCGAAACTTACATCAGGTTCCTTTCTGCCTCTGAAAAATAAGCTCATATGCTCCCAATCTCCAACATGGCTGCCGAATTCCTTTTTGGACCCAAGACACATTCCGAATATTAGAGGAATCGGCCAGGGTCCCAATGGACCAAGATTGATGGTACAAATAACTTTACCCTGTAAAAAATCTTCGATGAATCATTATCACGATGTTTACTCTTACCTCATTACCTGACTGTACGGATAGAACATCCAGTATGTAACGTGGAAGTGAGGATATTCGTTCGAATCTTCTCCTCTCTGGATGGTAATGTCGTCCCGTCGTTCGGTTATCGTTTCCCAGTCATCCGAATCGCTTTCGTTGTTAACGAAATTCTTATCTTCATCTCCATCGGCAGTCTCCGCGCGACCTTCGATGGGATCATCGGCAGACTCTCTACTATTGCTGCTACTGGGTATCTCGGTGCTTTCTTCCGAGCTGAATGAGGCCATATCAAGTATCGAGATCCCCCGCTTGCGGCGTTTTCGGATTAGGCGAATACTTTTTTCGACTTTGTTGATGTCCGGTTTCAGCTCGGGTTGCAGCTCGAAAAGGTTTTTGTGGACCGGCACGTAGCTCGGGCGTTTGTAGCCAATACGGTCAATTGTGTTGTACACGACTTCTACAAGACAAAAACGATATTAGAATGAACATTTTTGGTTTGTTTTTTCTTAGTTGTGAGAACAATGTAATTATTAAATCGAAATATCATAGGTAATAGCGCTATGATTCTTACAAACCAGAAAATGTTAGTAGAAGTTAGTTACGTTATTGTCGTAGAATATTGTTGATATTGCACAATGGTCCAGGAGATGTAATTAAGTGGAAATTAGCATTTATAGCTCGACAGTTATTCTCTAGACAAAAACTGTATTCGACAAAGTTGTTACATACGATAGAGCATTCATTTCTATGTTATCAAAAATAGGGTGACCAAAACTGTCGATGAATTAAAAAATCTAACTTTCTCATCTCTATAGATAGCGGTAAATATAGTTCGACAATGTTGTAGTCCTAGTTATTTAAGACATCTTTGTAGAGCAAAGATTTTTTCTATCTCTTGAAATAACCGATATAGCGCTTTTTTTCTAAGTTACGTTAGAGTCACCATGAAAAAACCCTTTTTTTTTGCTCTAACTTTTATATGTCAAATTTTACATTCAAACTGTCTTCGGAAGACTTTTAGAGCTTACTAATACAAATATTTTGCGATGCAGAACTTGTCAATATCTCAACTTTACCCAAAGTTATTGATATTTCTTCCCAAAAAATACGCTCGCTTCAATTGCTTGTCATTCTTTCTGGGGTAAACATAAACAAAGTTTATTGACGGCATTTGAAAGAGCATATTTCACTCTACATGATGTGTGATTTTCAACACTATGTTATTTTTTGTGTTTGAGTAAACTAAAATTGAAATCATGAGTTTTTGGGTAAAAAAAACATCAATAACTTTAAGAAGGATTAAGATATTGACAAGTTCTGCATCGCAAAATGTTGGAATTGATAAGCTCTAAGAGTCGTACGAGGACAGTTCTGATGTAGAATTTTAAATATAAAAGTTAAAGCAAAAAACCCATTTTTTCATAGTCACCCTTATGCAACTCAGAAAAAAACGCGCTAAATCGATTATATTAAAAGATAGAAAAAAGCTTTGTTCTACAAAGTTGTTTAATATGATTGGGGCTACAACATTGTTCAACTATGTTTATCTCTATCTATAAAGATAAGAAAGTTATATTTTTTTATTCCATCTACAATTTTGGTCACCCTATTTTTGATAACATAAAAATGAGCGCTCTATCATATATAACAACTTTGTTGAAGACAGTTTTTGTCTAAAGAACGCACAAAGTTCTTCTTTTGCGCTTTCTATCTAAGTTGCATTAGGGTAACCATGAAAAAACGTTTTTTTTTGCTTTAACATTTATATTTCAAATTCAACATCGAAACTGTCTTCCTACAACTATTAGAGCTTATCAATACCAACATTTTGCGATGCAGAACTTGTCAATATATTAATCCTTCTTAAAGTTATTGATGTTTTTTATCCAAAAGCTAATGATTTCAATTTTAGTTTACTCAAACACAAAAAATAACATAGTTTTAAAACTCACGCATTATATAGAGTGAAATTCGTTCTTTCACATTTCGCCAACAAACATTTTTTATGTTTGCCCCAGAAAGAATGACAAACAAATGAAAAGAGCGTGTTTTTTGGGAAAAAATATCAATAACTTTGAGCGAAGTTGAGGTATTAACAAGTTCTGCATCGCAAAATGTTTGTAATAATAAGTTCTAAAAGTCTTCTGAAGACAGTTTGTAAAGGGTGTGTCACATCAAATTGCATCACGGAAAAAACGCTGTAGAAATTTAATTTTTAGGAATTATATCTTCAGCTTTCGTTTTAAAATCAGATAAGAGTGTATAGATCACGTTGGCCATGCTTCACTGGCAATTTTTCGTAAATATGGAAAAATGTCGTCGAACGAAAAAGAGCGTCGTGAATTAATCCTGTGCACTCATTTCGAGAATCCGGAGTTGTCACATCGGGACATCGGTAAGATGCTGGGAATCGTCCAATCCACGGTCAGCAGAGTACTAAAACTATACTTCGAGAGCCTAACCATCGACCGGAAGGTGAAGAATGGCAAAAATGGATGCTCCGTCAGTGAAAAAGATCACAAGCGCGTAGTTAAGCAGTTTAGACGTGATCCGAGAAGTTCGGTCCGGGATGTCGCCAATAAGCTGAATTTGTCAAGTTCATTCGTCCAGCGGACCAAGCAGCGAGAGGGCCTGCGTACATACAAGGTTCAGAAGGCTCCTAACCGCGACGAAAGGCAAAACATGGTGGGGAAGACGCGAGCCCGGAAGCTGTACACCGAAATGCTGACGAAGCCGCATTGCCTGGTAATGGACGACGAAACCTACGTCAAAGCGGACTTTCGTCAGCTGCCGGGCCTGTTGTTCTTCTCCGCAGAGAACAAATTCAGCGTTCCGGAGGAGATTCGCATACAGAAACTATCCAAGTTTGCCAAAAAGTACATGGTGTGGCAAGCGATCTGCTCTTGCGGAAAGCGGAGCGCCCCCTTCGTGATGACCGTGCCTACAGAAGCGCTTACTACCACTATTGAAGCAGCACGAGGGCCCGACCATCTTCTGGCCGGATCTCGCTTCGTGCCACTATTCGAAGGACGTGTTGGAGTGGTACAAAGCCAACGGGGTCACCTTCGTGCCAAAGGAAATGAACCCGCCCAACGCGCCGGAGCTTCGCCCAATAGAGAAATATTGGGCGATTATGAAGCAGGCCCTCCGGAAGAACCCAAAAGTTGTCAAATCGGAGGCAGACTTCAAGAGAAAATGGATTTCTGTTCAAAAAAAAACTCTAACCTGACGTTGTACAGAACCTTATGGACGGGGTAAAGAGGAAAGTACGAGCATACGGGCTTAGGCTCGAAGTATGAATAAAAAGAAAATGCCAAAAGTTGTTTAATAGTTTTTATTTTACTGTCTAAAATTTTCAAAAGGATCGGTCTACTGGGCGAATTTCTACAACGTTTATTCCGTGATGCAATTTGATGTGACACACCCTTTATGTAGAATTTGACATATAAAAATAAAAGCAAAAAAACAGTTTTTTTCATGGTGACCCTAACGTGACTTATGGCGGGTTTACATTAGGGAGATCTATAGCTATAGATGGATTTATTCACGTGAAAATAGGTGTAAACGGGTGAGAATAAATATGATACACTTATTCGAGGTATATATAACATGAATAAATTGAGCATATGTAAACGCTTGTGAATTTCTCACTGGTGAGAAATCACTAAAGTTGGATGCAGTTCTACTTCAGGTGAATAAATTCACCGAAAATATGAATATATTCATTATAGAAGTTCACGCTAGTGTAAACGGTTGATGCGATTTCTATAAATCTCATCATATTTCTTCACATGAATATACCACTAGTCTAAACCCACCCTTAGAAAGAAGGCGCTATATCGGTTATTTCAAGAGATAGAAAAATAACCTTGTTCTACAAAGATGTCTCAAATAACTAGGACTACAACATTGTCGAACTATATTTACCTCTATCTATAGAGATAAGAAAGTTAGATTTTTTAATTCATCGACAATTTTGGTCACCCTATTTTTCATAACATAGAAATGAGCTCTATATCGTATGTAACAACTTTGTCGAAGACAGTTTTTGTCTAGAGAATAACTGTCGAGCTATAAATGCTAATTTCCACTTAATTACATCTCCTGGACCATTGTGCATTGGTATGGAATGAACTTAATTTAGAATAGTAAAATGTAATCTTAAACTTTGAATTCACATTTAATAAATCATAGAAAACCCTTTGTCAAACAAATATAAATAAAACAAAAAGAAATATAACAAAAATTAATATTTCATTATCCGGTCAGTGATCCCCTTTTGAGGCTACAGCCCTGAATTAAAATAAAAAATGAGGGGCTCAGAATGCAAGGGGTGTAAGTGACTTGATCGTTTTCTCTTCATCAACTTTTTATTTAGTTAATAACTCAACTGCAAAAACTTTCCAATTTAAGTTTGCTATAGAATCCGATAGATGAGGTTCTGACCTATTTTTCACGTTGGTAAATACAGCTGGGAATGTATTTGCAGCTAAGTTATGACCCAAAGAGAGAGTCGATGTAGAGAAATCGATCAAATCACTTACACCCCTTTCATTCTAAGCCCCTCAAATATATTCTACATGATTTCATTTCCTCTTCTTTTTAGGTTTTTTTTCGGACCACCCTTAAATGGGAATACGTACCATAATGAAAAAATTAAAAAAAAACGTGTCAATAATATAAACGGTCGGTGTTAAGTCAGAGGGGACCAAGTCGCACAATTGGAAATTTCGAGTTATTGATTCCATTTCGTAAGCTACATACCCCATCGATCAGATTGGGAAAATCACGTGTATAGCAGGAATAACGTATCGGATTTCTTTCGAGTGCTCAATGGAAGCTCCTCATAGCACAAAAACTCAAGCGCGTTCTTCTCGAAATCATAAAAATGTCACATGGTCCGGTCTGACTTAACACCAACCAAATAGTGTATTTGATGAAAAATTCAAATTTTCAATTTTTTAAATTGTTCTCTAAAGTTGAAGTCGATCACTCGCCTAGTTTCCAAGGCCTTATGAAGGGTTTAACCGAATTTTCTGCCGGCGCTCTAAAATCGTGGTTTTTCTACATAAAAATGGCTCTCAAATAGTTATCGGACATTTTTAGCAGCCCAAAAAAATTGGAGTACTGTAACACGGGGTGAGTTGGACATACGGGGTGATTTGGACCACCCCTTTGACTCAAAATCTACGGCTCAACTTGGATTTTTTATAATGTCATATCTTTCTATTGTTGAACCGCATGTACCTGACGTAAAAAAAACATTGGTAAAATTCGACAGCTGGAAGGAAACGGTAGCATGAACACAGCAAGCACTTTGATTGTCAAAAAATGTGAGTTTTCCGATCGTGGTTTTAAGGTTTGTCCCACTGATTAAACAAACTTTTCGTGTATTGTGCAGTAAAGTTCTGTTCGCCTACGAAAGAGGAACAATTTGATGCAGCGAAACTGTAAGTTTGATAACATTGAATGAAATTAATTGCATTTTAATTTTTGCATGTTGTGTGAGGTGACATGGACACGTTTCTGTGGGGTAAGTTGGTCCTATAGGTGTGAGGCTTTTCTTTGGTCTAATTGATTCCAGATGCCGCTGAAATACAAAAAGAGGTTGGGCAGACAACGTCGGAAGAAGGAGGAGCTTGAAAGAGCAACGCGGGCCTTCAGGACAGATTTTCTCTGACCAAGCATCGAAAGTGTTTGAAAATGCTCAAAAAACAGTGAATAGTTCCATGCAGAATTCGAGCTGGTCTAAATCCATTTGTTCTGGTCTGGAATCTGGCCAAGACACCTGTTACTGATTGTAACATTATCCCAAAATGCTTTACATAAATATAAGTATGTTTTTTTCGATGAAACACACACTGGACCAAATCACCCCACAGACGGTCCAAATCACCCCGCATCAAATTTTAATGTCCAAAAATCATCTCTTTTATTTTACGATATATTTGGTAGTTCGAAGCTTTATATTATGATTAAACACTATTGATTGAGAGAAAACAAGTGTAGCTCAGTGTTCAATGTTACATTTTTTATTTAGACCGTATTGGTTTGGAAATATTAGGCGATTTGCTTAGGGGGTCCAAATTCCCCCCTTTTACAGTATTGGCGAATACCTCTGCCAATTAACAAGTTTTTGATTAAGTAAAATATTGAAATAATACGACCATTTCATGCCAAACCGATATGGTGGTTCTCAGATTTTCGTGAAAATTGATAGTTTTGTTCTTTATCGCAAAACATTTGACCCGTATTTTTTTCATTTTTTCATTTCCATTTTATGGTTGTCCGAAAAATCAACTTTTTCCTCTTTTTTTCCAAAATTGTCTTTTTTCAAAAATTCATAACTTTTGAACTACTAAGCCGATTCAGATGATCGACATATCAAATTAAAGCCAATAAATATTATACCTGCAGAATATTCGAATTCTGCTCTTGTTATTATTGATTGTATTCGTTTTTATTGTTTTCATAGTCTCGGGACCAAAGGCGCTATATTTTTTTATAATATATTTTTTCTACAAAGCTGATGATTTTGCACATAGCATGTGTCGAAACCAGAGAGGCGTTTTTTTCGTTTTTGAGTTATGATTTTTCAAAGTTGTTTTGAAAAAATCATTTTTTTTTCCTCTTTTTTCCAACACAAAAATTCATAACTTTTAATCTACTGGACCGATTCAGATGATCGACACATAAAATTAAAGTCAATTAGATAGTCTTTTTTGAAAAATATTAGACTTGTGAAAAAATGGATTTTTATTTCGTAATTATTGATTGTATTAGTTTTTTTTATAGTTTACATGGTTTCGGGACCAAGGATTTTTATATTTTTTCTTGAAAACTGAGGTTTTTTTTACATAACATATCCAAAAGTCCGAGATGTGTTATTTTACGTTTTTAAGTTATGATTTTTCAAAGTTAACATGTTTTCAGTCTTCGTTCATATGCAACTATGCCACTATGCAGTTGCAATGTGCAAATAGAATTCAATTAATTGGCAAATGTGTCATTTTTTCAAGCTAATTGGATTTAATTTGACATATCGATCGATCATCGATCATCTGAATCGGTCCAGTAGTACAACAGTAATAAATTTTTGAAAAAAATCATTTTTGGAAAAAAAGGGAAGAATGATTTTTGGACCATCGGTAAACTTTGAAAAACTTTAACTCAAACACGAAAAAAAACGTCTCTATGGTTTCGCCATACGCTATGTGAAAAATCCTCAGTTTCTCAGAAAAAAAAAATAAAAAAATATAGCGCCCTTGGTTCCGAGATTATGGAAACAATGAAAAACGAATACAGTCAATAATAACGAGAACAGAATTCAAATTTCCTGCAAGTGTAGTATTTTTTCAAAAAAGGGTGATTGCCTTTAATTTAATATGTCGATCATCTGAATCGGTCTAGTAGTTCAAAAGTTATGAATTTTTGAAAAAAGTCATTTTTGGAAAAAAAAAAAAAGAAAAAGTTGTTTTTTCGGACAACCCTAAAAAGAGAATGGTCACCCTACTGAAAAAATAAAAAAATACGGGTCTAATGTTTTGCGATAAAGAACAAAACTACCATTTTTCACGAAAATCTGAGAACCACTATATCGGTTTGGCATGGAATGGCTGAATATATACAGCGAATCAAATATTTTTCTTGGGTGGCAATGCAGTTGCCACGGCCTTATAAAGGGTTAATCTCAAAAACACTGTTTGTCACTGCCTTGTAAAATCACTTTTTTTGCACCTTTGGTTATGCAAAAATCAAAACAATATTTCTAGTGCAGTTAAAAAAATGTTGTTTATATAGACTTACAAAAAAAAAATGAAAATTAGAATTTTTCATCAAATACAACATTTATTTTATTGAAAAAGTTTCATGATCTTATACAATAAATTCCAAATAAAACGTTTCCAGTAAAAAACTTATGAACTTGTTGCATTTTCAACGCGAATTTAAACAGAATTTTGTACCTTGAATCGTGGGTTTTCTGCAGAAAAATAAGTCTCAAATTAATATCGTACATTTTTAGCAAACCTAAAAAATGGAGTATTCCCAATAATATAATAATAATAGTCTTTGGTTAAGCAAAATATTGAAATAATATTCCAAGCGCGTTTTTTTCTAGGTTGCAATATAATTGCCACGGCCTTATAAAGGGTTATTGTATCGACCAATTACAAAATGTAATATTTATCAAAGTGTGTTGTTTTCGACATATCAATAAACTGGCAAATTTTCATATTTGTATGTGTTTGTGTTTGTATATAAACGTTTTTTTACAGTATTTTTTAAATGTTTGCCTAATTTGACCGAAATCTTCTCGAGTTGCAGATTCTTACTTAAGGGGGGACCCCTGTTTGGAAGGTCAAAAAATAATTAATTTTCGTGATTTTTTTTCGGATGTTAGGAATAAAAATGTGCTCGGCTTTTTGGTTATTGTTTAAGGTATGTTTGAAGATGTATTTTCCATTTTTTAAGCGCACGATTAATAATTATTACGCTGTTGACAGCTGGACACGTAGATACTGCCTGAAAATAGTTACCTTGCTGGTGGTATCGATTCTGAAGCAACGGGGTGACACAGAACGAATTCCAATGAATGTTTTAAAACTTTAAGACAATACCTAAAACGTTACATAGGGGTTTTTGAAAATTCGAAAAAATTTGCAAATACGCCGGCCATTTTTGTTAAAAATGAGTTATTTTTCATGAAAAATCGCTGTTTAGAAGCTCATAAAAATAAAAAAAATAAGATACCAAAAACGGTTATGTAACGCTTTCGATAATTCATTGTTACATGTTACATTGTTACATTGCAGCAAATTTAGCAGCCTGTAACTTCAATGATGGACTACAAGGCGTTTTAGAGATAATGAAAGAACTTAAACTTGAAATTTGACCGGAGTGCAATAATTTTTGCGGAAAATCGATCAAGAACGAACCGATCGAGCAGAGATGTGGATTTC
This sequence comes from Toxorhynchites rutilus septentrionalis, assembly GCF_029784135.1. NCBI lineage: Eukaryota > Metazoa > Arthropoda > Insecta > Diptera > Culicidae > Toxorhynchites > Toxorhynchites rutilus. Next base: position 100,072,082 of record NC_073745.1, read on the forward strand.
AGAAGGAGCTAGAGAAGCCCGCAAGCCCAATTTGTTTTATGGTCAAGGGATTACAGACTGAAGATACGTTGTGGAATAAACGAAATAAATGAATCCAAAAATTAAAATACTTTTTTCTCGAAACCATGGAGGGAGTTGTACCTCCGAAACGGTTCATCCGATTTTGATGATTTGTTTTCCAGATTCTCCACTAAATTTCCTGTCGTCGCACGTATGATTTTTTTGATATTTGAAAAATAAAATTTTGGTGAATGTTTTTGTAGATTCTTGAGGCAAAAACGCAATTTTCTTACAAAAAATGTCGCCATTTCGTCAATAATCAAAATCCTACGTACGATGACAGGAAATGTATCCAAGATTACGTAAAAAAAAATGGTTGAAATCGGTCTTCTAGAAAAACTTGTTGAACTCCCACCAGTTTTGGTTTTGGCTGCAAGGGTTCAACGAACGGATTAACTTCAAACGCAATTTTCTCGAAACAAGTTTTTTCAAACTAGCGTACATGATATCTCATGTTCTACTGAACCGATTTATGTCGAATTCATATGCATACAATCTGTGTGCATCTCTCTATCACCCGAACCAATAAAAATAATACTTTTTTAATTTGACTTTTTATTAAAAATCGTGAAACGTAAGGAAAAACATTTTTTCTTCAAACGGCCTCCATTTCGTCAAAATACATGTTTTTGACTTGTACGAGGTTCATGTGATAGCGGCACCTTTAAGCCATGTTCTCACTGCAGTGGGGCATCAGCGTGGCTTGAGCGGGACGTGTTTACTTCTCACCACGATATTTTAATTCACTCACAATGCACCGTACCAGCGGCGTGTCTTCGGCGTATTATATGTAAATTGTCAATATGTGTGGGTAAGAAAGAAAGACGTTTGGTTTTGTTTTGAAATATGCCAGCATTGGTGAATGTATCCGGGTCAAACCTCGACGACGAAACACGTATTTTCTATACTATACGTAACGTAAAAGTAAAAATATGTAAAATACGTAGGTTCTTTCGATTTTATTCGCCGCTTGAGCTTTTTACACGATCGGAGTTGCCACATTCTTGCATACAGTTCGCGTTAGCTTACATGATACGGCTTCTTTCTCGATTTTTATTTTAAAATGTCTTCACAAAATTAAATATCTTCGTAGTGAATGAAATGAGAATACAAAAAATTGGGGCGCCATGCAAATGAAGCACAAATTTCTGCATTACTCGAGAATTAATCAAGCAAATAAAACCAAATTTGGCATGTAACGTAACGGAGAAACATGTTATTTGCAAGTGGTTAAAAAGTCTTGAACGAGAACTGTGTCTGAAAATAATCTGATATTATAATGTCGAGTTTTGGTAGAAGTACTAGGAATTTTATAGTAAAAAGTAATTTTAAAAGGTAGATTAGAAGATCAACCAATGAATAATTCTGCGAATGGACCCATGAACAGCGCTTAGTAAGAAAACGTGGATGTGATAACGAAAAATAATTCGGATGAAGTTTGCCGGGTCAGCTAGTTATGAAATATACTTTGTTTTTTTTCGGAGCTTAAGAGAACATCCGAAATTCGTGCCTCTACCCTAGAATACCCCTATAAGACAATCAAAATGTGTTTGCCATTCAAGAGTTAATATTTGAGATGCACTTGACCTCACTTCAAAACGGTAATTTCATGCAATTTTTCCAGAACCGTATATTTACTACAATGCGCTATTTGATGAAAGTTTTGCTTTCTTTACACAAACTAATTCGTTGATTAACGTCTTCATACGTGATAAATGCATGAGAAATCAATTTGTTTCTATCATATACCTATTCATCATCATCTTACGATGTCGTTATTCTTGGTTGAACATTCCACGCTACCTGCATTTTTCTGGTACGAAACAAGTGTTTATGCGAGTTCCAGAAATTTCGGTTTTCGCGTTAACTTGTTGCGGGGGGGTTTATAAATGTGGTGATAAACCTGTATGCTATGTATGTTGGGATATCATCGGACGGAAGAACCACTCTAAAAGTGAAAGCTTTCAAGCTTCTTCATGAGAGAACCGAATAAATTAGAAAATTATTTACATTTACATTGTACCCGGCCATGTGACTATTGAAAAACGATCACGGGCACTTATATTTCATATTAAATATCATAGATATGTATAGAAATGTGTGCTCTCGTGGCCAAGTAGTTAGCGTCACACCTAACATGTCGGGAGTTCGGGTTCGATTCCCGTTCTGGTCGGGGGAATTTTTCCTCAAAAAAATTCCTCCGACTTGCATTGTGCTCACGTGTATTCTAGAGCTTGTCACTCAGAATGCGTTCAAGGCGTGTTGTTTGGCATAAAAAGCTTACTAAGTAGGGTAGGGTTCGGGCTAGTTGGTCATTTTTGAATAAATTTGGTAATAACTTTGTAGTACGAAATTTTGCGTTAGAATTTTATGTACCACAATGAAGCTTACCTGTTACCCTTTCAATGAAAAATAACCAGAGAATCACTTATTTGAAATTTTTCTATTATTTAACGTCTTCATATTTCAAAATAAATTGACCAACTAACCCCACACACGGGGTAAGTTAGTCAATAATAGACATGTTTATTTTTTTTTTTGAGCAAATAATAAGCGTTTTTCCATTTTTCCATTAAAAAATTCCTTCATTATAAATTAATTAATTAAATCGAAACAAAACAGTTAACAAATATCACGTAGTCAAGTAAAAAAACAAATTAATGAAAATTTCAAATTCTCATCGTTGTTGGAAATTAGCCGGGCAATCTTTTTCAGCGATTTCGTTTCTCTTACACTTTGTGGCGCACCAGAGATGCCAGGTTTGAAGACATGTCTTAATTTTGAAGACATTTGATTGTGTGGATACATTTTGAAGACATTATGAAATTCATTTATCATTTCAGTATGATAGCGTACGTGGATGTTTAAAAGATATTATTTTCATGAAATTCTAACTATTGGCGAACGAAGTGATCTTTCAAACGGCCACTTCACAAATCGAAGGTTTTCATGAATATGGTTTGAGTTACAACCAAAACTTCAAAGCTGAATAAACAAATAGAGTTATCACAGTTCCGTTTTTGTGTGAAGAACTTTCCTTCGATATCCACATACCACGTGGACAGAAAAACCATGTTTTTGAACACCCCCCTCCCCCACCGTAGACAAACATGGACTTTTCCTATACCCCTCCTCCTGTTGTCCACGTGAACATTACACCAATTATTTCTAAAAAGATCAAAATAAAATTGAAATTCGCTTAAATTTCATTTTGGGATTGCTTCTATTTTCTATTTTATAGTTTTATGGATAAAAATGTTAGCTCAATTAATAATAACGGTTTGTTTTAAATTTATTTATTCGCTTTCCAACTTTCCCCGGAAAGTTATTTATATCGCTATTTAGTTTCTTCCAAATTCCACTTATGTTGTCAGATTGGTTTCACCGCTAAAATCCACATAAAAAAAAATACTTTTGAATCTATTCTCGGGAATTTTTTATTATTATTCTTATTATAATTATTATCATACTCAATTATTAACCGACGTAAGTTGGTTGAGCTGTATATGTTTTCAAAAAAAAAACAGACAATTAAATCTAGGGCTTCATTACAAAATGGTTATTGGAATCACGAAACAAAGCAGCAGTGATAAAAAAATCGATATCGGCCATGCTATTCAAGTTATAAGAATGTCGTGTTAAATTATGTAGTGTTGATTTGTTCAACACGCAAATGGCGGCTCAAATGAACAATGAACCTGCATCGTGATCGCTGGCTTCATGTACCAATGATCTTCCAACTTCGTATGTCTTGGAAAATTTTAGATTGTTGCCGAATTCGTGCCGGCTTTAACCCTCTAACGGACTGTGAGAACTAGGCATGTAAAAACGTAAACTACAATACAGCGACATGTTTACATGCTGAAATACACAAAAGATTTTTTTCAATAAACAAAACAATGAAAAACATTGAAAAAATTGGTGGCAATATAGTTGCCACCTGTCCGTCTAACGGTAAACACTCGATGGTAAAAATGTTTTTCTTATATTTGAATTTTGATGTTAGTTTCAACAAAAACATATAATAAAATTCATGATCAGGTTCAGCAGGTCCTAAACAGTTCATATGTATTAAAAACTTCAACAAATAGACTTTTTTTCAATGACTTTTCGGGAAATTTGCTCTTGCTGCTCTAAATTGGGAGTTGTTAACACGAAAATGACTACAAAATAAATAGTTTTCAATTTTTTCGCTCCCAAAAAAAAAATCAGACACGTTGCTAGATATCAGAACTAGTTACCACAGTCAGGCAAGAAGTAATAATTTATTGTTAAAGAAGAGAAAAAATTAAATCGTTAGTGGCAATATAGTTACCACTACCCGTAAAAGGGTTCAGGGAAAAAAATCCAAAGCATCACTCTTATAGACACACAATTATTCGAATATATTGGGTCGTTTAGAAAGTATCCGCGTTTTTCTGTTTAATTTCTGAATAATTTTTTTTTGAAGTAAGACTACGTCTAACCGGAAGATTAGGGGGCACCGAACAAGTAGGAAAAAATCAAAAATTTCGAGCGCTTATTACTCGATCATTTCTTAATAGATCGCAAAGATGTTTGCAGGGTCTGGATTATTCCGTGGAAGCATCAAAGCTTCCCAACTGATCGCCCTTCCATAATCGCCTCGTGAAAACTATCCAGTTGTGAACCGTACAACACTGAATTAACTATTTGGCTATGTAATTCCTCATGATCGAAGATTCGCTTCCTGTTCTGTATGGTGGATTATTATTTGTGGTTTGTCTTGCTTATCCCATGATCTTTTGCGAACGATATCGTATTTTTGCCATTTCTATCACCCATGATTATTTGCTCCAGAAATGGGTTGATTTAGTTGTGCTTCGCTGATGAAAATTAGTCAATCAACTTCCTTTAGAATAATTCACGCGGCTTCCAAACATCGAGTTTCTCTGCGTGGCCTCTTTTTCAAACTATTGATTGCCTAATTCTTATTCCTAGTTTACACAGTGTGTGGTATTGCTGAATCGATCCTTCCGCAACATTTAAGCTCAATCTCCCAAAACATGTTTGGTTTCTCGTAAAAAACTGGGCAAGGTTATTTTTTATGCTATTCTATGAGTCGAAATTATTGCGCTCAAGAAAAGAGGCCCGAACAACTGATAACAGGAAGGTGCAATATCTGGTGAGGACGACGGGTGAAATAGCACACCTTAGGGAAACATAACATTTTCGGCTAGGCTGTCAAAGAGAATGAAATTTGACATTGACATTTTCGTAATATTCATGATTCAACAAAAATTATTTTCGAAGCGATTTCCATTATCATTTGAAACCAACACAAGCAATAAACTTTTGTTTTATGTTAGAACCAATTTTTTCATTATTATTTACCAATTTCAGAACCAATTTTATAATGCGCAAACAGTGAATGATTTTTGGAAAAAATCGGCATCATGTTCGTATTTTTTAATCCACTTAATATTTTTTTTCCAATTTGCTTATTTTATTGCATCAGCAATTCGCTATTTTTCATCCATAGATCGCTAATTTTTGAAGGGTCAGATTCCAAGATATCGTAACTGACCAACTTACCCCTATGACCCACTAGCCCCGCCCTACCCTACTAATAAAAAATGACGCATATCAGGGGTTCTCAAAGTGGTCGATAACGACTCAAACTTCTGTGTGAATCGACTCAAACTTCAGAGAAGATAATCCTTACATGAAGAAGAACACATTAATACACAACATTTTGATAAAAAATAAACTATTGAAACAGTTGAAAAAATTGGTGGCAATATAGTTGTCACTATTCGTTTTAACTCCAAAAACATATTTCTAGAGCTGCGAATTTTTTCTTCGTATAGACTTACAAATAAAAAATATAAAATATGAATTTTTAATTAAATATACCATTTTCTATATTGAAGAAACTGCATGAACATACACAGTAGATCCTAAATAGACAGTGAAAAAAAAGCTTACTGTGAAAAGCTTGTTGCATGTTCAACGAATTTAAACATTTTTTTCGCCGACGCTCTAAAATCACGGTTGAAATGACAAATGACAACCAAATGATTATCGTACATTTTTAGCAGCCCTAAAAAATGGAGTATTGTCAGATACTTTTAAAAGTCTTCGGTTAAGCAAAATATTGAAATAATATTCCAAGTGCGGAGAAAAAAAAATTGGTGGGGATCACGGCCTAATGAAGGGTTAAACAACCGCAAAGTCTTTAAATTAGTAAGAATTTTGTATGAATAAAACAAAACATTAGAGATAAATTTTTGTTTTAAAAATTTGGCTATTGGGGTCTGAGGAATCACTTAATTCTGGAAAAGGAGTCTATTGCTCAACATAGTTTGAGAACCCCTGATCTATATCATCTTTTTCTCTGGCCTATGAGTATCTCGACCGGCTCTTAGAAAGTTCAATTTTTGATCACTTTTTACAGCAATAGAGGTTGTATATCAGTGAAAATGTGGCGAATTTCGCCTTCCAAAGCGTCATTGAAGTAGACCCAAACCTTCGTATAGACCCACGAAAAATAGACCAATGGTGTTCAATCGCATGATTCTGGTGGTCATTTCACGAGTACTTTATGCGAAGCTATTCGTTCGTCGCATGTTACTTTGAATAAAGCAATTGCGACATGTTGCACCATCTTGTTTAAACTAGAGCTTCTGAATTGAGGAAAAAAAACGTCACCATTAACCTCGACTTTCTGCCCATAATTTTTAAACAAAAATGGATCAATTAGGTCGGTCTATTAACGATGAAATAGCAAATCAAACTAAACACAAAACAAGTGAGCCATCAAAATGTCTCATATTTCAAAAAGAGTTTTGCCAACTTGGAGTTTTTTTTATTGTTTTTTCAGACAGTTGAAAAAAAAATTAAAGGGTCAATCAAGAATTTGTAATAGACAGAATTCCAACAAATTCTACTGCATTTCTCATCATCTCCTGATGTTTCTACTAATTTAAACTAACGATCAAATGGTGAATTACATACCGTTTGTGAAATCATTACTACGATCTCAATTATCGATCGATTGCTGACAATAGTTGCCTAAAGCACATGTGAAGATCATATCAATTATTTGGCCGCATTTCACCTACAATTTGGGACATTGTTTTGGTTTTTTGCTATTTTATTGGTATTCTTCGATTGCTCGTTACGGGTGAATTGCGATGTGAAACGTATCGCAAATGGGAGATTCAAGCTTTTTTTTATCCGTATGTTTGTGTACATTTCATGGAGAAAAATTCACCACATGAGTATACTTGAAAAGTGGAGCGCAATCAATATTGTTGATTGAAACCTCTTTCTTGTTCGCTTTTGAATGTCAAACGCTTGATTTTTGTAATCGCAAATTTGCATTCAAATTGACGCTGGTTGTTTGCATGATTGAAAAAAAATATAATGTTAAAAACAATAGGAGCACAGTTCGATTGAACCATAATAACGAATAGCAGATTAAGTCTAATCTATAATATAAGCAATACCTGGAATTACCGTTTTCAATATGGTTGAACGAATGCATCGGGCCCGTTGGTGGTGTGGGATATACAGTTGTTGGCGATTGGAGTGGCACAGAGGATGAAAGTGGAGCTGGTTCCAATGTGGCTGCTGTTGGAGCCGCAGCCACAGATGCCGTTCCCATCATTGAAGACGCTGAATGGCATACACTGACCACGGCATAGATTGGCACATTTTCCTTCTGTGGGTTTTGTCCGTGTATAAACGAATCCTTATCGTTAATCAGCTCCTCGATGTCGCTATTGGTGACAAGATACCAATTTTTGGATTCATTGCCAATGGACAGGTCAAACAGGCGGTCCAGAGAGGTGGCTGGATCACGAAAGTTGCGTTTGTTTCGGCTCCCAGCCTGGCGTACCGCTGGATCATAATAGGTCAACTCGTTCTCGTTGTCATAGTAGTAGGAATAGTGGTTGAGTTCACTCACATCCGATATTTCATTGCCAGGATAGACCGTAACTATCTTCGCCTTTTCCGCGTGTACGTGTTCTAAAAATGTTGCAACAGCGCCTGGAAGGTACTTCTCGTTAGGTGCCAACCAAACCAATGGGGCCCACTTTCTGACGAGCGATTCCACTGCAAAGACAGAGAACAAAACATGGATGATTAACATATCATAACAAAATTCAACATTTTTCAGTGGAAAGGCGTCTACGAAACCGACGGTGAACGTAAATCAACCTGCTCTAGCGCACATGAGAGCGCCTAAATCATTATTGAAAGCTTTTCCACTCGATGTAACCTCAATGCATCGTTACATTTGAACAGTGATATGGCCATCAAGAAAAGTTATGCACCAGCATACTTTCGAGCCCTGTAGTTGATAATCTTTTCACTCGTTCAAACTTTATTATAATTATCGTTTGATTATGAAACCCTCTAGATACACATCGCCCAATCAATCTAGGTATTAAGGTAACCTAGTTGCATGTGCCGGAACTCAGAAAAGCACACATTAGACATGCAATAGAAACTAATCCCTATCGTTGCAACGAATCTAATTACATGGAACCCTCGACTGCTGCAGCTTTATTCGTTTTATTTTCTAATTTATTGAAAGTTGAATGTCCAATTTGTCTCTAATTTGTCTAAGGAACGACTCAAAAGTTTGTTAGAAAGCTTTGATGTTTACTGTTACTGTTACAGCATCCACCTGCCCTGTTTATTTAATGAGACCTTCAATGTGTATGATTTAGAAACAGGACAATATACGGGATTTGTTATTTTAAATCTTCCCTCTAAACTTTTTCAATTTCAATCATTTTTTTTTTAACTTGGTACTACTTTCAGTGGTCTTAATGTCAATTTAGAACAAGTTATCTTTTTTTCACTTGGTGATTTCTGATATGATGTTGACCTTTCGGAATTCCTACCGGAGAGCCCATAGTCAACAAAGAGTGAAAGAAAATCGTCGCAGACGGCCAAATATGTGGAAGGATAACACTAGGATTTTGCACCACGATATTGCACCAGCTCGATCATTGTGATCTAATTTTTTGTCCAAAAATGGCACAAATGTGATTTAACGAGCACCGTACTCTCCAGAGATGGCCCCGTGTGGCTTTTTATAATTTCTGAAACTCAAATTACCGCTTCCCGCTAACCATTTTGACCGCAATGAAGACATAAAAACGAATTCGAATTCGGGGAAAATAATTTTGGCCACCCACGTCAAATCGTTGAATTTGGTGAAACTTTCCATCTGCACTGTCCTCAAACATTTCCTGGAGTAGAAAATTATCATCCGAGTGGATAAAATACACGTCATAATGAAAGTTATGTTCGGCAGCTGTAAGGTATTGAGAATGAAAACAAATCGGATGCTGAAACAGAATTAAGAAGCCAAAACAAGCACAGTGAAACTGCAGCTGCAAATGAAGTTTTTAACGAGATACCAAATACAGTGAGTCCATGTATTCCAAGAAAAGGCAATATTTTGAAGAAAGCCTAAATTATGATTGAATCAATATGATGACAGTAAACTCAAACAATGATAAATGCAACATCTACTTGAAAATTCGAATTTTTTCATTCAAAAATGGTGATTTCTAAAACCGGACAAACCATGATCATTTTTTGGACAAACCAAGATCAGAGGTTGTCAAACCATGATCATAATTTCTCTTTCAGGGAAATCGTTAAAAAACATAACAATTTTTATAAAAAAAAAAACAATTACAACGCCTTAGCGTAGTATTTGCAACTGGAGTCTTGGGGCTTTTCAACAAACCCAAACTCGTATCGATTCTATGTGATTTTCACGAAGAAAAATCGATTTGCATTTACTAGTCGCGTAAAAACACCCTAAATCGGACAAACCAAGATCATTTACCCTATCATGGGTTTCACTATTTCAGGAGAACTTCTCTGATGAAAAGAAATCCAACTGGAACTGGAATACTGGAAGGACTTACAGAACGTTTCATGTAATTTTTCAACTCGTAACTTTGCAAGCGGCAGTTTGATGGTTTGAGGAAAATATTTTCATAACGGCCTAGTCCAAATAGCTTTTTGTTAACACCAATGTAAAGTCAGAAGTCCAATGAAGTACTTCAGAATCATTTACTGCTGTTTTTGCATCAAAAACACTGTGATAATTGGGTAATTTGGCATTAATTCATAACATCTGGAAAGTCAAGACATGGTTTATTGAATAGGGGCTTCAGATTTTGGACTGGTCAGCTTGTTTACCAGATCAAAACCTTATCTTATGAGAACTTATGACAAGTGATCGTACGAATGGTAGATGCAGCTTACAAGGAGTATGAGTGATTTGAAGAGCTTAAGCGAAGAGTATCTTCTGCGTAGAACGAGATACACACTACAACATGGCGCAGCTTGGTCAAATCCACCCCGAATGGGTTATTTGAACTGATTGAGTACTAAAGATGACCTCCGAGTTAGAAACTTATTGTAATTTATGTGGAATTGACGTTAATTTTTTGAAAGCAGTGACAGTTTTTCCATCTGGTTTTATAGTTATGAAACACTGGATTTTTAGTTTTTTGAATTTTTCCACCTGAACACAACAGTAAACTTCAAATAGCAGGTCTTTTAAATGACGATAGCTATTATATCCTACACTATATACTTCAATTCAACCAACTTCTTACATATCTCACTTACAAACTCAGAAAAAATGAGTGGTTCTATAGTTGTGAAACGCAGTGTTCAGTTGGCACAGATTGGCACAAATGGCACATTTGGTACACTTAGAATGGTATGTTTCAGTGCACAGATTCAAATTCTTATTTCTACTAAACGGTTCTATTGCTTGCCCTGTTTGTATGTTTGTTTGCAGGGGATCGGTTCAGTGCTGTTTTTTCAAAAGTATAAATAATAATTCTTTTCCGTTTAGTTCTCTGATTTTTACTCTCTAGCGTTCCGACATATTGTACTATTTCGGCCCCGACAGGAACACATCCGAATCGCGCTTGGCGACAAACTTAATTATAGAAATTCGACCCCCTTCTTGTCGACCCATTGATCTGAAATTTGGAACACATCTCTGCTATCATTATGAAACTTAGTATTCAATTATCTTGAGAACCCAAGATGACTATCGCTTAAAAATGATGGACTGCATATTTTCTCAAAACTCCATCAATATGGGTATCAAATGAAAGGGCATGACTAGCAGAACGCATTTATTTATGAAAAATGCAAATTCAAAATGGTCGCCAACACAAAATAGTTATGTTTTTATTTTAATATACCCCATCAATATGGGTACCAAATGAAAGTGTTCGACTACTAGAACGCAGTAGATTATGATTGTGCTCCCGTGGCCGAGTGGTTAGCGTCAAACCTAACATGCGGGGGTTCGGGTTCGATTCCCATTCAAGTCGGAGGTATTTTTCGTCAATGAAATTTCCTCCGTCTTGCACTGTGGTCACGAGTATCTTAGAGTTTGCCACTAAGAATGTTATTTGTGTAATTTGGCATAGAAACCTCAACTAAGTACTAATGAAAATGACGCAAATAATACTACGTTGAGACGGTGAAGTTCCTCTAGGAACGTTAGTGTCATTTAAGAAGAAGAAGAAGATCATGAAAAATCAAAATCTAAGATGGTCACAGTCCCCAAATAACCAAAAGCTTTTTAAAATGGTTTCAATCAGTTTGACCTGTTTGTATGTATGTTTGAATGTCTGTATGGTTGTTACATAGGAATCATAGGAATTTGACCCCGTTCCTGTCGACTGATTGATCTGAAAATTGGAACACACCTTCATACCTGCTGTTATTATAAAACTGCGTATTCCACGATCTTGAAAAATCCAATTTGGCCGCCGCCAAAATACAGCTGAATGGCTTGACTTCGGAACACACTATATTATGAACAAGATAAATTCCAAAAGGTCGCCGCCATATAAAAGTCGAGTTGAGTCGACTATGTTTTTTTGACAATCTCCTCAATATCGGTATCAAATGAAATGTTTTGAATAATAGAATACATAATATCATGAAAATATTCCGAAGAAAATTAGGTTGATTTTTTTTAAATTGTTGAATGTTTTTACTGTAGACAAATATACTTATGATACCGATAATGTACTAAAGACTAAGAAAAAAGCAAAAAAAATATGTTAAACGGTTTCATTGTGATTTAGTACAGGTAATGTACTAAAAGCTGAACAATAATTAAGCAAGTAGCAGTTATCAGTTATCACATCCTTTCTTTCATCAATCTAAACTTTAGAGTATTAATGCGACTAATATGTGGATAAAAACTAAAAGAAAATCGTGGGGCGCGTCAGATTTCCATTATCTACAATTAGTGGTTTCATAATATGCCCCACGAATTTATTTTAGTCTCATTAATGCTCTAGAATCTAGATTAATGAAGAAAGGGGTGTTATAACTGATAACTACTGCATTACCTTTATTATTATTAGGTTTAATCAGAATGAGTCCGTCTAATTTAAGAACTTTATTTGCTTATTTTCCAAACCCCGTTAATATGGGTATCAAACGAAATGGCTTGACTAGTCGAACACAGTAGATCACGAAAAATTCAAATCCTAGACAGCCGAAGTAGCAAAATAGCCAGTTACCTATTTAAACGATTTTATTACGTCAGAATTCCACTATCCACAGTTAGTGGTTTCATCATATGCCCCACGATTTTATTTTAGTCTCATCAAGGCCTTAGATTAATAAAGGAAGAAACTGTGAGTACTGTAAACTGCTACTTATATTTTTATTATTGTTATGTTTTATCACAATGAAACCGTTTAACCGTTGATTTCCATATAAAAAGTTGTCCAACTAACATTTCTTGAACACATTTCATTTTGATCTTCATCAAAGTGCCGATTGACTTAGCGGAATCAAATTATTTGGACCTCTTGTTGAGGGAGGATCGCGACGCTATTGTTTCTCATTGTTTTACATCCATATAGGGTAAATTATATTGATTTGTCCGATTTTAGGTGTTTTTACGCGACTAGTAAATGCAAATCGATTTTTCTTCATGAAAATGACATATAATCGATACGAGTTTGGGTTTGTTGAAAAGCCCCAAGTTTCTAGTTGCTGATACTACCATAAGGCGTTGAAATTATTAAAATTTTTATTTTTTTTAACGATTTTCCTCAAAGAGGAATTATGATCATGGTTTGACCACCTCTGATCATGGTTTGCCCAAGAAACGATCATGGTTTGTCCGGCTTTAGAAATCACCATTTTTGAATGAAAACAATCGAATTCCGCAATACACACAAAAAGGACCACCTTCGCCGGGATGCACCTGCGAAAGCCGTAAGGAAGACCCCCACCCACCCGAAACAGTCGTGCCAACCACCGATAGCAATCGCACAACACGTGACTCAGTCGAATTATGTCATCAGAGTCATCCCGGCCCTGTATTCGTGGAAAGGGAAAGGGTTTTCCTCAATCCACTCGCAGGCAAGTATTTGAATTGTTCCTCCATGTGCCATGTTTCAGCCACGCTCCGGCGGAAGCCACGTATTTCGACTTCAAAAGATGTGATATCAGCTCGCTGAAAAATGAACTTTCGGTAATTGACTGGGCACAACGCTTGAGCTGTACTCCGCTGGATGAAACTGTGGCTGCTTTCTATGCTACGCTACATAACGTTTTCGATAAGCTAGTTCCACGTCGCCACACTGGCACTTTCATTGTTACCCGTAAACCTTGGTGGACGCCCGAGCTCCGTCACTTGCGCAACAAGCTTCGTAAAGCCCGCAATCGATTCTTTAGTGTCAGATCTGAATAAAACAGCAACATCCTACGACACATTGAAAGTGAATATAATGTTCTGCTTAAGACAACATATGCAGCGTACGTAGATAAGATCCAATCTGATTTGAAGTTGAATTCTTCATCTTTTTGGGCTATTGTTAGAGCTCAAAAATCATCGAAACGCATTCCATGCAATGTGGAATATAAAGGACGCCGAGCAAGCACAGCCAAAGAAGCCGCCAACCTGTTTGCTGAATTTTTTCAAACTGTTTTCCGATCCACATCTCCGGCATCGAATACGAAAACATTCCGTCTCACACCTTCGTATGATGTGTATCTTCCTCATTTCCGTTTTACTACTAGAGACGTTTTCGAAGCGCTGAACGACCTGGTTGTTTCCAAAGGACCTGGTGTGGATGGATTGACGCCATTCATCGTCCAGGGATGCGCAGCCGAACTGGTTCCACCTACAACCGAGCCACTATACTGCTCCGTAGTACGCAGTATTATGGAATATGCAGCGCCAGTTTGGGCACTTTATCACGTCTCACATGGTCTGAAACTTGGACGAGTACAGAAGCATTTCATTCGATTCGCTCTTCGTCAGCTTCCCTGGGCTAACCCTGTCGAATTGCCACCGTACACATCACGCTGCCTGCTGATTGGTTTGGAGACATTATCAGCCAGACGCCTGAAGCTGCAGCGAGTGTTTATCTTCGACATTCTCCCAAATCGTATGGATTGCCCGGCATTACTTCAGAGTATCTACATAAACGTCCCGTCTCGCACTCTTCGACATCACAACCCAGCAAACATTAAATCGTATAATTTTGCACGTACTAAGTCTTACAAGAAATCAGAATAAATCATAATCGCATATAATATCAATCAAAGTATGTATCGTGTATATTTGAAATCGCATTAAATGTAAAAACTCGATTTTATATATCATTATCAAATTAAGTCGCAATTCGGTATAATAAACATCAGTTTTATGATGTACATTGTCATAAAATATATTTAATCCGCATCAAATGCGTATATTACGCTGATGCAGTTTGTGTGTCGTATAAGCGTATAATTTAAATCGATTCAGTACTGTAGTGAATCGTGTTGCATGCTGAAGAAAATCATGAAACAGTGAATCATATTAGATCCTAATAAAGAACATATTACATCATATTGAAATGTCAATGAAATGCTTTAAGATTGACAAGTTTCATTTCATAACAGCAATGTCTGAACATATTACAAAAAACGACTTCTGACATATTGACATATTGCACAGTGAAAATGGTAATAAAAATAATTGAAAATTGAGATAGTTTCATTGATATTAATTTATTTTTTATTATTCCAATTCAATGATATTATATATTTGGTTTCTATGATGGGGAAATCAAAGATCCTTTTCTTAAATAATAAAATCGGCAACCAGCAATGACTGATCCTACTGCATAGAATGTATTAGGTTATATCATATCGAATATAATGTACGAGTTTTAACCGCTGTTGAACTAAATTTCAGATAACCGGCGAGATAGCTGGTGGATGATAATCCAGACGACCAGACCCAGCAAACATTAAATCGTATAATTTTGCACGTGCTAAGTCTTACAAGAAATCAGAATAAATCATAATCGCATATAATATCAATCAAAGTATGTATCGTGTATATTTGAAATCGCATTAAATGTAAAAACTCGATTTTATATATCATTATCAAATTTAGTCGCAATTCGGTATAATAAACATCAGTTTTATGATGTACATTGTCATAAAATATATTTAATCCGCATCAAATGTGTATATTACGCTGATGCAGTTTGTGTGTCGTATAAGCGTATAATTTAAATCGATTCAGTACTGCAGTAAATCGTGTTGCATGCTGGAGAAAATCATGAAACAGTAAATCATATTAGATCCTAATAAAGAACATATTACATCATATTGAAATGTCAATGAAATGCTTTAAGATTGACAAGTTTCATTTCATAACAGCAATGTCTGAACATATTACAAAAAAAGACTTCTGACATATTGACATATTGCACAGTGAAAATGGTAATAAAAATAATTGAAAATTGAGATAGTTTCATTGATATTAATTTATTTTTTATTATTCCAGTTCAATGTTATTATATATTTGGTTTCTATGATGGGGAAATCAAAGATCCTTTTCTTAAATAATAAAATCGGCAACCAGCAATGACTGATCCTACTGCATAGAATGTATTAGGTTATATCATATCGAATATAATGTACGAGTTTTAACCGCTGTTGAACTAAATTTCAGATAACCGGCGAGATAGCTGGTGGATGATAATCCAGACGACCAGACCCAGCAAACATTAAATCGTATAATTTTGCACGTGCTAAGTCTTACAAGAAATCAGAATAAATCACAATCGCATATAATATCAATCAAAGTATGTATCGTGTATATTTGAAATCGCATTAAATGTAAAAACTCGATTTTATATATCATTATCAAATTAAGTCGCAATTCGGTATAATAAACATCAGTTTTATGATGTACATTGTCATAAAATATATTTAATCCGCATCGTATGCGTATATTACGCTGATGCAGTTTGTGTGTCGTATAAGCGTATAATTTAAATCGATTCAGTACTGCAGTAAATCGTGTTGCATGCTGGAGAAAATCATGAAACAGTAAATCATATTAGATCCTAATAAAGAACATATTACATCATATTGAAATGTCAATGAAATGCTTTAAGATTGACAAGTTTCATTTCATAACAGCAATGTCTGAACATATTACAAAAAACGACTTCTGACATATTGACATATTGCACAGTGAAAATGGTAATAAAAATAATTGAAAATTGAGATAGTTTCATTGATATTAATTTATTTTTTATTATTCCAGTTCAATGTTATTATATATTTGGTTTCTATGATGGGGAAATCAAAGATCCTTTTCTTAAATAATAAAATCGGCAACCAGCAATGACTGATCCTACTGCATAGAATGTATTAGGTTATATCATATCGAATATAATGTACGAGTTTTAACCGCTGTTGAACTAAATTTCAGATAACCGGCGAGATAGCTGGTGGATGATAATCCAGACGACCAGACCCAGCAAACATTAAATCGTATAATTTTGCACGTGCTAAGTCTTACAAGAAATCAGAATAAATCATAATCGCATATAATATCAATCAAAGTATGTATCGTGTATATTTGAAATCGCATTAAATGTAAAAACTCGATTTTATATATCATTATCAAATTTAGTCGCAATTCGGTATAATAAACATCAGTTTTATGATGTACATTGTCATAAAATATATTTAATCCGCATCAAATGTGTATATTACGCTGATGCAGTTTGTGTGTCGTATAAGCGTATAATTTAAATCGATTCAGTACTGCAGTAAATCGTGTTGCATGCTGGAGAAAATCATGAAACAGTAAATCATATTAGATCCTAATAAAGAACATATTACATCATATTGAAATGTCAATGAAATGCTTTAAGATTGACAAGTTTCATTTCATAACAGCAATGTCTGAACATATTACAAAAAACGACTTCTGACATATTGACATATTGCACAGTGAAAATGGTAATAAAAATAATTGAAAATTGAGATAGTTTCATTGATATTAATTTATTTTTTATTATTCCAGTTCAATGTTATTATATATTTGGTTTCTATGATGGGGAAATCAAAGATCCTTTTCTTAAATAATAAAATCGGCAACCAGCAATGACTGATCCTACTGCATAGAATGTATTAGGTTATATCATATCGAATATAATGTACGAGTTTTAACCGCTGTTGAACTAAATTTCAGATAACCGGCGAGATAGCTGGTGGATGATAATCCAGACGACCAGACCCAGCAAACATTAAATCGTATAATTTTGCACGTGCTAAGTCTTACAAGAAATCAGAATAAATCACAATCGCATATAATATCAATCAAAGTATGTATCGTGTATATTTGAAATCGCATTAAATGTAAAAACTCGATTTTATATATCATTATCAAATTAAGTCGCAATTCGGTATAATAAACATCAGTTTTATGATGTACATTGTCATAAAATATATTTAATCCGCATCGTATGCGTATATTACGCTGATGCAGTTTGTGTGTCGTATAAGCGTATAATTTAAATCGATTCAGTACTGCAGTAAATCGTGTTGCATGCTGGAGAAAATCATGAAACAGTAAATCATATTAGATCCTAATAAAGAACATATTACATCATATTGAAATGTCAATGAAATGCTTTAACATTGACAAGTTTCATTTCATAACAGCAATGTCTGAAGATATTACAAAAAATGACTTCTGACATATTGACATATTGCACAGTGAAAATGGTAATAAAAATAATTGAAAATTGAGATAGTTTCATTGATATTAATTTATTTTTTATTATTCCAGTTCAATGATATTATATATTTGGTTTCTATGATGGGGAAATCAAAGATCCTTTTCTTAAATAATAAAATCGGCAACCAGCAATGACTGATCCTACTGCATAGAATGTATTAGGTTATATCATATCGAATATAATGTACGAGTTTTAACCGCTGTTGAACTAAATTTCAGATAACCGGCGCGATAGCTGGTGGATGATAATCCAGACGACCAGGGTTCGAACCAACATCGGAGCAGTTTTAACCAAACATCAATCAGTGCCATTTTAAACATTCATATTTCACTCCGAACACAAGTAAATTAAATAATTATTATTTCTACAAATATAAATACTCATATATAAAAATGGCGATTCGTGAGGCTATAATAAACATTTTACGAAAATATTTTGCTCCATTTGTTTTTTTCCTATGTATATGAGTATGGCAAAAGTCGTATTAGGTGCGTTGACAATTCATGAATATATTCAAATTAGATCGCAATTCAATTTCAACATAATCGCTATTATAGTCGGTCAAAGTTGCATATTCAGCCAAACTAATTCGGTAAGCTTTTGCCATGTATGTATATGGCCTCCACTTTTGCATGCATATGCCAGTTAGGCGCATTATATGCCAACCAAAATTTAGGGCATATGATGTTATATATACGCTTGTTATGCGGTTTAATGTTTGCTGGGAATGCTCTTCGACTACCAGATAACAGGAAAAACTACGGGTTCAACAATCCTTTTAGTACATGAGTTAAGTTCCCTCCATGAACTTCGGAGTTTTTAAAAACTAAAAATGTCAAACCGTTTTCGATGGTCGCTAAATCTAGACTAACTTTATTTCATTTCCTTATACAGAGGCCTGCCGATTTCTTAGTTTATACAAAGATACTATTTTCTGGGAATCGAAAGCGTGCACTCGGTGTCCCGTTATCGTTGATGCTGATTCTGCATTCTCTTCTATCGCGTCCGCGCTGCGTGTGGAGTTGGGTTCGCGATAAAGCGAACGATGATGTGTCTTACTGGTGGGATGATGATCGCGCTGTTTGTTGATGTTCTGGTTCCAATGAAATGATTGTTTCCGCCAATTGCCGCTGATGTTGCTGCAATCGGTCGAGTTGGCGATTCAAGGTGGTCTCAAGAGGAATGTTAACTCATGTATTCGTGCTTTTAACGCAGTTTATGACAATTTTGATTTCTGTATCAGCAAGTGTTCGTTAACAGAATTAGAATTTAGTTTAGTTTAAGTCACAGTCTGTACGATTTAACACCGAAGACTAAGAATAAATAAATAAATAAATTCTCAAGTAGATGTTGCATTTATCGTTGCTTGAGTTTACTGTCATCATATTGATCCATTCATAATTTAGGCTTTCTGCAGAATATTGCATTTTCTTGGGCATTTTAAAAGTGTTCTCCAACACACTCAACATAGAGAAACTTTATTTCTGCTATGCGCGAAGGACACAATAAACAAACCGCAGGTCTGAATACGTGCAAAATAATCATCTGGTGATCGATTAAAAGTTAGCCCGAATGAGGGGCGCATTGACACCAATAGATGGTGTATTTTATAATCCTTTAAAACATGTGATTCCATAAAAATATACTATAAAACTACTGTAAACCATGAAAAAGACAATTTTATTTATATGTTTTGAAACATTCGAATACCTGATTTGACAAAGGTGTGCTTAATTAGAGTATTCAAAAAAGTGGACAAACCATGATCATATTTTCGACTGGACAAACCAAAATCAATTACCATATTTGTTTTTGTTTTTTTTTTTGTATAAAAGAAGGATTTATTTTTTTATACATTCCCTTAAGATCAGAAAAAAACTTTCTCACAACAAATGCATATATTCAGAATCATTCTGGAGGTGATAGAGGATCATACGAGGGTATGGTGATAAGTAATGCACATGCTTGTAGAAGACAAACTAAATAAACTTCAGCGTAACTGGTGTTTATGTGGAAGTATTATTACTCCTATACACGCCTGCGAAGTTTGAAGGCATTGCTTTTATTATGTTGGTTTTGAGTAGTGGAAGTATGGGGTCGTTTTCTGGTGCTATGTCAACGCGAATTAACAACGCGTTGTTATCAAATTTTTAACTGCTGAGAAAGTGAATCCTAGTGTGATTCATTGTCGGGTACAGGCTGTTCTCTGTGAAGAAATACTTACTTATTGACAAAACACGCAGCAAACATTAAATCAATGCCTCCGAGGATTTCGTCGCAAAGTCGTCGAATATACAGTACCTACAGACACTGAAACACTAACGACATCGAGTTTGTCTTGTAAGAGGTAACCTGGCGCCAATAATATTGCAACACGACATGTCTCGTTCACACACTTCGCGTGCAACTGAGGCTCTGAAAAACCTTAAGTTTTAACTAATTCCATCAATTCCCCGTATTCTCAGGACCTTGTGTCTTGTGACCTTAAGGATAATCATTACAGCTCGGACAATGAGGTGATAGCAGCCATCGCGTTCTGGATTCTACAAAAGTCGGATGAATTTATTAGGGATGGTGAGCGTGCAGGAAATAATAAAAGATTCCAAACGCTCGTAATTTGAGCATTTCTCAATAGATCGCAAAGGTGTTTGCATAAATTTATTGGAAATATTTCTACGCACCTACCACAAAAAGCATTATCTAAACATGGTTCACCTTCGTTTTAATTGGCCCAATTTGTACTCCTTAAATTGTACCGACCAAACGAAGCAACTAGAGTAGCAGCGAAATACATCAGGCTTCCTCAACAAAAACGAAGAAAAAATAATAAAATAAATGAATATCACTGTGGGAACAATCATAGCGGGACTAAATGAAAACACGTTTGGTAAAAAACCACCGTTTGTTGTAATCATTACTGCGGCTTTCCTAATCACCCAATTTGAGATAATAAACATATGCGAGGATTCTAGCAATTTCATTGGCTTTATTGGTTTTCCAATTTGGGTCTTAGTTTTGTTTTGGTTCTGCTGTTTCATCGTTAGTCTTCGTTCGTTCGTTATGGGTAAAAGACGATGTGAAATGTACAACAAGTGGATGATTTGCTCTTCTTCGTATTATTTTATGTTTGTGTACATTCGTTGAAATGAGGAAATGAACGTAAAATAATTGGAAAGTGGAGCGTAAAATCTCGCGGTCTATAATTGAGTGATTAGCACTGACGGCTCGGACTACGGAAGTCTCTTGTTTCCATTGATTTCTTAACTGTTCAGTACCCTTCATTGACATTCGAGCAGGTTTTTCTGATCAAACCAAGGTCGTGCTATATCTACTAATTTACGGTATTTAGAAATCGTATGTTGAGATAGTATTATTGATCAAAATAAAACACTCTTGTTGGACACATGCTACTGAGTGCACATCTAATTCTAATTCTTCCTTCATCCACCGCGATGCTGGTCAAACACGTTCATGTAATCAATTCAGTGACCTAATTATAAATATTTATGAATTATTAGCGACAATTTATCCGTATGCGAATCTTTAAACCTTTCGAAAATGAAATGTCATTTTCAATTTACTTTTTTTTGTCAATTTCTTTTATGACTGATCTTTTATGAACTCACGCACAGTTCTGATGGCATCTATGATTATGACAAAATGATTGGTCCTCATATCAGCCATCTTTTTATGTTCTCAAGACCTTCACATAACTTCTGTGGATATTGATTTAGTGGCATCAAAATCATCATCAAAAAATTGCTTTACCAAGCAAATGCATCGGTAGAAGTTCTGCCAAGTTGGCCCGATGTGCTCCACACTTATTTTAGAACAGCAATTTAAGGCATTCATCAAAAGATCATACAAATCATGTTCGAAATGAACAAACGCTATTATTGTTGCCAAAAACGCTGTTTGAATGAATGGAATGAAGGAAATTGAAAGAATTGTTTTTGAGTTATTATGAGTATTGAGTGTTATGCTCAATTTTTTTCCCAACAATTTTTTTTCAGTGCATATTTTTTACATATTGAAGGCTATGTAAAATAATTGTGTGTATAATTAGTTCTTAGACCGTTTCTTTATTAAACCAAAAACTTCCGAGTTACTTTGGCATCAACTTAATTTTTAAATAATGTTCATGCTAAAATACATGCGCCATTAAAAAAAAAAAGAGTCAAAACAATCTTCCTATTAGTTGAAAATACTCACTCTGTCAAGACAATAATTTGTTTTTCATTCGTTTCGTTTCATTCCAATAAAAATAGTCAATAAAAATTTAGCAAAGTTTAACCCATTCGCTACCAAGCCTAAATTATATGAAGTCATTCGCATTGCCATTTATACTTTGAGTGTTATTGTTTACCAAACCCCTGTTATCTCTTGGTAAGAACACATATATTTTATAATTGTTTATTTTATTTGTAGTATTTTTCCTAGTTTTTTACATATTTATATTTATGTTAGTGGTCACAAAAAATTGCTAATTCAAAAGTCTGCATATTATAATATATTTAAAGTAGGACGAGTATACTCGCCTTGGCAATGCATGACACCCTGCTGAAGACGAGTATACTCGTCCTTGGCATCAATAGGTTAACGTCATTCTGGTTGAAAACACCAAAATAAAATACAACACTCAGCATGAGTGAAGTAAAGTGAAGTAAATTTCAGAATACTAACAAATTCGAATATGCTGAAGTGTAACCCTATTTTATTATGGCATTGTTCTCCATCACATCAGGATACTAAACATGAATGAAAAAAAATGCAGTGAAATTGAGCTCGAGTCAGACCTTTTCATCCTCAGAAGATCCGATAATCGACATCATGAGCTATCACGATCTAACAACTCAATCGAAGTTGTTCGTATACATGTACTTATATGCATATTCAGTCGTTCAACTTGGGCTCCATGCAGCCTCCAAATATGTCATATCCATGCACGAAAGATACAAGCAAAACGTGAAATTTACACTTTCTCTCCTTATAATTTGCCCGGCAGCGATGTTTTGCTACATGTTGTTTACTGTATAGTTTTTTTTTTGGTAAAGTGACTGCAGGCTCTCGGTTCAAAGTCAAGTTCAGAGTCAAATCACTGTTGATGACTCGTGTTATTTTGTTTCGTTCGAATTTATTGTTTGGTTGTTTAAAGGAAAGGAAAGCAATTCGTTTCCTCCCCTGAACACCGAAACACAATCAAAGTGGAGCGTCATCTCATTGTCAGTGCGAGGCAAAATCGATTAAGGCATAACAGGAACTAAGTACTTACCAACTTCTCTTTCCGACATGCCAGACAAGTCATCCATAGCTATAGATTGACATTTTCTGGTGGTGAGCAGACCCAGCAAAATCACGACACTTGGCCAGGCGAAGTTCCACAAGCTCATGTTCTTCCGAATGGCAATGGCAATTTTTGGTCGCTTGGAACTCCCGTGAGGTTCGTCGCCTTCGTTCGTCGGGGGCACAAATCACCAATCACCTGTTGATTTCTCGGACAGACAGACTTTCTCTGCAAACTGCAGCTGATTCGCCGTTTGCTTAATTTTCAATCTTCACATATTTACACCATTATTTCGTAGTATTTTTTCGTCAACCAACGGCACGGCGTCTCCGAGTGGCCGATTTCACCGCCGCACTCTAGCACCGACAAAGAGCTGCTTTTTCGAGTGCACCGTTTGTACTCATTCTTCTTGTCATTGCTTTATTCTGCGGTTGGAGGAGGATATGTGGCCAAATTGGTCAATAGGCACGTGAAATTAATCGCGCTAACCTCGCTCTACATACGCAGTGTTATACGCAAAGCGTATTTGGATTTCGCATTTTGTTTAGCACTTCACGTATCCCGCATTTCAATTTAATGTGCAATTGCTTTGTGCTGGTTTGAGTTCACAGATTACGTTCACAAATGTCAATAGCTTTCTTTCTAATCTCTCTAATTTTGGGCACACTAGTATCGGTTGTTTGAATTCGTGTCTCTTTACTATTGTGATCAATCAATTCGATTCAACGTTGATTGTAATTCTATGAACTTAGCACATGTCTACAGAAGGGGCCCGAGACACCTTGTCCTTTTTGGTTATAGACGATATTTTTTGTGGGAAATTCAAATCGAAGGGTGCAAAAATTTTTACTTTAAGCTTTAAAATAAATTGATTGTAATGGGAAAAAGTATTGCTATTGATGGTAACAGCGAACCGAAGTAGACAGTAGACACTGCACGTGAAAACAATGTGAAGTGAGTACAACCTTATTACGGATAACACGCAACTGTAAACATTTGGTGGAATTCATTATGAATACACCGAGTTCATCCATCGATGTTATTCGGGTTTGAACCTCACGCTCTCGTTTGTGTAAACAGAGCGATTCCTCGTGCTCATCGTATTCGCGTATCGTATTCATTTTTTTTTTGTTCGACTTTGGAAATGAACACAGGGTCAGTCTGGTTTCCGCTCCATTTTCTTCACGGAGTTCATTTCTACACTTCACGATTGGTGGAAATGGGAATAGGTGCACAAAGTGAAGTGAAGTTTTGCAAATTTGTGAAAATGAAGAAATGATCGCGAGTTTGCGGCTCGTTCAGAAGAAGCCGAAACAGATTGCGAAGCACAAGTGTGTAGCTAGTGTTAAACGAGTCATTTTGATTTGTATCAATTTCATGGAATTGTTACGATTTTCACGAAACGATTTTTTCTTCCAATCTATTGGTTTCCTTCTTGTTTCGCTTCTACTCCTCGTAGTCGTTCCATTAACTACGATTAATTTGACGCAAAAGCGTCTCTCTTCCGGCTTTCCTTGTCTTTTGAATAAAGAGAATAAGAACTTCGAACTCGTTGAACTAACTAGTTTGATATTTTTATTGATGCAATCCCTCCAAAGATAAACATAGCATCATAAACTTGTCGCATTTCCTCGTGCATGTTTTCATAAAAATAATCACCATTCCTCGTGCATGTTTTCATAAAAATAATCAGTGTTAATGTAAAAGCCCTCTCAACGCTGGAGTTTCCACACGAGAGAAAGAAGACCATTTTAATATGCTAAAAAATTCCAGAAATTTATTCTTTCCGAAAATGGTCCAGCCGTTCATTTTTCGAATCATAGTGAGCAAACCTGTCGTAAAATTTTAGCGAGTTTTTTGAATCCAACCATCCTTGGATGCACCGTGTAAGGCATACAATCCAAAGCTTACCAAATTCAAGAGTTTTCTTCTCCTTTTTGAAGTTCCATTTGAAACTCGCGTAGAATGAAGTGAAATTAACGTTGGTCCTATCCATCAACACTAGAAGATGTTTGTTTACAAATATAATTCCCAAGCCTTCTATAAAATATGCAAGTTGATCTGATGCTGAAGAAGTCCTAAGAGCATTGACGTCATGTAACGATTTACCATCTCCTTCTCTTCTTCATCCCAAAATCTGACATTCAGATCCTTTTGCAGCTTGTTCTTGTTGAAAACCACGTCGAATCCAACGACAATGTATTCGCGTTGACGGCGGAATGGTGTCGACATCTGGATACGACATTAGTTAGTATGAGGCCCACTTTTCTCTATCAGATTAGTCGGCCCTGAGGCAGTTTTAAATTACCAAAATTTGTATGAATTTTTTTTCTTGGCGTTATTTACCTACTAGAAGTACGTTGTTCTGACCCTAATTTAAACTATTTTATATGGATTTTCAGAAATTCTCACCAAAATTTACCATTATAATATGAAATTATCTTTAGACGCAATTTTTGTATGAAATTTTTCCCTACTTGCAAGCAAAAGTGATTTTCATTTACATAGAGTACTAATTTAATTTAGGAAAAATAATTTCCATTCATAATTTTTATTTTAAAATTGTGTTCATTTCTTCTGCAACCCTATATTGTCATGCCTACTCCGCCATTTCGTAATACGAAGCTCAATGCCGTCAACGCAGATAGCTTACAAAGCTTCATCGAGCTCAGATTTAGAATACGGGGCAATGCCAAACATCACCACACTGAGAGAAATAATTTGTAAATATAACGTTTTTTTAGTAAATGCTACCAATCTATAGTCATTTTCTACCGTACTAATAAACATATATGTCAAGAAGAACCATGATTCGTAAGCCCAATATCGGCTACATTTTCCCGCCGAAAATGCACGTATTAGAATTATATTCTTATTAAACCTCCGTTTTCCCCTATGGCAACAATAAAAATGGTTAACAAGCGCTTTCCTCTCCAGTTTTCAGATATGACAACTTCCATGTTTACTAATGTTATCGAGTAAAATATACTAACCTCTGGTAGGGATGCGAGTTTGTTGACAATATGTACAAAAAAATTGTACATTCTACTAATTCTAATCGACGGAATTGCAATTTTTCCAGGTTGGTGATGGAATTATACATCTCTGATATTCCCAAATTTTCCCTGACATTGTTTGAATTCCCTGATATTCCCTATTTTTCAAGGTTTTTCAAGGTAGTCGTCACCCTGAATGGCGCGTCATAGCTTCAGTCGATGATGTTATTGGAGGACACATCGAGAAAATTTCGTTGAAATTTTGTTTGGAAGGACCTAATAAAAATGAACTCAGAATGTTGATATTATAGTTTAAAGAAGTTGAAAATGTGATTGGAAAGAAATACCATAAATTTTCGCTTTTTTTCTTGTCGTACTTTGTAAGACAATGCTTTAGCTAGAAACCGACTTGAATAAGATTGGATAAGTGTAGTTAGTAGAAGATTTCAAATAATTTCATTTGAAGGGAACAATGGACAATTGTGAAGCACACCACTCTAGCATTTTTTTTTAAATCTTACAAAGCTGGTGGAATTTTTCGTGAATTTTAATAGTTATTTTTAATTATTTTAAGTTTGAACAATAAATGAATCCGGACACACGAAAAGTTCTGCCATGAACTTATTTTATGAGTAAAATAATAAAAAAAAAATAGAAAATAGTAAAAAATTTCGTTAAATTACGTTATGGTGTCATGATGTTCATGACATTAACATAACAAACGCGTCGCGAATCGATTTTGCACGCTCACAATGAAAGTCCCGAACCATTCGCTCGTGAGTCGGCTGAATTATTTAATTGTTTCAAATTCATGGTGTATGCTGTCCTGACACGATTTTGAAAACGTCTAATTATCAACTGGAAACACCGAAGTGACAGAAGGCAAAATACGCTGATCCCAAAACTCTTTCGAATGTGGTGACCCTTTTCAAACAGAACCCGAAGTTATCATGCGGCAACAATGGCGGAAATTCTATATCCAGGGAGCAAAGCTTGAAAAACAGGTTCTACCAGACCGTAACACTAAACAAAATCTAGAGACAAATGACCGCTCAAGAAAGCACTAAGAAAATTGTCTGACGAAATGCGATTGTGTCGTTATGGATGACGAAACGTACTACGAGTTTTACACAAAGTTTTTTAATTCCTTGATGAATGTTATACCTTACTCGATTGGCAAAGTGTCCCGGAAGACTGAAAAAAAGACGTTGAAGCCCTTCGTTTGGCAAACAATTTGTAGCTGCGAGTTGGAAAGTAAGATTTCGTAATCTCTGAAACCGTCAACAAGGTAATTTAACAAAAGATGCAACTTGACAAAACATGGAATGTGGATACCGACTGAAGCGGAGGCCGTAAATACACCTGTTTCTGGAAGAGAAGGAATGCGAGGAAATGGAGCTGCTTTATCGTTCTCGAGAATCGCAGAAGTTTTTCAAGAATCTACACGCCTCGCCCAAAGGCTTTGTTCCGCCCGTCCGAGATGTGCAGGAACAAAGAAGTAGGCACCTTCACGAACGAACACGAGGTGATCGAAGGGTGGAGGCAGCACTACGATGAACACCTGAACCGTGCACAAACAGGAGACCAAGACGACGTTTGAGATTGGTTCCTATGGTTCCCAATCTTACAATTTTTGGCCTCCATCTCATGCGCTTTCGGATAAAGAGGTGACAAACTATCGTGTGAACACGATCCTTAACAAAATTCTATCCCAGATCGTCTTTCGCCATCTATCGCCAATTGTAATTAAATTTGTGGGAAGTTATCAGATCGAAGTTATCTATACACTACGACAGATCCTTCAAAAGTGTCACAAGTATCAAGTCCTTACGCACTACATCTTAGACGCATTGATCTCAAGCCATATCAGCCCTGCTTCGCGGTACTTTTGAAGGATCTATCGCAGTCTGGTCCGTCGTCGGGCAACGTCGAGCAATAACTTCCCACAAATCTACTTACTATTGGCGATAGACGGCAAAAGAGGATCTGAGACAGAATTTTGTAGGCACCATTCAGGATCGTGATTGCACGGTAGTTCACGCAATCCAGCTTGTCATCGTTTTTTATAGATGGGGCAGATTACCCCGTCCTATCCTATCCTTCCACTTCTCCTGTAGCTGTTATGTGTCTCAGATTCTGACTATCAACCGGTGCATACACTCTACAAGTTTTCCCGGACTTCCCTTGAAGAGCTCCGCTGCGAGACGATCTTTACCAGCTGCTTTGTGATTCTTTGTCGGAGGTGGTCAACATAAACAGCATAAACAGCCATGAAATTCGAAGATGTATAATCAACGGAAGTTGTACCTACTATGGTGTACTATGATGTACCATGTACAAATATCTTACAAGACCGATAGTCCTTTTGATGTTTCAGAACACCGAATGCTTAGAACAATATACGTCGGTGTACAGGATGATGGAAGAGGATGGAGGATGAGAATATACCACGAACCAGCACAACTCTACCTCGAAGCCAGCATTTAGAAAGTCGACAAGGCCGGACTAGTGCAATGGGCGAGACATGTTGTCAGAATGCCGGACAGCAGCCCCGTAAAGATGGTGTTCGCGTCCAATCCGGGACAAGAAGAAGAGTGGCCCAGCGAGCGAGGTGGCTGAACCAAGTGGAATAAGGGTTCGAAAGAATTGGTGCCGTTCGGGAATGGAAAGCTTCAGACACTGACCGAGTTCATTAGTGATCTTTGTGATCTTTTTCTATTCTCTTACATTATAACTCATTCTGAATATAAAAGAGATTCATGCATAAAAAATCTGGATTACATTACACTGCCGTTCTACGTTACTTTTTGACAATTTTCATTTTTTTTTCATTAAATGATGTATTTATGTCTAATCTTTCGGAACAAAAGCAAAAAAAAACAAAATCAAGCTCAATTGTCCCATGTTGATATTCTACTCAAAACTGTTCCACCATGAATCTTTAAGCCCGTGACCAAGATTGATTGATTCAAATGAGGGATCGTTTCACATTTTCTTAAACAATAGTTTTCTGCTAGAAAAAATCCAGTATATCGCTAAACCGAAATACTTAAGACATGCTAAAAAACTTTGAACGCATGGTAGTGGACAATATCCCATAGATCAGTTGAACACACCGTTCCCAAAAATAATAATCAGGATAAAGATTTCCTCCCAAACTATATTTTTTAGAAACTAAAAAAATAACTTAGACCTTATGAAACAGCAGTCCTTATTATTGAAAACAGTGCAACACTATGAAATTGTATGAAGGCTTACTCGATAAACACTATGATGAATGAATGAAATCAAATGTGTAGATCACTGAACATGTTTTCAAAATCAATATTGTGTTCGTGTTGTATTTATTCCGTAGATTTCAATTGTACGATGGAGATCAATATTTGCTTTATAAGTAGCACTCCGGCAGGAACGTACCGCGGTATATATGTTTACACCACGTCCATGACACTCTTCTACCTCACATAACGTGAAATAATACACCACTCGAAGATTTCATTGGCGAAATTTGTTTGCGAAGAACTTCTTTTTTTTTCCACGGGCACGTTTTACATTCACGCTTCAACGCCAACGTCGGTTCAACATATACATATTTCCTCCATACTTTTGCTTTTCCCCCCTTTTACATACACGCACATTAAAAACAACAGCAACAACGAAAATTTCATTTTCTCGCAATCGAATTCGTCCAAGACGTCCGGCGGCCAGCTCTTGGCATGAATGCGAGGCTCCAATTCGACCACTTAACGGAACGGCGTAGCTATACGCTGACCCGAACTGATAACAATTTCACCCCTCACAAACGCACAATTTCTATCTATTGCCGGCTTCCTACTTTCAGAATTTATCAATTCACACTTCATCTCATGATCACAACAGCATCCATTCACAGGCCCATTGTTAAAAGGAAGCACGAAACAAAATCTCCCACTCACAACGATTCACGAAACAGCCCGTGCAAGCGAAGCACACAAAGACACTTCAACGCTTCAACAGCCCACAATATGTAC
Organism: Toxorhynchites rutilus septentrionalis; assembly: GCF_029784135.1. NCBI lineage: Eukaryota > Metazoa > Arthropoda > Insecta > Diptera > Culicidae > Toxorhynchites > Toxorhynchites rutilus. The sequence goes on from NC_073745.1 coordinate 100,102,524, forward strand.
CGAAAAGAAAGCACGACACGTCCGTTTCCAAGCACAAATGTGCAGAAACTGAAAACACGCGATCGATGAGCCAACGCCAGGTAAACTTTCGCTCAGCGACTTTATTAGAGCCGCAAAGGTGCGAATCCGCGCCGCAGCAAACGATCACGGTAGGGTAAGTGGTGTTTAGTGGACTATCGTTTTGGAGGGGCATGGTTAAAAACCTTTCAGAATGAGACGCGTGGTGGTATATAACTGATGTTATACCACTTTGAGATTTGTAGCATATTTATCATAGTAATAGAAAAATAACGTTGTATATGAATTATTTGTCACTAGATGTTGTTGATGGTCACATATCGGGAAACATTAATCCAATTGTGTCAAAGGAAGTCGATTAATTCCCTATTTTATTTACCTTAGAATAAGGGTAACATGTTACAATATTCTGGTAAAAGGATTTGTCTTAATCAGTTACATACGTTTCAAGAAGCCAAACTCTCAACTATATTTGATAACGGATTGATAAAAAAAGGAAGTCGCGCATGAAAGACATTTTACATTCTTTGTGAACAAAGTTTGGTAATTCATCGGTTTATCGTGTTTGGAAATAAGTGAAATTTCTGAACAAATACGTTTGTGATGTTTTTTCAGTACAAAAAAGGCTAAAAAATCATGGCCTAATTGTAGCAAACCACTACAAACAACTTCTCGGCCTGGATTGACGTCAAAAGAGATGAAGCTTATGAGGTGTAATCACATGGCCTAACGATTAATTCAGAGCTCTACTATTCAAAACTGAAAAGGTTACACGAAGCGAAAAAAAAAACGAGAGTTGATCAACAAAAATGGTGTTCCATAAATGACAATGCGAGACCACTTAGATTATAATGGCCATTGATACTTGAAGAACCTTGATTCTTAATAAAGCAAAATTTCAATCAAAAATCAATCATTTACGTTCGTATGCTCCGCAATATTTATTTGTTTTCTTCAACCTTCCATGGTCAATAATGGTATCGTTACATTAGCGAAAACCTAGCTACACCTACTAAGAGAATAGGAGATTTTTCTTTGCCATTGGATTCATTCCAACAGCAGATGTCTGCTCCGGCCCCTTAAGCGGAGAGTAAGCGGTTTGTATCGTGACGGATTATAAGGTGATACATATTAGAGGAAGTGGGGGTAAGAAGGATATGTAGAGAAGATCTTCAATTGTATCCTTGGAAACTCATGATCCCAAAACTTGAATGCAATTTTTTATACAATTCAATATACTGTTTTCGAAATATCAGCCAAATATCTCTCAAAAAAGTGTTTTTCAATGTTTTATTACTAAAATGAAAACAGACCAAAGAGTAGAACTTTTTTTCAATGCGGGTGATATGGACACATAGTGGGGGGAATATGGACAGCTTTGTAATATTCTGATGTTATTGTTTTTATGATCAAACATTCTGTTGTTGCGTTATTTTGGTGAGTTATGATAATCGTCAATAAATGACGGAGTTGCTCAAATATTGTCGTGCTACACAGGGCCGCACCAATCCGCAGGGCATTGGATAAGGCCAACATTGCTCGACAAGACCAATTATGTCGAAAAAAGAGACACTCCAATAAGCAAGAACCATTGACTTGTAGCATGTAGCATGTAGAATAGATGGAATTCCGCCTTTAGGAATAGAATAAACAGCTTTTTCGCAGTCCATCTCACTCCTACTGGCAATTGTCCGTTTAACCCCATCAGTACACTTGTTTCAATTATTTAAATTTTCCGCTCACTAATGAATTTACTCTTCCGTACATACCTAATATCGTTTCTCTGTTAACTCACAAATTGAAATATAACCATCGAAGAATTAAATTTTGAAACTAAACCGCTATTTCGCTGCTTTGATAACAATTTTTCAACTAATGTAATACTCTATTAGAGCATCCAGGCCACGAGTCAGAGCACCGATAACGCGGCCCTTCTAGAAAATCGTGGTGTAATCAGCAAATTGGGACAATATCACCGAGAAGAGGTGATGCGCTTAAATTCGAAGCCGCAAAAACTACATCCTCTTGTGGAATCATGTTTGATTTTCGGTTTTTGTGTTCCTTCTCCACCTCCATCAGTATTCATTGTCTTAGGGTGGTTTAAATATTATAGAATAGCATGTAGAAGGGGTTCTCATTAACAGAAATTTGAAAATCATTATGTAACTATACAAATCAACCACCTGTCCATCTTACCCCCACTGTCCCGCACCTCCCCTACGTTGAATGGAGCTATTGCACTTGTACGGCCTCCTCCACCATGATGAAGCTGCACACAGGTAGCCCGGAAGTGAATGTACCATTTCTAGTGACCGTATCATGATTTCACCCGTGACTGCAGGGTTTCAGCACAACATTCAAATGGTATTTTCAGCAGTGGCACATGATGGAGAACGTCATGTTGATAATCATTCTTCATGGGCTCGAGATCTGACCTAATTGCAGAGAATAGCTTCCTAATCATTTAGTCAATAATGGATTATTTCTTGGATACTCACCAAATCAGCTTTCACTACAGAAATTTTAGGGCTTGATAACGAATACTCTGAGTGTCCTATTATTCGTTTATTTATTTATAAGACTCATTCAGCAATTCAGCTGTAACAGAGCCGAATTTATTCGTGTACATTTTTATCCTACGATAATTTTATTGTATATTATATTATATTATATTACTAGCTGACCCGGCAAACGTTGTTCTGTCATAAAAATTATTTCTAGTGAATATGTTGATTGTAAAATAAAAAATCACTAATGTATTGTAAGTGTGTTTAAATGTTTTAAAGATCTACACATAATTGAAACGTTCGTTACTCTTTCTTTCATACTTGTGTTTGACATACCGAGGTATAGAGCGCCAAGTCGATGACAAAAATTAAAAAAAACACAAAACATTCCTTGTATTCCATTCCCGATGTATTTCATTCACGAATCTGACATGTTTGTTCTCTTGAACGTTAAATGTAAATTGAAAAAAAAAGAATAAATTTCGTTGTTGCAAATTTGTTGCTCTTCATCGAATGTTTTGCTCAGCTGAGGCGAATATGGCACTACTGAACGGTTTTCCATGTCAATGTCTGCGTTGTTAATTTTTATGAATGATTGTCCGTCATTATCAGTTTTTATTCGTTGATATATTGGACATCCACCTAGTCTTGCGGTCGTGTCGATGGTGAAATCTTTAAGAAAATTCATTGTACAGTTTCCATCTGCCATGCAAGGCTATAAAAAGGGTATGTTTGTGGTAACAATATCGAACAATCACCCACATTTCGTCATTAGCAGACCCGAAAGCAATTTAAATTGTTGAAATTTGAATGAAAATGTTTATTCGATGTTGTTTGAAAACTTAGTAGACATAGCCTTGACCCTAACTCAACTATTTTTCTATAAATATCCTTGCATTTCAGCCAAAATATTATCCAGAATATAAAATAATTATCAGAGACTATTTTCGTCCGATATTTTCCCTACCTGTAAAGAATGTGTTATTCTGTTACACAGAACACACAATAGAATCATAGTTCATTTAAATTTTTTTTAAGCGTGTTTATTTCACTCGTAAGTTCATAACAATTTACGCTTCACAGAAATGGAACACGAAGCTCAATGACGTCTATACGCATTGCGTTTCAAGGTCGGATGACATTCGTTCTCTTTGAAAAACAATCTACGTGTCGATTATTTGGATATTATTTATACCAAAATACTAAAATCGCGATTAAAAATAGGAAATGGAGGTAAACCTTTGAGGTTATATGTACTTTTATGCAAAATTTATAAAATAAAAGAAATAAAAATTATTTAGATTATTTTTTTGCATAGGTCCACCCTAATCGGTATAAAACATATGGTAATTGGTACCCTAGCGGTATCATATATAGTTTACGTGGATTTTAAATGGTAAAGGTGAATTTTTCAGTTCATTTAAAAAAAACTGTGTTTACCTTATATATAAAATTCTCGTGTCACGATGTTCGTGGTCGAACTCCTCCGAAACGGCTCGACCGATTTTGATGATATTATACTCAAAAAACTAGGTAGACATGAGAATAGGTTGTAAACTATATATGATACCGCTAGGTAACCTATTACTTCATATTTGACACCGATTAGGGTGGTCCCATGCAAATAAAATCTGAATAACTTTGTTTCCGTGTTTTTTTGCATAAATTTGCCTTGAAAAAAAAACTTATAATCATAAATAACCAATTTTCACCCTCATCTCCTTTTTTATCGCGATATATGTATTTTTATATAAACGATACCAAATAATTGATTCGTCGTTCGTTTTTTAAACAGGACGAATTTATTTACGTTGTTTATCGAATTTCACCCTACACATACGCAAGTAACCTCAATTCGACTAAAACTAGGAATATCGCCGGCGAGCTGGAAGCCTTTTTGGATGAGCACAATGAATAATTGAAATTATTCTAATCACACCCATGCTCGGAATGCAAAATAACAGTCACGCTATTGTCATCAATCCTGATAAAAAACCGATTGAAGAGCACGTGTGTAGATCCAATGCGCCACAGTTACTTTAATTATTAGGAACATCATTACTCATTTTGAATCAATATTTTAATATTATGTGGTTGGAGGAGACGAAACAAACAAAAGAGTGCCCTCGATGGATTCTTATGTGTGTCGTTTGATGAATTGGCGCAGTCAAGACAACGTCATTCTAGGATGTCTTGAGCTGTGTCAATAATCCATGGTCAACATATTCGCAAAGGTAGAGAGCGAACGACTGCGATTCCTATGAGACAATCAACAGAAGCGGTTCGAGGAATGATAGCGAGACGCTATCATGAGTAACACCTACACAGCCTTTGTTCAAACGACAGCACGTGTGTTCAAACAAAAGAAATGCAGTCTTTAATGGGCTCTATTACAAAATTACACGTATTTCGTCCAACATGTTGCTGGATGTATACAAGATTTATAGAAGAATCGTTAAGTTCGGACTGTTTTCTAAGTATTTAAACTACATCGAGTAATGATTTTCATCCAAATTTAAGCAATTTAAAATTATTTTCGTGTCCTCTAATCTTTTTTTATAGTTTATTTTGCGCCGAGGCAAGGTTGCTACATTTCATAGCACGAATGATGAGATTTCTGAATGCAAAAGACGAATCCTGAGATCCGATCGATCCAGTCCATTTCTTTGTACATCATAGATCTCATCTCCATCTCCACATCACACTCAGGTTCGGGATGTTCCCACGGTCCAATGCAATACACGGTCAAATCTTCACGTATCTGCTCGATATCCACGTGAAATCTATCCTTCATCGATCATAATCAATTAATTTTATAGATCGTTGAAACATTTGAACACACATGTATGTACATGTATTGCAATACATTAGTTATTTTTTATTCAACAGTCAAAATATTCACTAGAAGTAATTTATATGGCAGAACAACGTTTGCCGGGTCAGCTAGTATCTGTATACAAATGTCGAGTTTAACTTATGAGCATGAGGAATGTTGATAATAATCATATAGTGCTAGACTATCACTGCTGGTTTTTTTTTGCATGATGGTCATCTGATTTTTCAGACAAAGTTTAGAATTTCGTACAATACAAAGACAATGAATACAAGCACCGGAGCAAAATGCTACATTTTGCGGACATTTTCTCATCGAGAGACCTACAAATCAGACGATAATGAGACTTACGACAAGGCGGACTTCTACCAACTTTCGAGGCTAATGTTCTTCACTGTCCAGCACAAGTTTGATGTTCCGGAGGAAGTAAGGAAGCAGATACTCTCATAGTTTGCCAATAAATACATGAGTTGACAAGCGATCTGCTCATGTGGCAATCGGAGTGCGCCATTCGTGATTACCGGGACTGTAAACGGGCAGATCTATCACACGGAGTGTCTGGGCTATTGTGGACTATTGTGGGTCATTGTAAAGCAGGCACTACGGAAGCATCCCAAGGAGGTCAAATCTGAAGAAGACATGAAGAATGAGTGGGTTTCCGTACTGAAGAAGCTGCAACCAAAACGTTATGAGTGAAATTAAGCTTATGTTGCGAGCATACGGTTATGGTATTGAAGTTGAATGAAATAAATATGCCAAAAGCTTACTAATGGGTTATATTTTATTGTCCAAAAGTTTGAAAAGGATAGGTCAACCAGGTAATTATCTACAGCGTTTTATCCGTGATATAATTTGATGTGGGACACCCTTTAGTTGCTGACCTCGGGTCTTCTGTCGACACGTTCATTACAACATTGATTGTCCCACGCTTTAAAAACGGTATAAAGTGATTCAGGAGTACTTCCATCACCTCCTAGCCATTCGTTCGTGTTTGTGGAAAAGTCATCTGAATCAGCCCTCTCCCAAAACAATCAAAGATCTCCCAAAACAATCGAACCTCCGCCTCCAAAAATGCGAGACGGAAAGTCCCTCCAGTATGAAGCAATACTATTCAGATTTCATCAGAGAAGATAACCTGTAATCAGTGTTGCCACACGTACAGATTTATTTGAAGTGGTACAGATTTAGTCGTTATTTTTGGTACATATTCGATACGGAACAAGGTACAGATTTTCGTCAAAAAGTACAGATTGGTACAGATATTTTCGAATTCGAGGTAATACTGATTTTTAACCCCTCTGGTGCAGATTGAAATGTGGCAACACTGCCTGTAATAGTGAAACAGATAGTGTTCATCCCACGACGTTAATTTCAGAAGCTGGTTCTATAGTTATGACTGAACAAAACAATAAAGTTCAGATATCCAGTCGTTTGAACGAAGATAATATACTATCATACATATTATTATACCCTACACTATACACATAATTTTAACCGAGCTCTCACACATCACGGGAAACTCAAAAAAATTATAGGAGGTTATGTCCAAGATACGACCGCATTGTTGACGTAGAACTACACTGTTATTTTGTTGAAGTCTTCCGCTTTGCGCTTTTCTCAACAGAAGCCCTTTCTATTAATATTTTCGGTCTTGATTAGCTTAGCTGTCAGCCTTCGTGGAGATAGTTTTGTTACTCTCATACGAAATCAAATCACACACAAAATTCCTGAACAATCATTTTCTTGGTGAACCGATGATAACCTAGTGTGATGATTTCCCACACAATTATGTGGTTCAGAACCTTAATGGAATGTTTGTTTGTTTTTTCAGTTTGATGTAATAATTCAATGCCAGAGACATCAGCGAGTATGTAATTTGTTCGCGTCCACAGCTCAATCCGAAACGAAGACATGTGATGATGCAGAACAAGGAAGAACAAGCGATGTTCTTTGCATCGCATCTAGAATGATACTGAAAGTTTGCCTCAGAGATATTCAATATTTATGCTCTAGGCAAATATTCCCCCTCATTCTTCTTCTTCTCTTCTTTGCTAACGGAGACTTTAAATCTTTCCCCTTCGTTAGTCGCCGATAAGTTGCTCGTTATTGGCGGCAAGATTCGATTCGATTAGTATGTAAATCGCCAAAATCAGTTCGCGATAAAATTAGTTATTAACGTTAACTTTATTTCATAAAAACGTGACTTGTTTTCTGATTTGGCACCCTTAATGAAAGACGTAGTTCTACGTCGAAAAGAGTGGCTTTAGCGTTATGACACGTTGTGTATTTTGCAAAATATATGCATTCAACCAGATGTTGGTTCCTTTTTGTGTCATTGGCATGAGAAATTTCTCAAAAAGGTGATCAGTGAACAGTCACCCCTCTTCCTGTAAACGGCCTTTGACCATGACAGCGAAATTCAGCTTTTGTTTTTGCTCTCATTCTCCATCAATTTGTAGGCAGTTCATTTACGAATGAAGATAATTAGTTATATTTGTGCCTTTACCCTAATGGCAAATTGTGTTAATACACTGAATTCTTGTTTTACGTGACAAATGCGTGCGTGCAAAAAAAAACGCGTAATTACGAGATAATCGCGTAAAAAGGATTGCCCGCACGCGCTCGTCCCAACCACTCTCGCCCACGCACTCGCAGGATTTCGAAAAACTCTAGCAATTGATTTTTTACAATCTTCTCTTGATCCCAATTTCTTATCACTCTGGAAATTTTGCAATGCGACAAAAATGTAGTAATCGCTTGGTGCCAGGTCCGGGCTATATGGTGGATGCATGAAAACATCCCAATCAAGCTCTCGGAATGGTGTGGCCTTGCTGGAACACAACACCTCTTCTGTTGACCGATTCTGGAAGTTTCTGGTCAATCACTAGCTTTAAAGAGTCCATTTGTTGACAGTAGAGATCTCAATTTAGTATATTGCACTAAACAAAAAATTTGATTTTTATTTTAAATAAAAAAAATTTCAAACATAAATTAACTTGCACGTATTCTAATGTTGCGGTATCGACAGCATAAATACCATTCACAATTTCAACGGCCTGGCTTGCATTTTAGAATTCATGAGAGAAAAAGTGTAAAATGTACCGAATTTTCTCTTTGTTGGCCTCCATTGTTAACACCTTGTAACTCACAACTGAATGGAACAAACAAAAAAGAGGCAAAAGATTTTTTTTCAGTGTGAAATATCACCTTTACAACCAGCCATTCCATAAAATGTTCAGAGTGTTCATTAGGAAAAGTGTTCAAATTGATATGAATGATTTTTCATCTAGATTAATCATTAAGTCGCTCCATGACCATTGCATTCTATGTATAGTCACTCCTAGGGAATCGGGTATTTCAAAATCCGCTTGACGTTTGAAGGAAGCTTACAACTGAGATTCAGTGCGTGAAGCTAGTACACTACTTTACTTGAATACTAAGTGAAACCAATCCGAAAATTACACCTTTATCTCACAACACATTTCTTATGACGCATGTAAAATTGCAAAATTTTAACCGTGAGTACTTAAAAACATACGTAAACCAATATTGTATCCGTAATACCTATAAATTCTACTAAATGGCATTCAATAACCTGTATTTCAGTCAAACTTTATAAATACCGCGATTACAATTACGAAGTATATGCACTTACCTCCATTTGTGAATATGTAAATAAGTACCTCTCACGCAACATCAAGGTTATGTGCACCACAAAGTCTAGACTTAATAAGCGGTTCGTTTTGATTACTTCAAACACACTGAAGAAGGGCACGTGCGGGTCAATTTGTCAGAAAAATAACACAAACAGGCGCCAAAACGCGAGACCGTGCGCGATCCGCAGATGAGCTTGCCGCGCAGTTAATAAATTGTACGACAAAAAAATCCGGTTTAATGGTGTCTCTGACTCCTGCGTCAACCAATGTACCAACAGAGCTGTTTTTTTTCATCACCATCGTCGTCATTACGATCATATTATTATCACTATTATTACTATTTATTCAATCCGCATGAAACGCAACTTTCCCTTCGCGTGTAAACAGATGACTTTTCCATGCAGAGTTCATCAATGTTGGAACGCACTGAAGGTTTTTACATACAAGTACGCTGTGTGCCGTCCAAAATGGACTTGTCGTCCTTTAAAAGTTGCATTCCTCCGAGGTCTAAAAAGCGGTTGATTACACGCTTGGCATTACACGTGAGACATTGTTGCAAAAATGATTTATCATTTTCCGTGGTCAGTTCGGTCTACGCAATGGTAACATGTATAGCATCCATTTTTTCCTTTTTACTGTATGTTTTCTACAATCTAATATTACGTGTACGATGACATGTGAAACAATGTTTCCTTCTCCATGTCATAGCGAAGAGAGTTGTAATAAATTTGTCTGCAAAAAAATTTAGAATATATTACAAAAATATTTTCCACCGTGTTAAACCGTGTTTTTCACCAATTTGCCAATGTTTTGCCAATGGCAATATTGCCATACTCGCGAATTGCTCCCAAGAAATGCACTTATTATCCATTTTAATGTTCAATGAAACGCATAAATATTTGTACAATTGCCTTGAATTATCAAGAAAGATCCCCTGGAAGAAAAAACAGTTAGTCAAGCTTGCCTCCATGGTTTTTAAACTAATATTGATAAAATAACGATTTCCTACCATTGCATTATGCATCATCCGCCTGCTGTCGGCAATCTACGGTAACTTAAGCTTAAGCGAAACCAACCGCGTTCGGAACCGTCCTTGATCACTGCGAAAAATGCAGAACAATAAAAAAATGTGTTACTCAAGAAATCGATGAACTTGAAACCGAAATAAACAGTGATAAGAAGCTGAAGCATTCGAAACCATATCAGCCGTGAGTTGACTGCAGCTAACAAAACAAAAACTGCGATAAATTTTCGATAGTGGGAAATATGAGCGGCGCCAATTAGCTGTTGGAATTTTATATTCCATTATCAAACAATATCAAGGTTTGTTGGATACTAGAGGATACGAATAATATTAATTCTCGGGTTATATTAGCTGAAATTCACACAACCCAAATACTCTTTATTTGTTATTATTGTGAAATATTGTAAAATATCTCGACAAATCGATTTTTCAAACGGCGTAGGTATCGATTCACTGATGAATCGGAACCAAAGAATCGATCTTTCAAAAATCGGATCCTTTTATTACAATTTGCTCAATTATTCTATATAAATGTCGTCTTTTTTTAACCTTAGATTCATACACTATATTTACGATTACATTGTTCATAAACATTTGATACGCCATATTTTTAGGGCCATCTAATTTAAGTATTACGGAAGATATTAATCAACGATTATTAGTTGGAATCAGAGGAAGATACTAAGAGTTCTTTTAGTTGAGGGTGTATGAGAATCGTGTGTTTATGAATCTAGGGTTAAACATGGAATAAACATTTCACATTTCTATTCAAGCACCAAAGACATTTTCTTTTGATTCTAAGCATTAAAATTAGAAAAAAAAACCCACCAGAAAAAATGTGTTTTCCAGGGCGTTAGACTTGTATCGTCATGAAATTATTTAATTGAATAAATGAATTGAAAATTATTATTACAAATTCAACAATCTATATTCGTCCAGAACTCCGCTGAATATAATCCCATAAAATCCAACCGTGCCATACTTCTGGCATTTAGTTGAAAACTTAATCCCAGTTCTAGTACAAACGTTTTGGCTAGACCTAATTTCATCATTCAATTTCATCACAATTTCCACTTTCAGCCTAGTGAATGTGTTGGTGTAAATACAACTGTTTTTTTCTAATTCTTTATTTTTCAGACATTCAGCCTTTTTCGTCTCAGTAAAAATATAACTGGTGACCGATTGTTTTATAATAATCAAACTTACAAAACTAATTTAACAACCTTGATAAGGATCCAATGTTTATGAAATTTGTCAGGTGGTTTTTGGTGAGATTAAAATCAATGTTCACTAAAAACTTATTCCAAAAAAATCTACTATCAAAAAGATCGGAAAGATCGAAAAGAAAAAGATCGATCTCGCAAAAAATCGGAAATCGGAGTTTTTTTTTCACTTAAATTCTTTTTATTTCTTAATTTGGTTTACATTATAATATAATACTACATTTCAAGTGATCAACCTAGGGTTCTACATCTTTAAGTTGCAATGTCAAGTTCTGTAATGATTTTCATCATACACATTATTCGATTGTTTCATATTCCTATTGTAAAATCATGCCTAAACTATTCTAGTTTTTTTGTTACCTCTTTTTTTTATTATATTTATTTTTTTTATATTTACATAGTCCCAACTTAAACTACTTATCTAACTGGAAATAAATATATCTACCCTAATTCCAAAGCCGTTCCCTTGAAAGGTAACGACTAGAAAGTCAGGTAGCATAATCATACAGATTTTGTATTATTCCGTGTATTGAGAGAGCGCAACTCTGTACAAATTTCATGTAATTATTATTGATAATTTCATCCAAGGTTTTAATCCCGGCCAGCTGATGTATCTCCGAATTTCGCGTTCTGGGTGGAGAGTTTAGAATCATACGAAGAATTTTGTTTTGTATGCGTTGAAGTTTTAATTTGTGCGTTGGAGCACAGCACTCCCAAACGGGCATCGCATATGCGATAACTGGAAATATTATTTGCTTATATACTGCAAGTTTATTTGTTAGAGATAATCGAGAATATCTATTGATCAGAGGATACAATGACCTGATTAAAATGTTGCATCTTGTGTATGTTTTGTCAATGTGTGCACTGAAGGTAAGCTTTCGATCGAAAGTTAGACCCAGATAGACTACTTCTGAAGACCATTCAATACTATTGCCATTAAGACTGACTGTCATATTTTGAGGAGGAACAAGCTTTGGAGTGTTTTTGTGGGGAAACAATATGACTTGTGTCTTTGCTGCATTTATGCATATTTTCCAATTATTGAAATATCCCGACAAAGCGTCTAATCCTCTTTGAAGTTTAGATCTTAATTCTGTGATACTTCTGCCCTTGTAAATGATGGCAGTGTCATCTGCAAATAATGACAGTTTCCCATCAGATGGGAGTGCGGGAATATCTGAAGTGTAGATATTGAAAAGAATTGGTCCCAAGATGGATCCTTGAGGAACACCTGCATTCACAATGAATTTCTCTGATGAAATATTGTTTATAGAAACATTGAACGCTCTATCAGAAAGATAATTTTTGATAATTTTTATCAAGTATGTAGGAAAACCAAAGTTCTGAAACTTGTAAATGAGACCATTATGCCAAACATTATCAAATGCTTTTTCAACATCAAGAAGTGCCATGGCAGATGATTTTGAAACTGACTTGTTTCGTCTGATTATATTGTATACTCTACGAAGCTGGTGAATTGCAGAGTGACCTTTTCGGAATCCAAACTGCTCATCCAAAAATATATTGTGCTCATCTGCAAAAGCAAGAATGCGCGTTAATATAATTTTGCTAATTCTAGATCGATCCGATTTCTTCAACGGTCCGTGAGCCAAGAAGCAGTCGATCATCACCCTTATCCCTTTTCGACTTCCTTCCTTCTTTTCAAACTCTCTTTTATATTCATCTCTCTTCTCGCAGTTATTTTCTCCTCTCTCAATCTTTCTCTTCTCCTTTCTCCCTTTTCCGGCCGAAAAATAGCTGATCAGTTGGTAAGCCTTCACAGGTAAGTATTCGGGACATAGAAAGTACGGTGTGGCCGTCTACCGGATTTCATGGTTGTATGAGGGAAATATAGACAAACCGTGTGTTTTTCAATTGTATTTTTGAGTGCTGTTTTTTTTCAAAATGTCTACGCGTCATATACTTGTTACTTTTTGAACCAACGGCGGGCATCGAGCATCGAGAGGAATCCGGAAAGATGCTATCGTTGCTGAAAAATAGTCTGCCAGTTCCCCTTGGAATTGAAAATTACATTCAAGCGAAAGACTTTATTTTAAGAAAACATTAATATAATAACGCGACCAAATACATTTTGTTTTGTGATTTTCCAATCAAGTGCAATTATTCAACATACACAATAACATTTTGTGTATGTTGAATTAATACGATTGATAGTTACTAATCAATCGCATCAGTCGCATGATAGTTACTAAACAATCGCATTAATTCAACATGCACAGAATGTTATGGTTGCGGTATGATATTGAATGCAATGCAAAGTGTCCGGATCAAAAAGCGTCCGGATTCAAATACTTTACTGTATACTTACTTCGATGTTATTTATTTCACTCTCAGGCTAAGCTACGAACAAAATAAAAGGGGTGGGATTTATATTTCATACTGTTATGGTTTATAATATGACGCTTCCTTTGCTTTCGTTCAATTCTACCTCTACTCTCGCACCGTGAGGACTCGTTTCATCGGGATCAAGCAGACAGCTCGTAAATCTACCGGTGGTAAAGCAGCTCGGAAAAGCGCATCAGCCGCAGGAAGTGTGAAGAAGCCACATCGATACCAACCGGGAACCATCTCTTTGCGTGAAATTCGTCGCTATCAGAAGTCGACCGAGTTGCTGATCCGCAAACTACCTGCATCGTTTGGTTCGTGGAATTGCCCAGGACTTCAAACCGACTGTCGCTTCCAAAGTTCCGCGGTTATGGCACTGCAGGAGGCCTATTCGAATATACCAATTTGTGTGCTATCCACGCAAAACGCGTCACATCCAGCTGGCCCGTCGTATCCGAGGAGAGTTTGCTATTACCTTAGCATATAATCAACGGCCCTTTTCAGGGACACCAAATTTGATGGATTAGAGTTTAGGAAAGTTTCTGCAGGCCCTTAAAGGAGTATTTAGAGGAAATCGTGGTGTCGATGATAATTCGATACGGATGGGTACCTTTGACTATGGATTTGATAATGAAGAATACGAAATTTGTGACAGTTTGTGATATAAAATTATTTGTGTACGAATGCCGCAATCGATAGTCGATTCTAATTTGCGCTGGATATTTCCTCGGAGGACTCGATTCCTCCATTGAGCATTAATAATCTCTTTCTGGCAAAACCAAAATGTATGATAATCACATTATTCGAATGATAAAATGGAAAAGTTTTCTGCCAATCTACTTTCAACCTCCAACATCTCTTTCTCCCGTTTGACGCTTTTCAATTCCATTTATGCTCTGCAGTCGGAATTAACGGAGCATATAGCGAAAACCAAGGTATCGATGGGTGCCATTGACTATGGATTTGATAGTGAAGAACACGATGTGATATGGTGTAGTGGATATTATATTACATATCAATATTTGTTTATGAATGCTGCGATCGATCGTCGTTATTAAGAGGTTGGAAATGTTGGGAAGGAGGCCTTATTTTTACTGTGTAATCTCTAGGAGGAATCCATTCCTTCTCAAGTGTTAATAATCCTGCTCCGGATCAACGATTATTCCAGTTGTCGGGGTTTGGGGAGTGTACTATTTGCGCTGGGTATTTCCGAGGAGGAATCGATGCCCCCTTTGAGCGATAATAATTCTTCTCCGGCTAAACGAAGTGGAATGTCTAAGAGATGAAATGTCTGAGATTTATATGCTTGTTACTTATTTTTTGCTAAGTCAAGGTTAGTCCTTCGTCCACTTTGCGGTTATATCAAAGCTATAACCCACTTCTAGTTTTTTAACAGATGCCCACTAACTACGTTTGCAAGAGCAACCAGATATTATGGACGAATCAGCAGAGCGGCTTTCAAAACGTAATCTGAATTTGTCACCCCGAATGCCGGAAACTATTTTAGACGTGAAAAATGAGAAAAAATACAAGCCCTTGTAGGTGATTTTAGTCAAGCCTTTTTGTTCGATAAATTTTAAAGCCTATTTGAAGATCTCCAAAACTTATCGAGTACATAAACTTGAATTTTTAGTTAATGTCCATCTTTCCTGCCAAGTGTTCGTTCTTTCCCGACTCATTCTTATTTTTTCAAACACAGACACATTCATTTTGCAAAATTTTTGCTTCGAAAACAAATTTTATATTTTTAAATTTTTAATTTTTAAAACTCCCCCTATATTATATACACGATGTATCAAATGTTCAATTAATTTTTGAGAACTCGATTTTTTTTATTATTGGGATAACTCCACGCGAAACGTTGTGATATATTTGCTAGATTCCTACTCGCCATATACTCGTATAAGCTCTGGGACAGTTTGTATTGCGCCAGCCGACGCGCCTGCAGAGCATAAAAACGGCTGCAAATGATGCAATATAAATTTAAATTTTAATTCGACCTGCATATTCGCCAACATAATACTCGGTCCAACCTATATAAATATATACGGAGCATTAGTGGAGCGCACAGTTTATGCGCTTCGTACTAAACCGAGTGATTTGCGATATGCTCTCCTCCCCAGCCATTGTCTAATCGCAGCTAATAAACTTCCTCGCTTTGTGTGCCATCAAACAAAGCGGCTTCCCTCTTTGCCATCCGTTGTGGTTTGAGTTAGTATCTATTGTATAATGTTTGCTTTATTTTAGCATATCGGATTAGGTAATTGTGCCAACATTACAATTGCAGGATACGTAACACCAAGATGTTGTCATGATTTTAATAAAAAAAATGGATCTTTGTTCCATTGAAGGCTAAGATGATTAACAACAAGACATTTCAGAATAATATTTCAAGACAAGACTTCTAAGTTCCATTCCCAGTAACAAATATATTATATGGTTTACGAGAATAGTTTTTGTTTTCCATTAAATTTAAACAACGTAACTTGTATATCCATAGAGGATATGAGTTAAGAGTTGAACTATCTCTCTTCATGTAACTTAGTAATCCTCCCGGAGGAGATGTCTAACTATAGTTGCATAGGATGATGTAATCAAATCTGTATACGATTTAAAAAAATAAATAAGACAATGAACAACAGATGATCTACCAGGAAGAGTGCCTGAAAAATGATACATAATTCATACATAATACAAAATACATAATCTGTTCTCGAAATGATCGCGGCTGCGTTACATACCAAACATTTTCTTTGTTGTGGGTCTACTTCACATGGTAAACTACTCTGATGCCATAAAAACACTATCAACTAGATTTTCTATATTTGCTCAATCGTATAAGCTCGCTAGTCTCAACGAATCTTCCGTGAACAGTTCACGGTCTCATTGAAAATTAATGTTGAGATCAAATCTCAATGCAGGAAGACAACTATCCAACACGTGAGTATGATTACAGTATGAAAAATGAACAAAGTCTCGGCTGCACTAATTTCCCTGGGAAATATGAGAGGCAAGAGGAAAAAGCAACCACAACTGAAATCGACCTTTCATTTCCTCGGTTAGGGTTTCGCGGTAATGACTTGCAATTATATAACAAAGAAAAAACTTCACCGTTTAATAATATACAGGCGTAGCAATTGCACATTTGCGTAGAAAACAAATAGTATTAAATTCTCCAGTGTTTGAAAACGTGGAGCGCCAATTTTCACTGTTTGTGTGGTAGCTTTCGTTTCTCGGAAGTCGGTTGTTTCCATTTAATTCTCCTGCCTACCTTAAACCGTATTTCCTCCGTCGCATAGGGTTGATATGGGCAGTAAAAAGTTGCGTGAAATAGGCAATTGCGTGGAAAACTGATTGACGTTGGTTTTTATATTCGTATTTAACGCATTCCAAATACATGCTTCGAACCTTCTCATTTGTCTTTGCGATGTAGTACGAGAAAGCTTGTTTAATTCATCAACCAATGAATTTGTTTAGCTCGCGCGCAAAATCGTAACTCGTATACTCGCAGACTGTGCGTGTCTCCGTAATGTTGCTATTGTGTATTTTAGCCGTTATTGGTATTTATTCGAAGAAATTTGAAGAAAATTGAATGAAAAAAGTCCAGAAAATTGTTCCTTTAAATTCATTCAGTTTTAATAGTCTCAAAAAATCTTTTTATCTTAGTTTTTTCTCAGAAAATCTGTATCGAAATCTGTATTAAAGGGCCTGGTTCGGTGAGGAAGTAAAAAGTCCCAAACCAAAACACCAGCTCTATGGAAAATTTTATACAGGTCGGACTCGATTATATACAGACTCTGTTATATATGATTCGATTATATACAATTTTGGACTCGATTATATATAATTTGATTTTTTAATATATATCAAATATGACTTGTTTCAAGAAAAAATGTAACATTGCATTGATGTGAAATTTATTTGGCTATTATAAGCGGAGTAAAAATTTTCAAGATTTTGATTGAATTTTCACCAGGAATTGTTTATAACGATAATGCAGCGAAATCAAGGAAGATAGAAGTTTGGTGTCAAAGAACAAATTGTAGAGCGGATAGATGACTTTAATTTGGGTGATAGAAACAAACAAGTTTATTATGAATTGTTGGGTTAAAATCAATAATAATTAAGAAATAGAATTTAGAATATACGCATTCACTGTGATTTAGTATAAAAAAAATAAAATGTGTTATTCAATTATTGTAAAGCTAATCGACGACACAGACTTTTGCAACTTTTCGCCTGATTAGAGATGAGAAATCAGTTCTTCACGCTACATATGAATGCCATAATGACATTCAGACTGATTCGAATGTTATACGAATAAAATTGGTGAGATGGGAAAAAATATTATTGAGGTCAAGCCATTACTAATATTGGATCGTTATTTTGAAAAATCTGTAAATCTGTATGAAAACCCTAAAAATCTGAAATCTGTAACTACAGATTCTTGGTTTCAAAAAGTCTGAAAAATCTGTATAAATACAGGTTATTCTGTAGATATGGTAACCCTGATCGCCCCGCATAGAACGTCTTATGCCGGATTTACAATCCTTCACAATGAGTGTGATTTTTTCTTCAATAACGATTTTTATTCGTCAACCAATCAGAGCAAAGCGCGGAATCACCCATGACAGTGCGATTTATACTTGCTTTCACATTTCTAGCGATATGATTTTGTTCCACCAATTTAGTACGACCTTATCCATAACAAATAATGGCGGTATGATTAGAGAGACGCAGGTTTGACAGACAGATTATGACAGATCATCTCGCGATATCGCGCACCATTGTAAAGAGCTGAACTGAAAAATATCGCGAGTGAGTATTTCGCATGCGATTAAAAGCCTGCATTGTAAAGAAAGCATTAGCATAACGGACACGGACAGTTGCCAGTGGGAGTGAAATGGACTATGAAAAGTCTGTTTATTTTATCACTAAGGAAAGCCAAAGGTGGACTGTCTAGAAACTGACCGGAATCAAAAGCAAAATAGTTGAGTTGAGTTTTCATCATTTTACGGACATTCGTGATGAGTTCAGACCTTGGATGAATAAAATTATTCATCTCACGACCGATAAACTTCTACGCTTCGTATATTATAAACCTGTCCATATTCGCCCCCACTACATGTCCATATTACCCGCATCGAAAAAAAGTTCTACTTTTTGGTCTGTTTTAATGTCAGTGAAAAACATTATAAAACATTTTTTATAGAACATTGGGCCGATTATTTCCAGGAACAGTATGTTGAATTGTAAGAATCTGCATTCATGTTTTGCGAAATATGAGTTTCCAAAGATACAATTGAAGTTCTTTTAACATATCCGTTTTACTCCCACTGCCCCTATTTACAGACTCACAAAGGCAAAAATAAAATTAGACGCAAGCGAAAGAATCGTACGGACTCAATCTCAGCAGTTTCTCACCGTAATTTTTCAATGAATTCACAATGCTCCGTACCTGCGGCACGTTGTACTGTGAATTAAACTGTGAATGAAGCAGAATAGCTACAAACTGCACTGATTCACTTCTCAATTGAATGAACTCCTGTAATAATCCATAGAAAAAGCTGAATATATATTCATCTTGTGAAATCTGGCAATGATCAATATGAAGATACTTGTGATGAAATTATCGAATATTTTAGGACTAATTTATCTCTAGGGAAACTAGTGTACCAGTTGCTCTCAATAATGAAAATGGAATCAAATGTACTCTAACTACTGAATAACTCCACATGCGAATGATGGATCTTTTTAGTAGCATGTTCGAAAAAGAACATGAAACTATTGACAGCCCGAGCAGAGGGTCCGAAGGCCCCAAGAAGGATGGTTATAATAGCTGTTATCCGTGGCTAACACATACAGAAAGAAGCCAATAGGCCCCTAAGCCAAGGAGTGACACGACCCGTGTCTAGGGATTAATAGTCGAGAGGGGTTTAATGAAATACACTGCCACTAACGAAGCCTGTGGAGTATCAGGGCGCAGAAACTTTACAAACAAGACATCGAAGCGCCGAAATGCGAGCCAACCGTCAAGTTTTTTTAGCGATCCATCCATTTTTGTCGACCAATCCTCGTGCCACATGCTCGTTTACTGAAACAATGATTTCCTTACGGAGTAATTTTATCTGTAGGGTACAGAATTAATTCTCCACATCTCTACATCTACATCAATTGTAGAATCCTGGAAACGTTTCTAGCACAACGCTAAGGCCGAGGACATAGTGAATGCGATGCGATGTGGGCGCGGGCGCGGGCTCATTTGCGGGAAAGCTCTTTCGTTCACGAATGCGGAAATCAAATGCAAACCGCCTGGACCTGACATAGGCTGATGTCACATTAGGCGGATTCGCCGCCGCGGATATCGCGACGGTTATTTTCTCCATTTGAAAACCGCCCGCTCTGTGTGACATGGCTCATTCACAATACACTGTAGATCCTTATCCTTATTGCGCTGCGGTTTTACTCGCGGAATCCGCGGCGGCGAATCCGCCTATTGTGACATCAGGCATAGTAAACGCGATGCGAACGCGATTTCAATGCGGCGAATCTGTGTGTGGAGTGTTTTGCCGCGAGTGAACGCAAGTGATGGTTGCCAGACGATTTATCTATGCATATCTTCACAACTGAACTAATCGAACAAAAATAAAAATTGAGTTGTTGAGAGAAAAAGTTAGCAAATGCTACTGAAAAAATTGTTCATTTGCTGTACCTTCAATTTAGATTTTCGGTTGAAGCTTTTGACGTAGGATTACGTCTTTCGGGAACATATTGGGGTACAAATTGAAAATCGAAAATCGAGCACATCGTGAAAATTGTCCAATTTCAAACGCTTATTGCTCAGTCAGTTCATGATGGATTGATGAAATTTTTGCTTCAATCGTTTTCAGTGCTCCATAACAATTTTTTATATTGGAAAAAATAATATATGTCATGAAACTAACTATCGAACAATTGAAAAATCTCAACCCCTATCCTAACGGAAATACCCACTTCTGATTGGTCGAAATTGACGACATATGCGGCGATTCCCTAACAGAGACATCAAAACCAAGCTGCCTGGGGGAAATCGGCATTGCAAATACATGAAAGTAGGGGGAACTTTTGTTCCTACCGAAATGTGTTCCCTAACAGAGATATCAAAGCTAAGGTGCCCGAGGGAAAACGGCATTGCAAATATATGCAAGTCGGGGGCATTTTTATATTGCAAGTAAGGTTAGTGATACGATTAATTCTAGCAAATAAAATTTAAATTTGGAACATGGTTGCTTCGTGAAATTACTGTGAAAAATTTAGCATAAGCACACTCAGAAAGTAAAACTTATAAAAGAAAATTACCTTTTCCATTTCAAATATGTTTTCTCTATATTAAAGTAATATGTTTTTACTGATGAGAAAAATTGATAATTGTGGTCGGTATTGGTAATTATCTTATATTACATTGGTGATTTTTTTTTTCTATAGTTCATCCATACATAACACAGGAGGCATCTCATCTAGGATCACAGAGGGTGGTTTTCGTCATATTTTGTTCCACTTCGGTATCTTTTATCTGATACGCACCGTCCAATGACTGTTTACCATTTTTCTGTCATCATCACTCGGTAAAAACTGTTGGAGTGAACAAACAATACCCAACAACCAAACAAAACGGCCCTTTTCAGGACCACCAAATCATTATCAAAGAGTTTAACGATGTAATTCTTCAAACATATCCAAAATGAACAGATAGCCTAACGGAATCCTACATCAACTATGCGGTCGTGTCTCGGACACAACCCTACTGCGACTTTTTTGAGAAAAAATCAATTTATTATCAAATTAAATATCTCACAATTCAACTGTTTACAGAATGAAGATGTGTTATCATATCTGGCATCCTTGGGCTGGGTTGTTTACATGTGGAATGGAGTGAAATGAAACATCAAAAAACGCGTGATCTGAAGCGATCAGTATGTCATACCACGCGATGAGCTCCAATTCACCGCTCCGTA
Source organism: Toxorhynchites rutilus septentrionalis (assembly GCF_029784135.1). Classification (NCBI taxonomy): domain Eukaryota; kingdom Metazoa; phylum Arthropoda; class Insecta; order Diptera; family Culicidae; genus Toxorhynchites; species Toxorhynchites rutilus. Next base: position 100,124,128 of record NC_073745.1, read on the forward strand.
TTGCATCGCATCGCACCGTACCGCGTTTACGCGTTTACTATGTCCTCAGCCTAATGCTTGTCAAATTGAAAAAGTTCATGGGATTTAACATTGGCGCAGCCTTTAGCGTCGAATCAAAACAAAATCGGATCTTCACTCTCTGCGTGCTTAGCTATGCTCGGCCAGAAACTGTTTAACCCTTTGTGGTCGGAATTATCCCGTGAAGGAGGTCCTCTTATCTTTCCACGCTAATTTTTTTTTTTTATTAAACCGAGTACTGCTCTTTATTATCTATCATATAAGTTCTATAGTTCTATATAAGTTTATTATCTATCAAAGTTCTATAGTTCTAGCAATCATAAATTAAAAAAGCTTACTTATGTCTTCATATTGTACACTTTTAACTATTCTACCTTTCAGAGGACCCGACGCGATCTGAATCGTTACGCAGTAATTATCTGTATCGATTCCCTTAAGCACAGCTGTATTCCCCCGGTATCCTCCATTCAGAACGAGTATCTGCTTCCCAATTGCTGGAATGACCGTTTCCAAGTGTGACTGTTGAAGAATGAAATCGTATGTTAACATAAATTGTACATTTTAGTGTACGAAAAGAAAACCTCACCTGATCCACCTTTATTTTATCTCCGGTCTCAAGCATCCGGATTTTGGCTCGATACTTATCGATTACTTCTAGAACAACGCCTTTTTCCTTGTAGTATTTCTCTCCCAGAGATTTCGTTACTAGCTTCACCACAATTCCTTCCGCCAGCCAGTGATCTTTTCGATTAACTTTCTCCTTTTTTCTCTCCTCTTCTCTAATAAGTTCATCTAAAGCCGAAGGCTTTTTAAATTCAGATGACGACCCAGGTTTATACTTTTTTTCTTTTGGGCAATCGGAAGACGGCTCCAATGGCCGTTTTTCCAGTTTGATTGGTTTAGTTTCAACTTTAGAGCTGAGACCCAATTTCAAATTGATCTTTATTGTCTCCTCTTCGTTCTGCCGCTTCAACTCTGTGTACGAAGTACTCGCTTCTTCTTCCTTGTGACCTCGACGAACTTGTTCTTCGATGAATTCTGCCAGTCGTTCTTCATCATCCTTATCCATTTTCTGCTTCTTGGCCATTTTCTCTTGCATAGCCAGAGTTTCTGGGTCCCGATCGATGTAGGAGATAAACCACCCTTTCTCGGTTTCATCCACGACACAATGACCATTGCGTCCGAGATATTTAACAAACTCAGACAACGAATGCCACTTGGTAGCGTTCATATGCAAGTGATGTCTATCCGAAATGTAATCCTGGTAAACTTTATTTGCCGAAACTCGTTTCGTTCCGAACTGCCTGCGAAGGATCTGCAGATATCCTGTCATGAATTCCGACGAAAATCCATCGATGAAACGACCTGCATTGCCAGCGAACAGCAATATCTGCCGCTGGTGGGATTCGCTCATGGTGTGGCATTTGAAACCATTCTCATCTCGGCACTGTTTCTGACACATTTGGCAATACCAGCGCAGTTTCTGCAGACCTTTGGCCTTCATTTTATTGGCCAGGTACTTTGGCGTACCAACCTCCGCCTTTCCTTTGCCCATTTTCGATTAATGAATAAACTTATCGAGTATGAGCATACGAGTCAAATCTTCCCGTTTGTTTACTACTTGCAGAAAATGATACGTTGTTTATTACTACTTGGGGTAGCAAATGTTAATCCAAAATATTTGACGGGTAAATAATAAGTGGAAAAGCGCCGGTACCCAAAACGCTTGATGCCACTGTGGATCGAGGTTATAAGAAGGTAAGAAGATTTATATCCGTTATTCAATTTACACTGAGAGAAATAATTAGTAAATATAACGAATTTTTTGGTAAATACTACCAATATATAGTCATATTCGACCGTACTAATAAACACATATGTCAAGCAGAACCATGATTCGGAAGCCCAATATCGGCTACATTTTCTCGCCGAAAATGCACGTATCAGAATTATATCCTTATTATACCTCCGTATTGCCTTATGGGAACAATGAAAATTGTTAATACGCGCTTTTCTCACCAATTTTCAGATATGACAATATACAAGCTTACTAATGTTATCGAGTAAAATATACTAATCTCTGGTAGGGATGCGGGTTTGTTGACAATATGTACAAAAAAATTTGTACATTCTACTAATTTTGCATTACCAAATGTATTTAGTAGTTTTCGACCGAGGATTTTTCTAAAGGTGGCCGTACACTGTTTGCCCGGGGGTCAAATATTTGATATTTTTTGACAGATAAGGTTTGATTTGATATTTGTACAAACACTATTTTGTTTGCCACTCTTCAATTTTCAACAGTAGTAAACAATATCAAACACCGAACATGGAAAAAAAATCAACTGAAATATTCAAGGTAACCTAACCATGTACCGACAGGTTCGAAGAACAGACTGAAAAAATATTTTAGGCATCCAATAATTGAATATTTGCTTGTCGTGTTTTGTGTATAAAATATTTGATCAGTACACGTTGACCAAATTTTATCTTTAAAAAAGAGTCAAATATTTGGCTTCGGTCAAACAGTGTATGAGCACCCTAAGGGTAGTTGTTCGAAGCAAGACGCCTAGAAGTATATCCTAAGGTGGGCCAACTTGCTGAAACCAAGACGGGTCTATGGTACTAGGTGAGGCCGTTTCGTCACTAAGTTGATCAGGAGAGCGGTATATGAAAACAGTACGGAAGAAAGCAGAAGGGGAATTATTTGCTTGTAGCGTGAAAGAGACAGACTGATCACGAGCGAGCTTCGACACTAGCGTATCGTGTTTTGTTTACAAACAAAACACAGTAGACTTCCAAGATGGCTGAAGAGTGGTTTTAGTAAGTTGGCCCACTTTAGGATAAACTTCTAGGCGCCTTGGCTGAAACCACTCTTCAGCCATCTTGGATGTCTACTGTGTTTTGTTTATAAACAAAACACAATACGCTCGTGCCCAAGCTCGCTCGTGATCAGTCTGTCTCTTTCATGCTTCAAGCAAATAATTCCCCTTCTGCTTTCTTCCGTACTGTTTTCATATACCGCTCCCCTACCCAACTTAGTGACGAAACGGCCTCACCTTAGGATATACTTCTAGGCGCCTTGGATCCGACAATACACTATTGGAGCGCGACAAGCAACAACGGATATTTAAATACGCGTTATCACAGAAAAAATAACAAAAATCAAACATATAAGTGTAAAGACGATAATCGAGGAGCGAACATTTTGGAACCTGACAAAACCAATTACTATACTAGGTAATGCCAATATGGCGACCATAATAGTTTTAAGTCGTAATGAACTTACACCTTTTACGAATTGACATGCCTGAAAGCAGCTTTGAAAAATTCGAGGTGTTGTATCCGAGACACGACCGCTTAGGACGTAGGACTACGCAATCTTTTTTCTTTTGAAATTTGTTGGTTTAAGTGCGATTCACATACAACATCCACGTCACCACGTTAGTTCTAAATTTCGGCGAGAAAATCATTCGCTACTAGCATTCTCATCAAGAAAATTCCAAACTGACAATTTCAATCAAGCAAGTTGTTGTCATTCATTTATGAGAAAAGTGTTCAAACTTGACGTGAACCTTTGTTAGTGAGTAAATTTGTGCGTTTTATCCCCGATTTGATTTTTGACATAGGACTGCGTATAACAGGAGTATATGGGGGGTAAAAATTTGAACACTGATCATGTAGGAAATAATAAAAGATGTACCAGGTCAGCCCACATCATGGCTTCTAGCAGCATCGGCCCATTCAAACATTTTTTACTTTTGATTATTTCGATATAGTTGTCCTAAAGAATTATTTCTATGTTTTCTAAAACAAAATCCGAAATTAGAAGCAAACTGACTTTTATGATTTGTTTGTCGGTGGAGATCTTGTGTGAATTTATGGGTGTTTTGGGCCCATTTGTGACTTTTTCCGATCGTTCAGTTCAGTTTTCGCGAATTCTTGTATTCTTTCACTGGTTCCAGGTTGATCTATTGCTGCAAGCTCGACGAATCGATTTTTGCATTGTGGGTGATGATTGTCTATCTCCGATGCAATTTGAATATGCAGCGTACACCCAGATTTTTTTACGCGGTTTTTTTTACGCGGATAGTGATGTCTAAATTTTTCATTTATTCGATTATCGATTAATCGTTGGGGCATTTTTCAATATTCGATTCATTCGAATAATGGCATTTGAAACCATTCTCATCTCGGCACTGTTTCTGACACATTTGGCAATACCAGCGCAGTTTCTGCAGACCGTTGGCCTTCATTTTATTGGCCAGGTACTTTGGCGTACCAACCTCCGCCTTTCCTTTGCCCATTATCGATTAATGAATAAACTTATCGAGTATGAGCATACGAGTCAAATCTTCCCGTTTGTTTACTACTTGCAGAAAATGATACGTTGTTTATTTACTACTTGGGGTAGCAAATGTTAATCCAAAATATTTGACGGGTAAATAACAAGTGGAAAAGCGCCGGTACCCAAAACGCTTGATGCCACTGTGGATCGAGGTTATAAGAAGGTGAGAAGATTTATATCCGTTATTCAATTTACACTGAGAGAAATAATTAGTAAATATAACGAATTTTTTGGTAAATACTACCAATCTATAGTCATATTCGACCGTACTAATAAACACATATGTCAAGCAGAACCATGATTCGGAAGCCCAATATCGGCTACATTTTCTCGCCAAAAATGCACGTATCAGAATTATATCCTTATTATACCTCCGTATTGCCTTATGGGAACAATGAAAATGGTTAATACGCGCTTTTCTCACCAATTTTCAGATATGACAATATACAAGCTTACTAATGTTATCGAGTAAAATATACTAATCTCTGGTAGGGATGCGGGTTTGTTGACAATATGTACAAAAAAATTTGTACATTCTACTAATTTTGCATTACCAAATGTATTTAGTAGTTTTCGACCGAGGATTTTTCTAAAGGTGGCCGTACACTGTTTGCCCGGAGGTCAAATATTTGATATTTTTTGACAGATAAGGTTTGATTTGATATTTGTACAAACACTATTTTGTTTGCCACTCTTCAATTTTCAACAGTAGTAAACAATATCAAACACCGAACATGGAAAAAAATCAACTGAAATATTCAAGGTAACCTAACCATGTACCGACAGGTTCGAAGAACAGACTGAAAAAATATTTTAGGCATCCAATAATTGAATATTTGCTTGTCGTGTTTTGTGTACAAAATATTTGATCAGTACACGTTGACCAAATTTTATCTGTCAAAAAGAGTCAAATATTTGGCTTCGGTCAAACAGTGTATGAGCACCCTAAGGGTAGTTGTTCGAAGCAAGACGCCTAGAAGTATATCCTAAGGTGGGCCAACTTGCTGAAACCAAGACGGGTCTATGGTATTAGGTGAGGCCGTTTCGTCACTAAGTTGATCAGGAGAGCGGTATATGAAAACAGTACGGAAGAAAGCAGAAGGGGATTTATTTGCTTGTAGCGTGAAAGAGACAGACTGATCACGAGCGAGCTTCGACACTAGCGTATTGTGTTTTGTTTACAAACAAAACACAGTAGACTTCCAAGATGGCTGAAGAGTGGTTTTAGTAAGTTGGCCCACCTTAGGATAAACTTCTAGGCGCCTTGGCTGAAACCACTCTTCAGCCATCTTGGATGTCTACTGTGTTTTGTTTATAAACAAAACACAATACGCTCGTGCCCAAGCTCGCTCGTGATCAGTCTGTCTCTTTCATGCTTCAAGCAAATAATTCCCCTTCTGCTTTCTTCCGTACTGTTTTCATATACCGCTCCCCTACCCAACTTAGTGACGAAACGGCCTCACCTTAGGATATACTTCTAGGCGCCTTGGATCCGACAATACACTATTGGAGCGCGACAAGCAACAACGGATATTTAAATACGCGTTATCACAGAAAAAATAACAAAAATCAAATATATAAGTGTAAAGACGATAATCGAGGAGCGAACATTTTGGAACCTGACAAAACCAATTACTATACTAGGTAATGCCAATATGGCGTCCATAATAGTTTTAAGTCGTAATGAACTTACACCTTTTTCGAATTGACATGCCTGAAAGCAGCTTTGAAAAATTCGAGGTGTTGTATCCGAGACACGACCGCTTAGGACGTAGGACTACGCAATCTTTTTTCTTTTGAAATTTGTTGGTTTAAGTGCGATTCACATACAACATCCACGTCACCACGTTAGTTCCAAATTTCGGAGTGAAAATCATTCGCTACTAGCTGAGAGAAATAGTCTATATATTATTGGGCCCTATTCCAGAAAACGAGACGAGCAATCCGTCTCGTCTCGGCTTCAGTCACTGTCGAGACGAGCAAAATATCCCATTCCAGTACACTCTCAGCAGTACACGAGTTTCATTGAAATGTTTTATTTGGTAGACTGGAGAGACTTCAGTCAGTTTTTCTCGGTATGATTAGTGATGTCAGATGAGAAGACATGTTTTTGTTTTGAGAAAAACAACAAACAGTTTTAAAATTGATCAATCGATACACTTTTCTCAATGCCAAAATATTAAAAAACATAACAAAAAGGAATAAGTTTCATGTATCTTTTGGTTCGATTGATATTTTTCCTCGAGCATATGGGTTCATCACTCAAACGTTTTGTTATTATGGATTTATTGGAGGCAATGTTTGTTCACCCAATCAACGATTTATCAAAAAAAGTTTTAAATCTATATATATGTATTTCCAATCAAGTAGTTGTTTTGAATTACTCATTTTCGTTCAATATGTGAAGACCCTTTTCGTGCCGTGTTAATATATTCAAAACAGTCATCTAGCATCCCTGGATATGAGTTCGATGTTTACATTTGGTTGTGTTGTTTGGAAGTTGTGCATTTGAAAATCTGTAAAATCTAACAATTACTGAACTGAATTTGATGGTTGCAGTTGAAAATATGCATTGCTTATGCAATACTAGTTTAGCCATGAAACAATTTTTGAATATAAAGGCGGAGCAGAAGAATAACGATGCTTTCAATCAACACGGTGAACAAACACATCAAACAAACTAGACGATTTGACTGATTCATTGACGAGCGCGGCCAAACGGTCGTCGAACCAGACGAGCTACTCGTCGGTTTTTAGTCGAGCTCGGCTTCTGGAATATGAAAACGAACGAGACGAGCGCTCGTTTGCTCGTCTCGTTTTCTGGAATAGGGCCCATTATTGTTGACTAAGGGTCGAACTACGAGGTTTAAGCATTCAAATAATTAAATTCAATGACTTTCATTGAATTTTTCAAATTTAGAACTGATTCTAGGCACGCTGATTCGAAAAAGGACATTGCAATTTAAAATTGTTGTAGGTGGCGACACCATGAATAACATTAACTAAAACATTCGTTTGACATTTGACGTGACGGTGCTGGTGGAAGCATTGACTTCATGTGTGAATTGGTGGAGACGTTGACGGTACGTAGACGTTCTTCTCCGTAACGTTCTAAGTGAATCGCACATTATCATTTCGGATATTATTTGCGAATACATCTTCCGTGTATCGCCATTCAACGAGCATTAAACACGTCTCTGACAGATGCACACAGTTGCAGCGATAAAAATCAAATGCAAACCGCCCGGACCTGACATAGTAAACGCGATGCGAAAGCGATTTCTATGCGACGAGACTGTTTGTGGAGTGTTTTGCCGCGAGTGATGGTTGCCAGACGATTTTCATAAATATATTCACGATGAATACGAACGAATATAAAAATTGGGTTGTTAGATTGTTATTTTCATTTTGTTCAATAAATCATATAACTTTATTCTAATTTACATAATGCATATTATGGAATATATCGCATACAAACAATGTATTACTAAGTTAAATATCTCACAATACAATTGTTTACAAAATGAAGCCATGTAATCAAATCTGGCATCCTTGTGCTGGGTTGTTTACATGTAGAATGGAGTGGAATGAAATATAAAAAAAAACGTGTGATCTAAAGCAGTCAGTATGTCATAGCACGCGATGAACTCCAATTAATCGCTTCGCATCGTATCGCGTTTACTATGTCCTCGGCCTTACTTACTATGCAAGTATGGAGTTCGAAAATATTCTCTTTCCACTATTCCCCTTCGTTGTTTCTATTCTTGTGGCTGCATAAGTTGCCCGGTGCCCGGGAAAGCACACAAATGGACGCAACAAATGTATGGGGAAATGGAAATGCTCCGCAGCAAAAATAGTTATTAACGTTAACATTATTTCATAAAAACGTGACCTGTTTTCTGATTTGGCACCCTTAACGTAAGACGTAGTCCTACGTCAAAAAATCGAATAATCAGAAATATTATTTTCAGAATTCTGCGCGAATCCTTGAACGTGCGCTTTAAGTTTTTTGGGTACTTTCGTAGTAGCGTCATCGGAGCCGAAATATAATATATAGCATTTTTATTGTTCGCACTGGCATTCAAATATTATTTGTATTGTTGTTGCCTTGTTGTAAGCAGTGTTTTTTCATTTTTTAGTGCTACGAAAATGGAAGCGTCGGACAGCATACGTTTGCCTAGTTAAGTAATTGCTATCTATTGTATTTCGGCTCCGGTGACGCTAATACGAAAGTACCGTTTTTTGTTTGTAGATCATTGTTCGTTGAGAGGACGAAGTTCCTCTAGCAAAGGTAGTCCCATCGCAGATGAAGGAGACAGTGCCTGAGATAAGGGATGATTCGTTAGATTCAAGTATTTAATGTTTTTCAATACTATTCAACTTGTGGGAATAAATTCTGCGAAGGAAACG